>NC_080100.1:69060428-69382473 GCF_950005125.1 Chionomys nivalis
TATCTATCTATCTATCTATCATTTATCTATCATCTATCTATCATCTATCAATCATCTAGATGTGTATGTAAGTGTTCATGTTGTGTGTATGTATAGATATGTGTCTTGTATGTGAACATATATACATGCAGGTGTGTTTATGCCTGTGCATACAAAGGCAAGGCATTCCTAGTGGATGTCTTCCTCTTCTCACTGTCCACATTATTTTCTTAGAAAGGGTCATTACTGAATCTGGAACTCACCAGTTTCTCTGTACCAGATGACCTGGCAAGCCCCTGTGATCTCTGTCTCCACCACCCCATCACTAAGATCATGTAAAAGGTGTGTACTTCTATGTTCAGATCTTTTACATGATCACTGGAGATCTGAACTCAGATCCTCATGATTGCATAGCAAGAATTCTCTTTAACTGCTGAGATTTCTAGTTCCTTTCTGGTAAATATTGTGTTAAAAAATTAATTCTCCAAGGCCCTCCCCCCTACATCTAGGCCTAGGAAGCCTAGGGTGCCCTCTCTTAAGGAGGGAAGGTAAGGGAGGAGGGTGAGTGGGGGAGTAGAAGGGTAATGGGAGGAGAGGAGGAAGTGTAAATTTTTTAATAATAAATAAATAAATTTAATAAATAAATATCAAAAAATAAAAAAATTAATTTTCTCTCATCTAACATTGAAGAATATGATGACTCTGGGAGCTATTGATTCAATGTTTTAAAAATTACAATACTAAAAATTTATCTTGTCTTTAATCTGTCTAGAGACATCAGTCACTTTTAGTTTCTGTGGTCCTTAGGTCTGAACTCCATTACATGGATCTCCTGGTCAGTCTAACCTAGTTCAGCCCCATTGTAAGTGATGTGCTACTGTGATGACCTCAAAGTCCTTCTCTGTTCTGTAATATATTTTCATGAGGAGAGTCCTACTGCCTAATATTATCTGAGTATTGAAACTTATTAAGATGTCACAGAGTGATTTTCAAGAAAAAAAATTGCTACATATATGTGCTGATTAGTTTTATGTCAGGTTGACACAAGCAAGACCCATTTGGAAAAGGGGAACCTAAATTGATGAAATGTCCCTACATAATTGGTCTGTGGGCAAGTCTGTGGTACATTTTCTTGATTGGTTATTGATAAGGCAGGCCCAGCTTACTGTAGGTGGTGTTACTCCTGGGCTAGTGTTCCTGAGCAAGCATGGAGAGCAAACCTGTGAACAGCACTCCTCTGTAGCCTCTACATCAGCTCCTGCCTCCAAGTTCCTGCTCTAAGTCCTGCCTTAATTACCTTGGGTAGTGAACTACAAACTGTAAGATGAAATAAACCCCTTTCTTCACAAGTTGCTTTTGCTCATAGTGTTTTTATCACAGCAATAGAAACCCTAACTAACACAGTCTCTATGCATTAGACTTATAAAACTTAGAAAAGTAGATATATTTCCTTTAGCTATGTAGATCAATGACTCTTAAGATAGCATCCAAAGATCACCATTAGCCTACTAATATATATATATATATATATATATATATATATATATATATATATATATAAAACAACCTTCATAATTGGCCTGGCCCTTCTTGGTTCTTAACTTTAAAGGATATGCAAATTCATCTTTTACTCCCATGTAATACCTATGGCAACTTATTACTAAGTTAATGGATGTACTATAACTATTAAATAGTTGATATTCGTAAATTGACACATTAACTAATGCTGCTGAGGATTTAAAGTCAGTATTCTATTTAGAACCCCAGCTGATACATACCACTATACAAGAGGTAGGTTAAAATGTTTCATGTAGACACATAATATGAATGCCAGCGGTCTCATGTTTTTTCCATTCTTGCCTATTCAGTCTTATTTTACATCCATCATTATCTGACTGTTTATCATTATGTGACTGTTTATTACATAGTTTTGTTGATGCTATAGTATAGTTCATGGTGTTATATATTGTGAACCAATAATATTTTATCCATAATTTCAAATTTCTAAATTAATGTGTCTGTGCATTGTAGATCATTCATTTCACTATTTCTAAAATAACATGCCCTTGTTGTGTTTTCATTTAAACAGGTGTAGTTTCTTGTTTTTACTTAATTTTACCTCTAGAAATATGCAATATTTGGGGTATATGGGTAGGATTTAAGATTCTACCAAGGAAAATCCCACTGAATTTTTCTGAAATAAAATTGGTTAAAACAAGTACAATAACATTTAGTGATTAAAGCTACAATACACTTTATATCTTAATTGATACCATATTTTTGGTAATTTTGGAGTCTCTTAAGCCCATATTCCTTGGAAATTTTATACAAATGTAAAAATACATGTATGTCTTTGACAAATTGTGTCTTACTAAGTGCAGGGTGCTTTTCTACAGAAATTTTTTCCAGAAGACCTTGTCGTCATCAAATTAGGAATAGTATCTATTGAAAATCTTGTTTAAGAGTATGAATGTATGTGTTATTTGCATGATTTCTTGATAGAAATCTGATAACAGATTTTCATTGACCCATAGGTATTTCAGAGCTAAGATGGCCTTCCTTTTTGTTTAAACAGAAAAGGTATAGGAGGTCCTTCTGGCTATGTGTTGCTTTCATTGGTTAATGAATAAAGAAACTGCCCTGGAATATTGAGAGGGCAGAACTTAGGTAGGCAGGGAAGATGGAACTGAATTCTGGGAGGAAGGAAGCAGAGACAGAGAGATGCCATGGGTCAGCCTAAGACATACGCTGGAAATTTTATCTGGTAAGCCACTGCCATGTGGTGATACACAGATTAATAGAAACGGGTTAAATTGAGATGTAAGAAGTAGCCAATAAGAAACTAGAGCTAATGGACCAAGCAGTGTTTTAATTAATACAGTTTCAGTGTGGTTATTTCAGGGCTAAGCTAGCCATGCAGCTGGGACAAACAAGTGGGCCCTCCTTTAAACACATGGGTATACCTCAAAGGAATCTTTTATGTTGATTTTTAATAAAGTTCTTTTTTTTTATTTTTCTTGCTGATTTTTTTTATTAATTAATTAATTTAATTATTAAAGATTTCTGCCTCTTCCCCGCCACCACCTCCCATTCCCTCCCCCTCCCCCAATCAAGTCTTCCTTCCTCCTCAGCCCAAAGAGCAAGCAGGTTTCTCTGCCCTGTGGGAGGTCCAAGGACCACCCACCTCCATCCAGGTCTATTAAGGTGAGCATCCAAACTACCTGGGCTCCCACAAAGCCATTACGTGCAATAGGATCAAGAACCCATTGCCATTGTTCTTCAGTTCTCAGTAGTCCTCATTGTCCATTATGTTCAGCGAGACCGGTTTTGTCCCATGCTTTTTCAGTCCCCGGCCAGCTGGCCTTGGTGAGTTCCCGATAGAACATCCCCATTGCCTCAGTGTGTGGGTGCACCCCTCGCAGTCCTGAGTTCCTTGCTCGTGCTCACTCTCCTTCTGCTCCTCCTTTGGATCGTGAGACTTCAGTCCAGTGCTCCAATGTTGGTCTCTGTCTCTGTCTTCTTTCATCGCCTGATGAAGGTTAATATTCAGGGGGATGCTTATATGTTTTTCTTTGGGTTCACCTTCTTATTTAGCTTCTCTGGAGTCACGAATTATAGTCTCAATGTCCTTTATTTATGGCTAGAAACCAATTATGAGTGAGTACATCCCATGTTCCTCTTTTTGGGTCTGGCTTACCTCACTCAGGATAGTGTTTTCAATTTCCGTCCATTTGTATGCAAAATTCAAGAAGTCATTGTTTTTTACTGCTGAGTAGTACTCTAATATGTATATATTCCATACTTTCTTCATCCATTCTTCCATTGAAGGACATCTAGGTTGTTTCCAGGTTCTGGCAATTACAAACAATGCTGCTATGAACATAGTTGAGCATATACTTTTGTTGTATGTTTGGGCATCTCTTGGGTATATTCCCAATAGTGGTATTGCTGGGTCAAGAGGTAGGTTGAACCCGACTTTCCTGAGAAACCGCCACACTGCTTTCCAAAGTGGTTGCACAAGTTTGCATTCCCACCAGCAATGGATGAGAGTGCCCCTTTCTCCACAACCTCTCCAGCAGAGGCTATCATTGGTGTTTTTGATTTTAGCCATTCTGACCGGTGTAAGATGGTATCTTAATGTTGTCTTGATTTGCATTTCCCTGATTGCTAAGGAAGTTGAGCATGATCTTAAGTGACTTTTGGCCATTTGAACTTCTTCTGTTGAAAAGTCTCTGTTCAGCTCAGTGCCCCATTTTATAATTGGATTGATTAACCTTTTACGGTCTAATTTCTTGAGTTCTTTGTATATTTTGGATATCAGACCTTTGTCAGTTGCGGGGTTGGTGAAGATCTTCTCCCAGTCAGTGGGTTGCCTTTCTGTCTTAGTGACAGTGTCCTTTGCTTTACAGAAGCTTCTCAGTCTCAGGAGGTCCCATTTATTCAATGATGTCCTTAGTGTTTGTGCTGCTGGGGTTGTACGTAGGAAGTGTTCTCCTGTGCCCATGTGTTGTAGAGTACTTCCCACTTTCTCTTCTATCAGATTCAGTGTGTTTGGACTGATATTGAGGTCTTTAATCCATTTGGACTTGAGTTTTGTGCATGGTGATATATATGGATCTATTTTCATTCTTCTACAGATTGACTTCCAGTTTTGCCAGCACAATTTGTTGAAGATGCTCTCTTTTTTCCATTGTATACTTTTAGCTCCTTTATCGAAAATCAGGTGTTCATAGGTTTGTGGGCTAAAGTCAGGGTCTTCTATTCTATTCCATTGGTCGACTTCTCTGTTTTTATGCCAGTACCAAGCCGTTTTCAGTACTGTAGCTCTGTAATAGAGTTTGAAGTCAGGGATGGTAATGCCTCCAGACAATCCTTTATTGTATAAGATTGTTTTGGCTATCCTGGGTTTTTTGTTTTTCCATATAAAGTTGATTATTGTCTTCTCCAGATCTGTGAAGAATTTTGATGGGATTTTGATGGGGATTGCGTTGAATCTATAGATTGCTTTTGGTAGAATTGCCATTTTTACTATGTTGATCCTCCCAATCCAAGAGCAAGGGAGGTCCTTCCATTTTCTGGTGTCCTCTTCAATTTCTTTCTTCAAAGACTTAAAGTTCTTGCCAAATAGATCTTTCACTTCCTTGGTCAGAGTTACCCCAAGGTATTTTATGCTATTTGTGGCTATCGTGAAAGGTGATGCTTCTCTGATTTCCCTCTCTGCTCCCTTATCCTTAGTGTATAGGAAGGCAACTGATTTTTTGGAGTTGATTTTGTATCCTGCCACATTACCAAAGGTGTTTATCAGCTGTAGGAGTTCTTTGGTAGAGTTTTTGGGGTCGGTTATGTATACTATCATATCATCTGCAAATAATGAAAGCTTAACTTCTTCCTTTCCAATACGGATCCCCTTGATCCCCTTATGTTGTCTTAAAGTTCTTAAAGTCACCAACCTGAGAAGTTATCCAGATGAAATAAAGTGAACAAGTTTTCTAAATATGCAGCATATTTTTGTGTAATTTGGAATAATTCCTAGAACAAAATATCACCTATGCAGTTGAGTCATTATTTGAGAAAAGAGGGCACATCAAAGTTTGCTTCTGAGTCAGGAACTTTACCTTTTCGTGCACCTTGCCACTATACAAAGCATAATCATGTTCTACGTATTTTGACAGTTGTTTTTAATATCTAGACTGGAATTAGAGCTGTACAGGCTACGTTATGATATGGAGAACAAACACTTATTCTTGTGGGGGTGTATTTAATCACGCTCATGTACTTTGCCATCTGTTTAGAAATATGAAATTGCTCAGTGGTTGAGCTGACACATAAATTACTTTTAGACATAATACTGGTGAATGAATCATAGGCATGGAGTCCCTATCACCTGCTACCTATTTATTACTGGAAGAGGAGACAAAGAGAAAGTATTCCTCTGTAATGAGTTCTAAGCACTAAATCTGCTCGTAGTGATCACTCTATTTATTGAATCCAGCAGCTTTGGGAAGAATTGTTGACATAAAGTTGAAGTTCAGACAACAGGAGAAACACATTATTTCTAGAATATAAAAATTTCTTTAAAATGGAGCTCAAAGGTACCTATTTCTGAAGATATTTCTTCATCTTTAATTTTCTCCAATTAGAATGCCAATAATTACAAGCATACTTCCAACTTTCTCCACTATAATGCTAGATTTAAGAATGTGTCAGAACAAGTCACAGACCAACATGCCCAACAGTTGTAAAGCTAGCATAGCTGTTTTTCCTGTACCTGTACTCTTAATTTTCTTCAAAATCTGACTCAAAAAGACCTATTCAAATAAACTAAAATTAACTCTAATTATATTAGTCTTTTATTTTAGAAATTTTTAGTATTTAATCATAAATGAATTGCACAGTAACTTATGTAGAATAGATTTTTAGATATGGTTACCAAGATATGGTAATTTTCCAGATCTGTAAATGTAACATGAGATTAGAGAAAGTGACTTACTCTAAGGCAGTGGTTCTTAACATATGGTTTAGAACCCTTTGGGTCTAATGACCTTCACAGGGATGACTTGATACCGTCAGAAAACACAGATATTTACATTATGATCCACAACACTAGAAAAAGTATAGTTAGTTATGAAGTAGCAATGAAAATAACTTTATGTTAGGGGATAAGCACAATATAACGAACTGTGTTAAAGTATGGCAGCATTCAAAATGGTGATAACACTGATCTAAGGCTTCTTGAACTCTGATCTCACATTTATACATTGGATAGATACAATGCAGAATAAAATTAAAAATGTGAAAGAAGCCTCCTGCACAATCTACATTCTAAACAGCATAGTATGAACATTATCATTTAAGAATTGCTAGTCTAGTTTAGTGTAGGTTTCATCTAATCTCATAAGGCAACAAATATTTAACAAAAAGGAACCTAGGAGACCACTCCTTCCAGGGAAACAGGTAAGCTATTTGAAGACCTTCACCATCTCAATCCTGAATATCTACGCCCCTAATATAAAAACATCCACTTATGTAAAAGAAATATTACTAAAACTCAAGGCAGACATCAAACCACACACACTAGTAGTAGGAGACTTCAACACACCTCTCTCACCAATGGACAGGTCAATCAGACAGAAACCTAATAGAGAATTAAGAGAATTGTTGGAGGTAATGAAGCAAATGGACTTAACAGACATCTATAGAACACTCCACCCAAACAGGAGAGAATACACATTCTTCTCTGCAGCTTACAGAACCTTCTCGAAAATTGACCACATACTCGGAAACAAAGGAAACCTCCACAGATACAAAACAATACCAGTGTCCACCTGTGTCTTATCAGATCACCACGGATTAAAGTTAGAAGGCAACAACAATGCTACCCCCAGAAAGCTGAAGACCTTCACCACTCTCCCCTCCTTTCCAAATTCAGTCCCCCAGTTTCATCCCTAACTCTACATTAGAACACCAGGTGCAGCTTTTTTCCCCTTGCCAACATCTCCTGAGGATCCCACAGACCATTCTATCTGTCGTAGTTAGGCTTTCAATTGCTGTCAAGAGACACCATGATCACAGTAACTCTTAAAAAGGAAAATATTTAATTTGGTATCTTACAATATCAGCAGTTTGATCCATTGTCATCATAGTGGGTCATGGCAGCATGCAGGCAGATACGGTACTGGAGAAGAAACTGAGAGTCCTGCATCTTGGTTTGCAGCCAACAGGAAGTGAATTGAGTGCCACAATAAGTGAAGCTTGAGCAAAGGACACCTCAAAGCCCAGGCTCACAGTGATATACTTCCTCCATAAAGGTCACAGTACTCTAATAAATCCATAACTCCTAATAATACCATTCCCTATAAGCTTATGGGGGCCATAATTCAAACTACCACATCATCCTAACTTCAGTTCCCCCACTTGTTACTTTATCCTTGCCCCTAAATTCAGCAGGCAGCTCCTGCTAACTCACAGAACACTTCTGCCAGGGAAGCATGTAGGTTGTCTATAAATCTTCCCCTCTTTTTCTGTACATCTAGATCCATCCACCCCCAAGTCTCATTCCCAGATCTTCTGTGGTAACCTCTCTTTACTGTCTCCCCCTATTCCAAGAAGAAATAAGCAGAAGCTGGTTAACTATACTGTTCTATCCTCCTGTGAATTCCTTCAGACTCCTAGTCTATCTCCATTCCTAAGAGTCAGCTCCCAATACCCAGAAACACATTTTATCCAGAACACCCCCAGTGGCCCCACCTATCAGTTCTAAAGAATATATTCTACCAGACAACACACAGTCATCACACTATGTGAAAATCCAGAGAGGAAACAGAAACCAAGGAACGATACAACTATCTAACAAAGACAAACCATAAATCAACATCTAGGGAGGTTGTTCACTCTTTCCACATCTATAATTATATAGTACTTGAAGTCTTAGCTAAAGTAATAGGACAACTGAAGGAGATCAAGGGGATACAAATTGGAATGAAAGATGCCAAAGTATTTTTATTTGCAGATGATATGATAGTATACATAAGGACCCTAGAAGTATAGTCAGGGAAAATTCTATAGTTGATAAATACTTCCAACAAACATGCTGTTGCAAGATTAACTCAAAAATGCCAGTAGTCTTTTTATATATAACTGAAAAATGGATCAAGGAGAAAATCAGGGAAATAACACTTTTTACAATAGCTTCAAATAATATAAAGTATCTTGGTGTAACTTTATTCAAGCAAGTGAAAGATCTGTTAGATAATATCTTCAAATCATTGAGGAAATAAATTGAAAAAGATAATAGAAGAGGGAAAGTTCTCCTCTCCCATGCTCATGAATAGATAGGGCTACTATATTGAAAACGGCCATCCTACCAAAAGCAATCTGCATAGTAAATGCAATCCCATTTAAAATTCCAACACAATTCTTCACATACCTTGAAAGGACTACTCTAAGTTTCATATGGAGAAACAAACAAACAAACAAAAAACAAAAAGGAGAATTAAAACAATCCGAACAACAGAAGACCTGCTGGTGGTGTCACCACTCCTTATTTCAAGTTGTACTACAGAGCTACAGTAGTAAAAACTGACATGTTGATCAAAGTAATCTAATTGAAGACCTAGACATAAATCCATACCCTTAGAACATCTGGTTTTCAATAAAGAAGCCAGAATACACAGTAGAAAAAGACAGCATCTTTAACAAATGGCATTCATCAAACTGAATGTCTCCATGGTGAAGAGAGCTAATAGATTCATGTTTATCACCCTGAACAAAACTCAATTCCAAATGGACCAAATACTTCAACATAAAACTATGTACATTGATCCTGATAGAAAAGAAAGTGGAGAAAAGCCTTAAAGTCGTTGGCTCTGGAAAAGACTTCCTGAACAGAACACCAATAGCACAGGGACTAAGTTCAACAATTAATAAGTGGGACCTCATGAAACTGAAAAGGGCAAAGACACCATCATTCTGACAAAGTGGCAGTCTACAGATTGGAAAACTATTTTTACTGACTCCACATCTGATAGAGAATCAATATCCAAAATAAATAAAGTGCTCTAGAAACTAGATATCCATAAAACAAACAATCCAACTAAAAAATAGAGTACAGATATAAACAGAGAATTCCCAATAGGGGAATCACAAATGGCTGAGAAACACTTAAAATGCTCAACATCCTTAGCCATAGTGGATATGCAAATCAAAATTACATTGAGATTCCATATTACAAGAGTCATAATGGCTAATACCAATAACACAAGTTTCACTTCATGCTGATGAGGATGTAGAATAAAGGGAACACTCCTCCATTCCTTGTTTATATACAAACTTATTTAGTCACTATGACAATTGTCTTAGTTAAGGTTTCTATTGCTGTGAAGAGGCACTAGGAACATGGCAACTCTTTAAAGAATAATATTTAGTTAGGGCTGGCTTACAGTTTCAGAGGTCTGATCCATTATAATCACAGTTAGACTTGGTAGCATGCAGGCAGACATAGGGCTGGAGAAGGAGCTAAGAGTTCTATATCTTGATTCGTAGGCAATGGATGTAGACTGTATTACATTGGTCATAACTTGATCATATAAGTCATCAAGTCCCATTTCTACAGTGACATACTTCCTTTAACAAAGCCACATTCCTAATAATGCCACTCCATATGGCCCAAACATTCAAACACATGAGTTGGGGGGGGTGCATAACTATTCAAACTGCCCCAGAAATCAATATGGCAGTTTCTCAAAAAATTGGGAGTCAATTTACCTCAAGATCCAACTATACCCATCTTGAGCATATATCTAAAGGACACTTCATCTTACCACAGGCATGCATTATTAAAAGTGGTCATTGATGCTCTATTTATAACAGCCAGAAACTAGAAAAAGCCTAGATATCTCCCAATAGAAGAATGGATAAGGAAAATATGGTACATTTATACAACAGACTAACTCAGAAGTTAAAAAAAAATGACATTTTGAAATTTGCAAGCAAATAGATGGAATTTGAAAAATATCATCCAGATTGAGGTAGCCCAGCCTCAGAAGGATCAATATGGTATGAATTCACTTATATTATTAGTCATTAAATAAATCATAATCAATCTATAATCTATAGACTCAGAGAGATTAGGCATAGAGGAAGGGGCTAAAGCAGACACATAGATTTCCCTGAGATGGGGGAATAGAAGAGATTTTGTAGGTGGACTGGAGCCAGTAGTTTGGGAGGGATGAAAATAGGAAGATCATATTGGGAGGGGGAGGAAAGATAGGGTTGAGGGAGGGAAATTGGGGAGAGATGACTGCATTTGAGAGGCATTTGAGAGGTGGTATGGAAGGCTAGTATAGTGAAAGGTTCCTAAAATATATTGAGGTGATTCAAAAGGAGCCTTTTAGTAAAATGAGAGAGAGAGTCCTATCTGGTCATCTCTTGTTATGACATGAGGCTTCCAGTACCAGGACTGGGTTGCATTCAATTAAGTTGTTGGCCCAAGGGTTCCCATGGGAATCCCCAAGCAGTCTGGAATGATGCCAAGACAATGGGTTTCTCTCTACAAACTGACAATTGAACACTATTGCTGAGAACAACACCTATACAAGTCATTGTACATGGAGAAGTCTGGTTGGTGTTTTTATGAAGTCTTTATCCCTATGTTCTCTGGTTTATGGCCTTGGGATGGGAAGATGCTCTACAGGCTACCAGAGGAAACATATAAATACAAACCAAGTCATAAAACTTTGCCCTACAATATGTACTGCCCGAAAGATGTGCTAGAGCAATGGAGGCACAGAAACTGTGGGAGTAGCCAACCAATATTTGACGTGATTTAAGGCCTACTCCATGACATAGCCCCCACATCTGACACTGCTTTGTTGACCAAGAACCAGAGACTAGAAAACCCAGAGATTCAGGGTGAAACAAAACACTACTGTTCAAAGAAAATAAGAGTATAAATAAAATGACTCTTGATGATCTTTTGCTATACTCATAGATCAGCATGTTAAAAATTCAACCATAATCAGAGAAGCTGTCTTCTGCAGCAGATGGGTGAGATACAGAGACCCACATCAAGGCATTGTACATAGTGACAGAGTCCTTGCAGCACTCAGTTCTAAATAGGATGTCTCCATCAAATCCCTTCCCTCAGATCTTAGGAAGCAAAAAGAGTGTAAGAGCCAGAAAGAATTGAGGACATCATGAGAACCATCTGAATCATGAGACCATCTGAATCAACTGACCAAAGCTCACAGAGACTGAGGTAGCAAGCACAGAGCCAATATGGATCTGGACCAAGTCCGCCACCTCTATATTACAGCTCTAAAACCTAGTGTTTCTATGAAATTCTTGAATATGTGAATGAGTGAGTCTTGAAAGATTTCTGTTGTTGGGTTGTCTAGTCCATGCTTGATCTGATGTTGTTTGTTTTACATTACAATATTCTGTTTTGTCATGTTTGGTCTCTTAGAAATCTGTTTTTTTCTAATGAGAGACTGAAAAAGAGTGGATCTAAGGAGCAAGGGAGGTGGAAAGGAACTTGGAGGAATAAAGGAAAAGGAAATTGTAAACAGGATATATTGTATGAGAAAGGAATCTATTTAGATTCCTTTTAATAGAATTTAGGTTTAGCTTTTGCAAAGAAAATTTAAAAAGAAGGAAACTACCAGTATTTTAAAGGACCTACACAGTGTACATGTTATTAGCCCCATATTTTTTGCTTTAGCAATCATTTATTTTCTTCTACAAAATTAAATGTAGTTTTGAAAATAACATCAGTAATAAAGCCAGATTTTCTCTTGTGCATTTCATTTTTATATATTTTATTATGTTTCTTTGAAATAGTATTATAGCACTTTCCCCTTACCTTTCTTCCCTCCAGTGCATTCCATGTATCCTCCTTCTCACCCCACTCATTCCCCCCACTTTGAGTCCATGGCTTTTTCTTTGCTTATTATTCTTACATATATGTGTGTATATGCAGAAATATAAACAAATACAACTTTCCAAGTCTGTCTTTTTATTGATTTTATTGAGCTATACATTTTTCTCTGCTCCCCTCCCTGACTCTCCCCTCCCCTTCAAATCCCTCCAGTGGTCCCCATGCTCCCAATTTACTCAGGAGATCTTGTCTTTTTCTACTTCCCATTCAGAATAGATCCATGTATGTCTCTCTTAGTGTCCTCATTGTTGTCTAGGTTCTCTGAGATTGTTATTTGTATGCTGGGTTTTTTTTGGGAGGAGTTATGTTTAAAAGCCACTTATGAGTGAATATATATGATAATAATCTTTCTGAGTTTCAGTTACCTCACTTGATATGATGTTTTCTAGCTCCATCCAACTGCTTGCAAATTTCAAGGTATCATTATTTTTTCTGCTGTGTAGTATTCCATTGTGTAAATGTACCGCATTTTTCTTATCCACTCTTTGGTCAAGGAGCATTTAGGTGGTTTCTAGGTTCTCACTGTGTCAAACAATGCTGCTATGAACATAGTTAAGCACATGCCCTTGTGGTACGACTGAGCATCCTTTGGATATATACTCAAAAGTGGTATTACTGGGTCTTGAGGAAGGTTGTTTCCTACTTTTCTGTGAAATCGCCATACTGATATCCAAAGGGGCTGTACCAGCTTACACTCCCACCAGCAATGCAGGAGTGTTCCCATTACCCAACAGCCTCCCAAGTGTAAGTAGTCATTAGTGGTTTTGATCTTGGACATTCTTAACAGTTGTAAGATGGAATCTCAGAGTAGTTTTGATTTGCATTTGTCTGATGACTCAGGATGTTGAGTATTTCCTTAAGTGTTTTCAGCCATTTTAGATTCCTCTGTTGAGAGTTCTTTGTTTAGGTCTTTACTCCATTTTTTTTATTGGATTATTTATTCTTTTGATGACCTATTTCTTTAGTTCTTTATATATATTTGGAGATCAGCCCTCTGTCTGATGTAGGGCTGGTGAAGATATTTCCTCATTCTGTAGGCCGTCGTTTTGTCTTGTTGACTGTGTCCTTTGCTTTACAGAAGCTTTTCAGTTTCAGAAGGTCTCACTTATGAATTGTTTTTTTCAGTATCTGAGCTACTGGTGTTATATTAGGAAGTGGTCTTCTGTGGCAATGCGTTCAAGTGTACTTCCCACTTTTTCTTCTGTGAGGTTCAGTGTGGCTGGCTTTATGTTGAGGTCTTTGATCCATTTGGACTTGAGTTTTGTGCATGGCAATAGATATGGATCTATTTTCATTCTTCTCCATGTTGATATCCAGTTATACCAGCAACATTTGTTAGATGTGCTTTCTTTTTTCCATTTGATATTTTTCGCTTCTTTGTCAAAAATCAGGGGCTTGAAGGTGTGTGGATTAATATCCGGGTCTTCGATTCAGTCCCATTGTACCTCCTGTCTGTTTTTATGCCAATTTTCCGTACTGTAGCTCTATAGTACATTTTGAGGTCAGGGATCGTGATGCCTGCAGAAGTTCTTTTATTGTACAGGATTGTTTTGGCTATTCTTGGATATTTGCTTTTTTTTTTTTTTCTTTCTCGAGACAGGGTTTCTCTGTAGTTTTGGAGCCTGTCCTGGAACTAGCTCTTGTAGTTTGAGTAGATCTCAAACTCACAGAGATCTGCCTGCCTCTGCCTCCCAAGCGCTGGGATTAAAGGCGTGCGTCACCACCGCCTGGCTGGATATTTGCTTTTCTATATGAAATTGAGTACCATTCTTCCAATGTCTGTGAAGAATTTTGCTGGTATTTGGATGGGCATTGCATTGAATCTGTAATTGTTTTTGGTAAGATCGCCATTTTTACTGTTAATTCTACTACCCCAAAGCACGGGAGATCTTTCTACTTTCAGGTGTCTTCTTTGATTCCTTTCTTCAAAGATTTAAAGTTCTTGTCATACAATTCTTCCACTTGTTTGGTTAGAGTTACTCTGAGATATTTCATGCTATTTGTAGCTATTGTGAGCAGTGATGTTTCTCTGATTTCTTTCTCAGCCCATTTATAATCTGTGTAAAGGAGGGCTACTGATTTTTTGCAGTTAATCTTGTATCCTGCTACATTACTGAAAGTGTTTATGAGTTGTAGAAGTTCCTTGGTAGAATTTTTGGGGTCTCTTATGTAATATCATGTCCTCAGCAAACAGAGAGAGTTTGACTTCTTCTTTTCCGATTTGTATCCCCTTGATCTCCTTTTGATATCTTATTGCTCTAGCTAGGACCTCAAGAACTGTATTGAATAGATATAAAAAGAATAAACAACCTTGTCTTGTTCCTGATTTCAATGGGATCTCTGTGACTTTGTCTCCTTTGATTTTAATGTTGGTTGTTGGCATTGTATGTTACCTTTATTATGTTTAGGTATGTTCCTTCTATCCCTGCTTTCTCCAAGACCTTTATCATAGAGATGTTGTATTTTGTTGAAAGCTTTTTCAGTATCTAATGAGATGATCATGTGGTTTTATTTTTCAGTTTGTTTATATGGTGGTTTGCATTGACAGATTTTTGTGTGTTGAAACATCCCTGCATCTCTGGGCTAAAGGTGACTTGATCATGATGGATGATGGTTCTAATGTGTTCTTGGAATTGATTTGCTAGTATTTTATCAAGTATTTTTTTAATCAATGTTCATAAGTGAGATTGGTCTGTAATTCTGTTTCTTAGCAATGTCTTTATGTGGTTTGGGTATCAGAGTAATTGTAGCCTCATAAAAAGAGTTTGGCAATATTCCTTCTGTATCTATTTTGTGGAACAATTTAGAGAGTATTGGTATTAGTCCTTTGAAAATCACATAGAGCTGAAACCATCTGATCCTGGGACTTTTTTGGTTGGGAGACTTTTGATGACTGTTTCTATTTGTTTAGCAATTATGGGTCTGTTTAATTTGCTTATATGATCTTGATTTAATTTTGCTAAGTGATATTTATCCAGAAAGTTGTCTATTTCTTTTAAGTTTTCCAATTTTGTGGAGTACGGGTTTTCAAAATATGACCCGATGATTCTACGGATTTCCTCCCTGTCTGTTGTTATGTCCCCCTTCTGCATTTCTGATTTTGTTAATTTGGATATTTTCTCTCTGCCTTTTGGTTAGTTTGAATAAAAGTTTGTCTATTTTGTTGATTTTTCTCGAAGAACCAACTCTTTGTCTCATTGATTCTTTATATCATTTTCTTTGTTTCTATTTTGTTGATTTCAGCTCTCAATTTGATTATTTCTTATGGTCTAGTTCTCTTTGATAAGTTTTCTTCTTTTTGTTCTAAAGTTTTCAAATGTTCTGTTAATTCACCAGTGTAGGCTTTTTTTCAGCTTCTTTAGGTAGGCATTTAGTGCTATGAACTTTCCTCTTAACACTGCTTTCATTGTGTCACATAAATTTGGGTATGTTGTATGGTCATTTTCACTGAAATTTTGGAAGTCTTTAATTTGGCCCTTTATTTCTTCTTTGACCCATTGGTGATTCAGGTGAGCATCGTTTATTTTCCATGTGTTTGTGGCATTTTTGCAATTAGTGTTGCTGTTGAATTCTAGTTTTAAGTCATGGTGATCTGATAAGATACATCAGATTATTTCAATTTTTTGTATCTGTTGAGGTCTGTTTTATTACTGAGTATATGGTCAATTTTTGAAGAGGTTCCATGATGTGCTTTGAGAAGAAGATATACTCTTTTATGTTTGGATGAAATATTCTATAGAAGTCTGTTAAGTCCATTTGAGTCATAACATCTGTTAGTTCCCTTATTTCTCTATTAATTTTTTGTCTGACAGACCTGTCCAGTGGTGAGAATAGAGTGTTGAAGTCTTCTGCTACTAATGTGTGGGATTTGATGTATAATTTAAGCTTTAGAAGTGTTTCTTTTACATATGAGGGTGCCCTTGTATTTGGGGCATAGATGTTCAGTATTGAGATTTCCTCTTGATGGATTTTTCCTGTGACTAATACGAAATGTCCTTCTTTGTCTCTTTTGATTGATTTTAGTTTGAAGTCTATTTTGTTAGATATTAGAATAGCTACACCAGTTTCTTAGGTCCATTTGATTGGAAAAAAATTTCCTAACCCTTTACTCTGAGTGAATGCCTGTCTTTAAGGATGAGGTGTGTTTCTTGTATGCAGCAGAAGGATGGATTCCATTTTTGAATCCAGTCTGTTAGCCTGTGTCTTTTTATAGGTGAATTGAGTCCATTGATATTAAGGAATAATAATGACCAGTGACTATAAACTCCTTTTTTATTTAGTTTTAGTTGGTGATGTTAATTTGTGTGTTTTTCCTTTCTTTGGGATTTACTGCTGTGAGATCACTAATTGTCTGTGTTTTTGTTGATGTAGCCAACTTCCTTGGGATGGAGTTTTCCTTCTAGTAATTTGTGTGACTCTGGGTTTGTGGCTAGGTTTTGGTTAAATCTGGTTCTGCTCAGGCCTAGGTCATTGGCTCAGTCCTGCTTCTGTCGAGTTTGCTGTCTCAGGCCTGTTCCCTACCTAGGTTGCTGGCTCCATCCTGCTCTTGTGGAGTTCACCATCCAAGACCCACTCTGGCCCAGGTTGCTGGTTCAGTTCTGCTCCTGTACAATTCACTGCCTCAGGTCCACTCCAGCCGAGGTCATTGGTTTAGTCCTGCTCCTGTGGAGTTTGCGCCCTCAAGCCCTGAATCTGTTTTGCTGGTGGTTTATATGGTTTTAAAGATTGAACAACCAATATGGGGGTTCATCTTTGGGAAAGGATAATTCTCCTTCTCTCAGCAGTCATTTGTTCACTGTACTTCTTTGTTTGGAGTTGAAATGCTATAAAACTTTTCTCTTCAACATGACATATTATTATTAAAAAGGGTAAGGAGGTTTAAGGTCCCAGATTCAGACTAGTAATTACTCTTGATCAATCTTGTATTTATACTACTTTAAAAACTAGTTCTGTCAGCATGTCCCATTTGTCAGTCTAGAGAAAAATAAAGCACTAAGACTAAAAGAGTTTTTAGGTACATAGCCTCCCTGCTCTCCACCCTCAGGTAGTGTCCTAATCTAGAGTGAATTAATAAGAATTTATTAACATGAAAGTTTTTTCCCTCTGCACCTCATAAACTGAAACTTCTAAATCCTAGCTAAGATTAACTTCCAGCTCCAGTTTCAGGGAAACATAAATAATAAAATCTCTGGATATTCTCCTGTCCATTCTAAAACAGTCATGAGATTGTAAACAGAATTTCCAGGCCCTGCAGTGTTTTCATCAAATCACAATGTACTATTGTAAAGTGGGTCAGAAGGACCCAAGGACCCCAGTAGAGGAACCTCTGAACTGAAAGATCACAGTGTGTAGCATGCTCTGTTGAGCACAGATTTACTTTGCTAATTCACTCTGCCTATATGTGGCAGGCAGGAAACTTGTAAATTCCCATACCCAGTTGTGGATTGCCAAAACATTGCACAAAGAAAAGGAATCTGGAAAAGAGATTGCAAAATGAGAGGCTTGGTGTTGAGATCTTATGTCCAAGGAAAGGTGACGGTTTCCTCTTTGGCTAGACTGAATCAGTCGCAGTCAAGGTAACTGGTTTCAGGGAGAGCAGATCAGTTGCACCATAGCAGAGAGAAATAAGGAGCTAGTGGCAGCCAGTGGACAAGGAAGGCCTGTAGCTGTCCTGCTCTGGGAAGGCAGTTTTCCTGTATCTACCAGAACCCTTCTTCTGCTCCCTCTTGGGCAAAAAAGAAGTCACTCCTAAAATGTCCTGTTTTGTTGGCTATTCCATATTAAGATAACATTTAAACTAAAAGCATATGAAATGCTATTGACTGAGACTTTTTTCCCTTTTGGTGGTAACCTCATAAGTAAAATTAAAACAGGCATAGGAAATAAAGAGCTATTTGATATGTGTTAAAAGGTGAAAGTGAATATATTTATAACACCATTACTGATTTTTCCATATCCAGGGCTTCTGGTTATTTTTAGATGGTACTAAATTTGTTTTCCCCATGTTTATGCCTACTTGCTTGACCTTATTATTTCTTGACATCATTAACTTGGAAAATTTTCAGACTTACATAATGACACATTTACCACTGATTAGGCCTCCTAGCAACAATTCTATAGTGATGTTAAGAGTTAGCCAGGAAAATATTTAGGTAGAACTACAATAAAAAAATTATAAATGTCCAGGACAGAAAAATATCTCTTCTTTTTCCTCAAATCTTGACCTTTGCTATGGCATCTAAGATCATAAAATCATTTTCATGCTAACAGCTAATAAAATTATATATTTCAGACCCCTCATTTCCTCAGCTGTTCCATTTTTATGTATAACTAAGAGGGGTAGTCATATGCATAACAGAGAGTAATAGCCATATGTGTATCCCTCAGGGAAATCCTCACATTCTTGACAGTATTTTAATTTTTAGTAAAGAGGAAGATAATTAGGAAATTTGAGAGCACACTTTCCTCTTTCACACATTCATGCACGTACACACACATGTCCTGACACATCTTCTTCATGACTGTCTCAATATGAGCTGTCAGCTCTTAGATTACTGTAGATTCTTAGATTACTGTAGAACAGAAAGCACTCCCAATACCAACCATGAGTGATTTTTTTTTAAAAAAAAAAATTCTATTCATAGATTCCATTTAATGAAGCCCAAAGTACTCAGCAACACATCAATTCTATTTCTTTCAGGGTTGTTGATGTAGTAACTAATGGTAAGTCAGCATGCCAAAAACCACATAAACTCCTACAATCTTAGCAAGTAAAAAAGAGTAGACTTTTTTCTAACGTTTCATAAGTCAAAGGCAAATCAGTCTGTTTATTATTTGCAGGATAATTCTTTTATCATTTTTTAAGATTCCCTAAGGAAATGCATATCTATAAAGAAAGCGATGTTGGTGACACAGACACAGACATGAACACATAATGTGGGAGATTCTTCACTCTCTTGTGTAGCCAATTTATTTCTTTGTCTTATACTTAACACTTGGTTTATCAATCTGCTAACCTGTACCTTTCTTAAAAAAATAGTTGACTTTTACAATTCACAATGTGTTTTCAGAAATTGTTTCACAATTGCTTTCAATTACCCTTCCAGTAATCACCATCATATTTTGGCCCATAGGGCTTTAACTTTCCATGGTAATACCTGGTGTTCCCTGGTTTGAGGGACAGGCTATGGATATCGTCCCTGTGACTCTTCACTATTTCAGGAACTGTTAACAGAAAAAGCTGCATGTCTTTTTTCCTAGTTACCATATTCATCATTACTTTTGATGAAAGAATATGAGTTTTCTGTACTGATTTGACTCAAGTATCAAGGTCACAAGTACTACACTGAAACATATAATCAGTACTTCTAAAATGAGGGTTGTGGCATCAAAAGAGATTAGAAAGTGGGAGATAGAAGAGTACTGATTTTTCTCATCAAGCAAACTTTTGTAAAAAAGACCCTTTTGGTGGAGTAAAGAGGTGCGCACTGGTACGCCCAGTGCTGGGAAGGCAGGAAGATGAGAGTTCGAGGCCATCCTCAGCTCTACTTATATACTGAGTATGGTGGCTTGGTTGAGATGCCCCTCATAAAATCTCAGACACTTGAATACTCAGTCCCCAGTGGGTGGCTGTTCAGAGAGGATTAGGAGGTATGGCACTGGTGGAGGAAGTATGCCATTGGTTTTGGGCTTTGAGATTCCAAGAGGCTTTTTGCTGTAGCAAATCCTTCAGCCAGTAGCCTTTAAGTTACCAGCTCACTTGGGTGTGGCCTCTCATACTATAAATGCTGAAGTAAAACAGGAGTTCCTGATCTCTCTCTCTCCTCCCCTCCCCCCTTTGGGCTGCTGGATTCTGTTCCTGTTTCCCCGTTTGTACAGAGGACTGTGATCTGTGAGTCTACCCCTAAATAAATAACCCTGTATTATACTCAATTCTAAGCTAGTGTGGGATTTCTTTTTAAGGTCCATCTTCAGCTCATGTTATTTTAAGTAAGATTTTTAAATTATGGATAGTAACCTTCTGAAACGGTAAGAACCAAATAAACTATTTCTCCTATAAGTTGCCTTATCTTATCATGACAATAGAAAAGTAACTAATATAGTGAGTTATAGCCCTAATGAGACTCTATAAGACCTAATTTTTTTTAAAAAAAAATTTCAGATACAGAGGCCAAAAAATGACACCTAAGCCAGAAGACAGTGACATACAAAAACCTATTCAACCCACAAACACAACTAAACCTTCAAATACCACTTGTCATATCCTCAATTCACCCTGCTAATTTAAGCATTTCTTTTGAAGTAGAAATAAGTCTATTTTCCAGATAACATACTATTTCAGGCAAAGTTGAATCATTAACACTTCCTCATAAGTCTGTGATTATTTTATGATTTCAATGAAACCTATCATTAGCTGTTTTGGCTTTTACTTCTTAAGAAGTGAATATGCAATCTAATTTAAGTCCATTGTGAAAAGAACTGATAGTGTATGCAAGTAAACACAAAGATCTAACCAATTCTTGCTATTAACACTTTTGAGAACTACTACATTTTATGTCTCATTTTACCTCAATGAAATTTATATATCTCAGGTAGTCCATCCATATCAACTGTGATGACATACAGCTAATCCAAAATTCACATTGGTTAAAATTGAAGTTACAAATATTTGCCTTAGTCCATTCTTGGTTTGATGGGCTACCACATTTCATAAGTTCAATGGTCTTTATTATTGGTTAGATAAAGTTTCATACTATTTTATTTGTTGCTTTTTTTAGATACATGTTGTCAATCATCTTACTATAGTTGTAAGTAATGCTTAATATATCCCCATGGTCTTTGATGAACTACGTTAAGATGGACTAATATAACATAAAAAATATTTTGTTTTTTCCAAAATAATAATTCCTTCATTACCACAGAAAGTACTCACTGAATACTTAACTCCATATAGTGATAGTGATAATATGATAGACATTCTGAATCAGTCTAGATGAAGACTAGGGAGAATGTGTTTGAACAGTTGTTCTTGGTACAGAGAAGATTGGGTCACTCTTGAACAAGTTAACATTTTAGTGCTTGTAACATGTCCTAAGTAAGTGTGTCAATAATTTTGTCAGTAAAAACGGTGACCTGAACAGATCAATGGTGATAGTGATGATAGGTGATAGTGATGTATAAGAAGTCTCTGCCTTCATGTGCCTTAAAGCTTGTGAAGGAAGGTGAGAATTAAAACAAATTATAAAAAGGAAAACACAATTGAAACCTAGAGGCAATGTGAGGAGCAATTTCAAAGGCAAAGGAGAATACAAAAGCAGAGAAGGGAAAAGCATCATGCTCAGGTGGAGAGCAAGTCAATTCGTTGGAAGAAGTGTAAAGAGGAATTATCTAAAGCCAATCAAGAGAAGGTGCTAAGAGGTTTTTTTAAAAAAGAAAGGAAAAAAGGAAAGAGGGAGAAAGAATTCCAAAGAACAGAATATTTAGTTAGGTTACATTTGGATCTTATCTTTAGAGTTTTGGGAAGATATCAATGGTTTTAATGAGGTGGTTTTAATTCAACAGGGAGAAAATATTCATCACAAAAAGATCATTCTGCTTGTAGAGTGGAATGTGGGGTTATAGTTCAGAAAGGCAAGTTATGCTCCTACAAATAGGGAGAAAGAAACTAAATAGAGAGTTAAACAACAGAGGACTGTGTTGAAAATACTAAGACATTCTGATCAGTCTAGATGAAGAATATAGGGAGAATGTGTGTTGAACAGTTGTTCTTGGGACAGAGAAGATTGAATCACTCTTCAACAAGTTAACATTTTAGTGCTTGTAACATGTCCTAAGTAAGTGTGTCAATAATTTTTTCAGTAAAAAGGTGACCTGAACAGATCAATGGTTATTACTGACATCTGATAGATTCTAAAGTTGTTGGGAACTGGATGAAGCAGCAGGTAAGGATGGAGGAGTGGTTAATGCAATGGACTGGAAGTCAGACACTGTGATCCCATTGGAGATTAAGATATTTAAGAGAATTCAGTGATGGAGGAGGGTCATCTGTCTATGTGTTACTTTCATTGGTTAATAAAGAAACTGCCTTGGCCCTTTGATAGGACAGAAAATTAGGTAGGCAGAGTAGACAGAACAGAATGCTGGGAGGAAGAAGGCAGTGAGGCAGACACCATGCCTCTCCTCTCTGAGATGGACACAGGTTAAGATCTTTCCCAGTAAGCCACCAGCTCAAGGTGCTACACAGATTACTAAATATGGGTTAAAGCAAGATGTGCGAATTAGCCAATAAGAGGATGAAACTAATGGGCCAGGCAGTGTTTAAAAGAATACAATTTGTGTGTTGTTATTTCGGGGCATAAGCTAGCCAGATAGCCGGGAGCCAGGCAGCAGGAACACAACTTGCTGCTCCTTCTACAATTCATGGTGGTCTATACTGTTGGATTGAGAAAACAGTTTTTGGTGACAAAATAGAGGGGAGACAGAGTTTAGACTGAAAACAGCTGTACAAAGAACAGGATTGTCACTGAAGGTAGTCATTTGTGATAATGGATACCTTTCACAGACTTCTCAGGATGGAGGCTTACTGCTAAATTTGCACATGGAGAGAGAAGCTCTCATTCAGACAAAGGGGAGTAAAAATGGAAGACATTGGGATCATTCTCAAAGGTAAGTAAATCTGTATTTTAATTCCCTCCTTCCCTATTCTTTCTTTCCTTCTTCCATCTATTATCTTTACCACATCCTTTTTCTTCTCTTATAAATTTTAAGGATACACACATACACAGGTATTTTATAATATATACATATATATGTATATATTATATCATATCATATTATATCATATTACATTTTCTAACACTGACAAGTTTGTCCTCTGGAGAACAAATGATGAAGTAATATGATGATGTATGAATAAACTCATTCAAAAAGCATTAACAGCCACTATCCAGCACTATTGTATGTACGTTTGTGTAGTTTGATGTTATTCCTTATTGACACAATATTTGCCTTTGCTTAATCAGCAACACTTATTGGATTGGGAGTATGGCTAAATCATAGTGTGCTTCTTGACCAACATGTACCAGGTCATGAGTTCTGTACTGGATTGTTTCGTGTGTCAGCATAACACAAGCTAGACTCATCAGAGGAAGGAGCCTTAGTTGAGGAAATGTCTCCTTGAAATACAACTGCAAAGTATTTTCTCATTTAGTGATTAATGGGGTAGGACCCAACCCTTGGTGGGTGGTGCCATCCGTGGGCTGCTGGTCTTGGATTCTATAAGAAGGTATGCTGAACAAGCCATGGGAAGCAAACCGGTAAGCAGTTCCCACTCCATGGCTTCTGCATCAGCTCTGGGCTCTGGGATCCTTCCCTGTTTGAATTCCTGTCCTGACTTCCTTTAGTAATCAACAGCAGTGCTGAAGTGTGAGCCAAATAATCCATTTCCTCCACAACTTGCTTTTTGGTTATGGTGTTTCATTGCAGCAATAGAAACCCTAAGTAAGACAGATAGATCCCCAGCAAAGATGAATGGATAGATGATAGATATATAGATACATAGACACCCCATATATGCATATATATAAATATATAATTAATTGTATATAATTGATTATATACATATATACGTATATAATTATATATATAATTGATGATAAATAGAAAGATACATAGAACGATGATAAATAATAGGTACCACTTACTATAAATTTACAAAATGTTTCCATGTGATAAGTAGTTCTGAAATAAGAGCTTTCTTTTACCCATAAAAGCAATTTTGAGAGTACTTTTTGGCATTTTAAATAAAGATGTTATTATCTAATTTGCAACCCATGAAAACCAATTTAAAATGAAATAAAAAATCATGACTGCCTGCTAAGTCCGCAAAGCAGATAAAGCTGAATCATTTGTGTGGAGATGTAGAGATGTATTCCTGTAGAGGTGTAGCATCAGTAGAGATGTAGTCCTGTGGAGATGTAGTCCTGTGGAGATGTAGCATCAGTAGGGATGTAGTCCTGTAGAGAGATGTAGCATCAGTGAGAATGTATTCATCTAAGAGCAACAGTATTTCACCTTCATCTCAGCCATAACATTGCACAATCTTTAATGGGATTTCTTCCACAGAATAAATCATCTTTTCTGAAATTTGTGTAATGTTTTCTTTTGAAATGGACTCTAACAAGTTTGTCCTCAGGAGAATATGTGATGAGGTAAATAAGTGGAAAATGCTATGGAAAATTTCCAATAGAGACATATTTTCTGAAAGTAACTGGGCAGATTCATTGGAGGCATTTAATGACTAATCACAAGACCTTATGTGTTAGAAACACCTCCTCATATCAGAAGGGAAAGTAATGAAATAGTATCCCAATAAAATGAACTAATTATGATCACAGTATATCTGTAAAACATTATTAAATATCCCTTGACATCTCTGAAGATAACTAAATAATTATAAAGTCTCATTTTAAATTAAAACCGGGTCTTAGTTCCCCACGTCACTCTTCCGTGAGCATAGTAATGAAGGGGACTTGTGGCACCCCTGTGTATATTACAGCATAATGAGTTGGCTGTTCCCTTCATGATAGAATCTTTTTCCACTGCAATTTAATTAAGACAGTAAAATATCTGACCTTTGTTGGAGATTTTCTTATCCATAGCACTAAAAATATCCTTAGGAAGCAATCTGTCAATAATGATCTTTTAAATAAAATCTGGCTAGACCTGAAGGAGAAACAGGAAATGAGACCAAACAGAATCTACAAAGGTTAGCACAGGTTGGCTCATGCTTAATTGTCAAGAAGCCAGAGTCACAAGGTGCTTTGCAGTGAAGGCAAGTCACAAATCAGAAGGAGAAAATGAAACCCCCAGTTTATTGTCCTTCATACAGCAATGATCTGATCGATGAGCAGACTCCCACTCCTCACCCCTGTCCAACAACATCCAGCTTTCTGGTTTGGATGATGCTTAGAGGCTTTCATGTCTGGATTTACAGATATTCATGGGAGGTTTTCCTGTCCCTCCATAAATTCATGAAATTTCTAGAAATGGATTTTAATTAAATAAGAGCTACCCACTCTGTTCTAATAATTGATGTGTTTTCATCTGATCATAACATAAATGCCATTTATCTTCACAGCTAGCACCAGAGAGGAAACTTCTGGGTTTTTACTGTGTAAGTATGGGCCTCCATTTGGAACTGCAATCTGATGGGAAAAAAATATTAGTGCTGGAGAGGAATACAGCTAGAGAAGTGGAACCCATGCTAAGGACAAGTCCTGTTAACCATGCTAGTCGTTCAATAGAAATGGTTGAAAGGTCCGCTGTGAGCACAGGTAGGCCTGGGG
This sequence comes from Chionomys nivalis, assembly GCF_950005125.1. Classification (NCBI taxonomy): domain Eukaryota; kingdom Metazoa; phylum Chordata; class Mammalia; order Rodentia; family Cricetidae; genus Chionomys; species Chionomys nivalis. The sequence continues at coordinate 69,086,187 of NC_080100.1, forward strand.
TCTGCCCCTTTACTTTCCTGAGTCATTACTCCTTCAGACATGCACAAATTACTTCTACTTGATTTATAAATGGGAATAGAATTGATTTTGCAAAGTAACTAGTAGATCTAGGCTTAATATATCATCTGGTATACAAGTTGTTTATAAGTAGACTATATTAACAGTCAGTGAGATTGTCTTCAATAAAGTACCAGAGAAACAGTGAAGTCAGGAAGCCAAAGATCTTCCCTATAAAATCTAAATTTAAGTTAGATTGGCCAAACACATGCTGAGGATCAACTAAATCAAAGAGTGAACACATTTTAATCAATAAAATGTTGTTGATATACTAGATTAACTGAAATGACACAAGGCTAAAAGAATATATATATATATATATATATATATATATATATACTATCCATCTCTTTATGCTCAGCTTATTGCCAAAGCAAGCAGCAACCATTACAAAGCAAGCATGAATGAGCATGGATGCTCACCATGGCCAAGTCCATAAGTACAGAAGCAAGGCCATGATTACCACTTCCCCATAGAGCCTCACACTGCACCTTGACCTTTACTTCATCAGTTATTATTTTCCAGATTGAATTAACCCTGTAATTAGCTGCTTGTCTCATAAAGGCAACATTAATTAGAAAAAATTGAAGAAACAATATCAACTAGAAACAAATTTTTGAACTTATCCCAATAAATAACTTTCAGTTTTTGTGTATAAGTTTACTGATGTGTTATTGAAGTTAAATATGATCTTTAATTGTGTTTATTTTTATAAAATACCATGTTAGATATTTGGAAGATGAATATTTTTTTATTCACTGATACTCATAATTCATTGCAACTTGATTCACTCAGAAAGTCTCTGAGGGTAGGGAAATGGCTCAGTAGATAATGTGCTTGCTATGCAAGTAATGGCACTGTTGTTCAGACTTCAGAGCCCAAGCAAATGCCTGGTGCTGACCCATTTGTAATTCCAGTTCCCAAAAGGTAGAGCCAGAACAAACTCACTAGCTAGACTAGTTGTATCAATGAACTCTAGGCTCAGTCAAGAAACCCTGTTACAATGAAGTAGGTAGAGAACAATTGAGGGTTCCTGACATCAACCATGGGCCTTCACATATATTTGTTTTCTTGGCACACATGTCCACACACATGCAAACACACAAACACACATACACACATGCGTGTGCAAAAAGAAAAGCTAAAATATCACTCTATTTTTATTTGTACTTTAGAGGAGCATTCTTGCTATAAAATCCTACAAATAAGAAGACGCGTTCAGAGAGGTTAAGTGAAAGCAGTCACTAACTAGTGTGTGAAGATTAGCACACACATCACTTGGTTTTAAGTCCAGAGTTGTGTGCCGTCTGCCCCAGGCTGTCTCTTGGCTGTGTTTGTAAAGCTCTGAGCTAGACTTTTTTGGGACAAACTTATTTTGCTATTATTTCTCCTTAGTACTGCATCTATCCTGTTGTATTATAAGCTTGAGGATCTAAGAGAGTACCCATTTAGCCTCTTGCCTTGTAAGTCAGAAACTATGATTGCATGATTTTGAGGACTAATGCCAGTCTTTTTATCTTTCCATAACTTTCCTAACTTTGGTTCTGAGGACAGCAGTGGATTTATTGGAGATTACTCCTTATGGGTGCTGTATACCAATGGCTGGGCTAACCATCAAGACTGTTTAGTTTTCCCAACACCCTTCAGCATACCTTAAGTACAGCTAGTGTCTCATGTAGCCAACTAAAATTCTCAGGAAAGTGCAGTGTATCTCAATTTCAATTGTGATGAAATATTTATACTTTGCTCTTCTACGCCAGATTTTAAACTAAGTATAAACTTTAATAATAACACCTACCAGGCAAATCTGGAAGATGTGTTGATACTACTGGAAACATACATACAAGTTACTCAATCTGGTACAGACAATAGACTGATATTAATTAATTACCTGTTTAAATTGTAACAAGTTTAATACATCAGAATAGTGAACTGGGGACACATCACTATGATCATTGCCTCTGATCTAGGATTTTTTGGTCCTGTTCTGCCAATTAATGCTGCCATTTTGCTGAAATTTGTCCTCTCCTTCACTCCCCTCTTCAGTGCTATCAGTGAAATTATCTATGGTAACTCCATGAAAGGACAATAGCCATTTTGTCGATAGCTGCACCCATAACATAGTGGAGTATTCGGGTAGGAGAGGTTGAAGTAAGCAAAGGAAATGTAGGTGCTAAATAGATTTCAGTGTTTCTTAAATAAATGTCTCAAGTGAAGTCTATAGAGCAGGGAAATCTAGAGATGTGCAAAGTGAGCTTTCTTGTTCTGCAGAATAGTTTATGTCTTATGCTGAAAGAAATGGCCACACAGACGCCAAGATGAGGGCATGGATCTACTCATTCTCTTAGATAAAAGAGAATTAGAAGGGCGAGTACTTTTTACGTACATGAACAATAAACTCCGATAAGCTAAAGTTGCTCAAGTAGACCAGTTTCTCAAGTCCTTTTCCTTGAAGTGTGGGAAGAGAAGGGGTCCACATAGAGTGGCATCCAGTCTCTAGAGTTTCATCTCATACATGTATTGCTTACTTACCTCCTTACTGCCCGATATCTGGAATCAATAAACATTCATCTTATATACTTAATAGAATAGATAATTTTGTTACTATTTAAAAACTAAAGTTAAGAATAATTATTAAGGAGCTGATGTGGCAACATAAAAAGGAAATAAATAGGCAATTAGTTTCAAAAGTGGGAGCGTAAGGGGAGGGAAAAGGAGTCATTCCAATCTAGACAGTTAATAATTGCGTTTTTTTTTTTTTAAAGAAAAAGATGTTTTATCTCAGTTTAACCTTAGATTTGGAAAACACACTCACCATGTAATTGGCTGGCAGTGAATATTTTCCATGAAGAGGAAGTTCAGATGGTGTTTCTGCTTCAGTTGTACTTCAGTCAAAAATGTTCCATTCTGTATTTACAATACACCACTTGGGACTGATAGGAAACATCTCATTGTTAGTTGTTCATCTTACTAATTACTGAAAATATGATACGAGCATGCTACAAAATGAAAGTCAAGGTTTCTTTTGATCTCTTAGTTTTGTTGCAGATCTCCCTCTGGATTTACCTACCCATAGCCACAGAAGTTACATGAGGGGGAACACAGAAGCACACTTCAGATTTCCAAAGAAATCTAAGACTGCCACTATACTGTTAAATAACAAAGAGAGACTAAGACAGAGCTATGGAAAATCATCCTAAAAATAGATGCCTCTAAAATTAGGGAACAGCTAAGGATACTGTGATATGTAGTCAAAAGTAGGCAGGGACCATAGAACAGTGTAGGAGAAAGCACAGGTGGGCATCAACAGGAGTTTAGGATCCTACAGTTCCAATGCATAGCCCCACCCCTCCACCCTATAGCAGTCTCAGGAAATAAGTACCATTCTCCCATCAGGAAAAACCCATGCTTTGAAACAAAAGGAAGGCAGGTATGAAGCTCTTTGTAGCATTAGAATCTCCTTGGGAAAATTCTGACAAAAAAAATGTATATTATATCTCACAGACTATGCAAGCAAGACACTTAGGGCTACTTATTCTACATGAGCTCCATTCTGGTTCCCAGTTAGATTCCTATGAGATGTTCCTGGGTATCTTATATCTATGGCATTGACCACTCAGAGATTCCTTTAAAAAAGAAGTGTTTCACTAAATAATCTTAGAAAGATGCGAAGAAAAAAGTATTCTTGGTATGCAGAGGGAAGGGAGTTTTGGAAAGGGATTTTTTAATTTCTTGATCCATTTCATCTAAGGTCAATCAGTGAAGTCAATTAAGAGAGGAAAATCTTTTTTTTTTTTTTTTTTTTTTTTTTTTTTTTTTTGGTTTTTCAAGACAGGGTTTCTCTGTGGTTTTGGAGCCTGTCCTGGAACTAGCTCTTGTAGACCAGGCTGGTCTCGAACTCACAGAGATCCGCCTGCCTCTGCCTCCCGAGTGCTGGGATTAAAGGCGTGCGCCACCACCGCCCGGCTAAATCTTTTTTTCTAAAAGAAAAACAGGATTCTCTTGTGTATTGGAATGATTGGGTAGCATCACTGTATTCTATAGTAAGGGCTAGCTATGCTAAGTGTCCCATAATGTATGGGGAAGTTTTGCATAATGAAATTTAGATCTCTTTACCAATCACAAAAATACATTTATTTATAAACACTGCATACCCATGATTTGTTCTGATACGTAATAAAATCATGGCATATTTTCCTAAAGCTCTTTCTTGGGGTTTATTGAATATAGATAGTTTAATTTTATATAAATGGGAACACTATTGTCACAGCATAATAACATTTGACACAGTGACTGTAATAACTATTTTCCATACTTTCAAAGTATCATTTTGATGCCCATGGTAATCTGCTGGTGAGTTTTCCTTTCTTCCCATTAGTTACAGTCTCATTGTAAATTTCTAAATTACCACATCAGCCATCTGTTTGGGGGGCATTGATCTCATTAGCTTGGGTTAATATGAGTCAGGTAATGAAGCATACATATTGTCCAACACTAGTTGGATCATAGAAAAGGATTCTTGAACCAGGATAAATGTAAGCATTCAAGTTTAAGTTACTCCAGGAGTCTGTAGATAGACTGCTGTCTCTTTGTAGGACATGACTGCTTTAGCTTAAACCTTTTGTTAGAATCTTAACATGAGTATCCCTCTTGAAGAAAGTACTGGGGAAGAGCAGATTTGACTTTTGATTGTTCGGTATGACTTTTGGAAGTGTGTGAATGAAACTCAATTTATATTTTTTCATTTCTATAATCAGGACAATATAAAAATGGCATTATGAACATAACGTTAAACAGATGTTTGGAATGCATGATGTTATACATTAAAAACAATACAAACTCTTATGCAATAGTGTTCTCTAGTGTTCCACGAATAGTCTTTTGCTTTTATGTAACTTGACTTTTAGAAATTTATACAATACAACTAAGTCATAAAATTTTAATAGAATTGCATATACGGTTAAAATATCACTTGTTACTGTAATTATCAAGCAATTTTCAGAACAGAATCACATCAGGGTAGGAAAAATAATTTCTTGGGATAAAATTATTTGCTTACTAATTGAATGTACTGTGGGGAGGATTTTCTGTAATGGTCTAATGCAGAGTTGAAATGAGTATAAAGGATCAAGAGGATTTTGGTCCCCTTTTCTGAGAATATTGCTTTCTGTGGTGAGTAGTACCCATGAGTTTCCACTTGAATACTAGCATTTAACACTATTGAGATCGTTTTTCACTTTTAGAGATAAGTTTATTATATATTCCTAGGCAGGAACTTAACAGGAAGAGAGAGAGAGTAAGCTATGCATGTTAAGTTAGGCATAGAGGTCAGCCACACATTTGGCAAGCAACTTCATGACAAAGATGGGGAAGAGGGTAAGAAGCCCAGACTTGGGCTCTGGCTGGCACCAAAAAGAAAGAAACAGAAGAAGATAAATGAAAAGGTATATTGTTCTGGGTCCAACTTTCTCAGAAAATTTGGTAGTTCCAGCAGAACCTTATAGAGACAGGAACCACCTTAGGAGGTCTGGAATTCTGGGAAGGAAAAGTACATACTTTCACTAAAAGGATAATTATTCCTCCTATCACCTTAGCATTGTTTGTGGTGGATCAGTCTTCTGGAGATATGGCCCATTGACCAGGCAATTAATCTGCCCATCTTCATCGACACAAAAGGAAGGAGACCATTGAAACAGTTAATGAACTAAATATTTGCAAAGCGTGTTCTGATAAGCTTTTACTTTTTCCAAGTTATTTTTTAATTCACAGATTCCCCTCCCTCCTCTCCTCCTGTTCCTTCCCCCATCCACCTCCCTTCTACCTCACCATCCGTTCCTGTCTCCATTCAGATGGGGTAAGGCCTAGGAATCAACAAAACATGACATATCAAGTTGAGGTAGGCCAGGCTCCTGTCCCCTGCATCAAGACTGAACAAGGCATCCCACCATAGGGAATAGGTTCCAAAGAGCCAGCTCATGCATCAGGGACAGGTCCTGGTCCCACTGCTAGGGGCCCCACAAAAGCAAAGTCATATAACTGTTACCCATTATGCAGTGAGTCTAAGTCAGTCCCATGCTGGCTCCCTAGCTGTCCATCTAGATCCCGTGATGTCCCAAAAGCTCAGGTCAACTGTCTCTATGGATTTCCCGTCATGATCTTAACCCCTCCTTGCTCATATAAGCCCTCCACCCTCTCTTCAACTGGACTCCTGGAGTTCAGTTCAGTGCTTGACTGTGGATCTCTACATCCACTTCAATCAGGTACTGTACAAGGGCTCCATGATGACAATTAGGGTAGTTACTGTTAGGTTGGGAGCCTAGGCCCCAGTTCCTGGCATCTATCTCAGCCACCAGCCCTGGTCTGGACTTCAAATCCCAGCAGGCCAGGGTACTTAAGTGATGCCCCAAAAGAAAAACATGTGGTCTCCCTTTCTTCCTCCCGGGGGTCGTGTTCCTGTGTCTTCCCGGTTTTCCCCTCGGGGCCACGCGAGAGCGCAGATCTCCCATTAAACCTGGATATTTCTTAATTTGGCTTGTTTTGATTTGGCTTGATTGGGAATTTTGCATCGTCAGAGAGCTCGCTTAGGAAATATTCCTGACAGTTACCAATTTAATAATAGGGGAAGGCCAGACCAGGCATCCTCTCCACTATTGTGAGGTATCTTAGCTGGGGTCATCCTTGTGGATTATATATCTATAAAATGGAGTATTACTCGGCCAGAAAAAAAAAAAAAACAGTAACATCACGAAATTTGCAGGCAAACGGATGGAACTAAAGAAAATCATCCCAAGTGAGGTAACCCAGACTCAGAAAGACAAACGTGGTATGTACCCACTCATAAGTGGATATTAGATGTAAAACAAAGGATAACCAAGCTACAGTCCTCAGCTCTAGAGAAGCTAGGTTGCAAGGAGATCTCTGAGAGGGATGCATGGATCTCCTCCTCAAAGAGGAAACTGATGAGATGTCAATATAAAGAAGTTTCTAGATAGTTCAGTCTCAATGATGGTAGCAGAGATCACTATTGATCTCTGTTGCTATGGTTTTGATGAAATACAACAGCATAGTGAGTGGATTGTAACCATTTTTTAATGAAAGGGAGGACTTCCTATGAGTTGACTAAGACTTCTCTTTCCAAGGTTTTGGCATTGGAAAAGTTCAACTAACTTACTTAGAGAATAAATTAGGCTTATTTGCTGAGATGAGAACTAAGAAAAGACTCAACTCTCTCTTTTAAGGAATAAATATATTAAAACTTCTATAATAAAATGCCACAGATTAAAGATTTTAATTAAGAAAAATATCAAGGACCTCAAATGCCACATTAAGGAAGAGAACATAGTAGAAAGACCAACAGTCAATACTAGATATACCACCTATATACATAAGTTGACCTCAGTAGGACCTATTTTTAATATTTGAATATGTACATAAGGTTCATGGAAAACCTACAGAGTTCACCTGGAATGTGCCCACCTACACAAAGTCCTTTGAGTATAGCGAGTAACAAAATGACACAGTTAAAAGGGCAATTACAGATTCATGGGCACAATTAAATTCCTTATTTTAAAGCTAAATTGAGAAAGACTAGGAAATAATTTGGATTAACTTCATCCAAAATTGAAGAAAACCCTTAGTAGATAAGGCAACTCATAATGCCAGTAGCAGTTATGGGTGGTTGGCATGAGAATGACCCCATAGGCTTGCATGTTTGAATGCTGGATCTCTAGTAAATGGAACTTTTTTTTTTTTTTTTGGTTTTTTTTTTTTGGTTTTTTTTTTTTTTTGGTTTTTCGAGACAGGGTTTCTCTGTGGTTTTGGAGCCTGTCCTGGAACTAGCTCTTGTAGACCAGGCTGACCTCGAACTTCCAGAGATCCGCCTGCCTCTGCCTCCCAAGTGCTGGGATTAAAGGCGTGCGCCACCACCGCCAGGCTAATGGAACTCTTTTTGTGAGGATTGGAAATGTGATCTTATTTGAGGAGCTATGTTACTACAGTCGAATTTGGGGTTTCCAAAATCTACTCTTGGGCCAAGTTCTCTGTCTCTCTCTGTCTTTCTCTCTGTCTCTCTCTCTGTCTCTCTCTCTGTCTCTCTCTCTGTCTCTCTCTCTCTGCTTTCTGCTTCTAAATCAGATGTAGGCTCTTAACTACTACTCCAGTGCCACATACCTGATGCCATGCTTCTTAATGGTCATAGATTCACCTCTGGAATTGTAAGAAAGCCTCCAGTTAAATACTGTCTTTTATAAGTTGCCCTGGTCATGGCATCTCCTCACAATAGAAAAGAAACTAAGACAGAAGTTGGTACCAGGGACTGGAATATTGCCATGACAACTATGCTGGGTTTTGGAGAAATATGAAAGATGTTGGGACTTTGGACTAGAAAAGTGGTGGGACACTGAATTGGGTCATCCTAGTAAAATCTTGGAAGATAGTAGCGCTGAGAGCTATGTGGACTGTGGAAGCCTAGCTCAAGAGTTTTAAGAGGGAAATAATGCTAGCAACTGACTTAGAGACTATTCTTGTGATATTTTAGTAAAGAATGTGGTTGCTTTTGTCCTTGTCCACAGAATCTGCCTGAGCCCAAATTAAAGCATTTTGAACTAATTTCTCCAGTAGAGTAGATTTCAAGACAACCAGAAACCGACTCTGTCTTATGGCTATTAGTGGTCACTCTTACTCAGATCTACAGTGAAAAAAGAACAAGCAGGGAAAAGAGAAATACAAAATTTATAATTTGAGAAGAAAAAGAGCATCAGAAAACTTAATGCTTTGGCCAAGTCTTGTGTTCAAAGAGATGAGAAATATATAGAAAGGCCCAGTGCTAAGTGGAATAGAGGGAGTGGTGCTCTCAGGGAAAGACTACAACTTATGGGGAGGAAAAGCCTAAGGAAGTAACAGTCCTAAGAACAGCAACAGGTCAAAGTTTATGTAAATGTAATTCAAGTAGAGGGGTCATGTTTCGTCCCAGACAGGCCACAGAAACTGGCAGCATCAACCACATTGTTCTGGATTTAAAGTTATGAAGGATCCAGAAGTAAAGGGATGTAAAATCTTCCTCCACATATGAGGAAAGATGCTGAGGTCAACATGTGGCAGGGAAGACCCTATATGGACACCCAGAAAAGCCATTGGGTGAAGATGTAAAAGTAAATCACAATTGGGTTGGATACCCCATGATGTTTGGATGTCTTACAGGAAGAGCTACATTCAGGGAGTGGAACTAATCCAAAAGAGAAGTGTATTATAGTCAACAAAGTTGGAAGGAGTGGGAGACCTGAAAAGCCATTTCTACTCTTTGACAACAGAAATAGAACTACAGAATTTGGAGTTTGCCCTGCTGGATTTTTGTCTTGCTTTGGTACAGTGTTTCCTCACTATCCCTTTTTTCTCTCTTTCATTATGATAATGTATATTCTGTGCTATTGGAATTGCAAGTATGTAGTTTGCTTTTGATTTTACTTGAAATTACAGTTAAGAGATTGGCTTGAGTCTCAGAAGAGGCTTTGGATGACTTTTAAACTATCTTGAGACTGTGAAAGACTATGAGTACTTTTAAATTCGAATCAAATGTTTTTTATTGTTGTGTTTTGTTTGTTTGCTTATTTGTTTTTGGCATTGTGGTATGGCCATAAGCTTATGGAGTCCAGGGATAGAATATGATGGCTTGAATAAGAATGGTCTTGAAAGGCTTGTTTATTTGAATGTTTGGACCCCAGTTGATAGAATTGTTCTTTGAAGGATTAGGAGGTAGAGCTTTATGGGAGGAAATCCTGTCATCACAGATCTTGGCTAATCTGAAAGCCTTTGTCCTATTACTCAAATCTCTGGAAAGTGTGTTCTGTCTTATGTCATTTTTTTATTTTTTTATTTTAAATCTCCCCAGAAATAAAGATCTTCACAATTTCCTCTTGCACAAGATTCCCACTTGTGAATTAGCTTCTCTACCCCCGCCCCCTGGGGTGACCCTCTAATCAATGACTAGATGAAAAAATAAACCTCAGTGGAGAACATGAACACACATGGAAGCAGGAAGAATTTGATGAATATGAGCCAAAGAGACTGAATGACAAACTGGGAGGCCTCCTACCAGTTAAACAGAAAGGGAAATGATTAATTAAGAAATGGCAGCAGTAGAGATGCCCCAAGGGTTTCAGTGAAGGTGGATGATGCAAATGAGAGGCCAAAATAACAAGACAATTGATTTAAGAGTGGAAAAAACACTTTTCAAAACTTTCTATGTCACATACAGAAAGCTCTATTTAAAAAAAAAAATCAAGTAATGCTTGATTAAAAGATCAATGCATCAAAGTTAGAGGGAATATTCTTTTTATGGTACATAGAAACAATAAAATACAAACACAATATATTTTTTAAGATTATGAAAACAGTTGCTACAGACAGTCACAGCTGCCCATATGGAAACATATATAAATCTGATTTTACTTTGGAGTTGTCATTTTATATAATGTTTGTTTTATGCTGGTTTCACTTGTTTTTAAGTTAGAAGCTTTGTTGATATTTTTTCCCTTTCAGCTTAGAAGAGAACTGTGTCCTCACAGGCAGAGAACTGGGTAAAATTTTTCTTTGTTCTTTAGTCTGGTTCTACAAGTCAACTTGCTTCTTTACTGGAAGGGATAAGGGGAAGTGGCCTTACATTCCTAATTAGCTAGATTACAATTCCCAGTTGGAGGTTGAACAGAAAGAGTGATGAAGTGTAGCTCACTGTCTCTTGGACATTATAAATCAGTATGCATTCTTTACATCACAGAATCGTGTTGAATATGTTATGAGAGGTCTGCTTTAAACATGGCAAGAAGAAAAGTTTCTGATGCTACATTGGAGAAACGAATTTAAATTAACCAAGAGTAGCATGAAAATATGAAATATGCAAAATCTTCCTCTAGAACAGCAACTGGAATTTTTTTAGTCATTTATGTACAGACAGAACACAAAGGGTTTGGGAAGCAAGGCTGAAGTAATGGTAGAGGCTGAAGAGATGGCCCAACAGGCATCCACATCAGGTGGTCCACAATGCTTAACTCTAATTTCAGTGGTTCCTATACTCTCTTCTGGCCTCTGAGGACACTGCACTCATGTGATGGGTGAATAGATAATCAGGTATGCACATAGGCACAACACACATGCATAAATGCTAAATATACAAATAAATAATAGATGTATATAAATGGAAGCAAATGGATTTTTTAAAATAATCATCCCTCTTGGTGGGCACAATTCAGAACATACATCATTATCTTGGAATATGTCTAGGACTTTAAATGAAATGTCAGTTGCCTCATTGTTTGAATTATTGTTTTTTCTATAAATGGTAACAAAAATTCTGGTACATAAGAGTAAAGCAACAAGGAGAACAGAAACAAACCAGAAATAATCCTCTTAACCACACCTGACGAACCAGTTCTGTTGGCTCCATATTGGAGAGAAATTGGTTAAACGCAATGTCTAAATGAACAGTTCTACAGATAACTCACTTTTCTTATGTGGTAATGTGATTATAAATAATTTCAGTCTACACTAGGTACTCAGTTTAGTGTTGTAGGTCAAGAAAGTGTGTGTAAAACTGGCAACCGTGATGTCTAGATCTGGCTGTGCTGTTTCGGAGCTGGCACCAGTGATGGGATTTTTCTGTCTTACTTCTTCTCAACAAATTTGTTTTACTCTTAAGGCTTCTATTATAGTCTCAGAATACTGGTTTCAGACTCTGTTGCATACACACATATATGTACATATATATGTATATATCCAGTTTCTACCAAGAGTTATATTTTTCTCAGAGGGGGGAAACATTTCTAATAATCTTCCGGACTTAGTTTTTATTCACTATTTGAAATAAAGTTCTATAACTAAATTTAAACACAATACCCAACTAGAATAATAGACTTATAATTCCTGGTTTATGATAATTATGTTTCCTGAACATGAGTTGCCTTCCTTATACAATATCTCTTCTAATCTTAAATAAAACTATATCTTCATTAACATGATAGAAGTCAAAAGAAGTTGATGGGATAGTACCAAATTCCATGTGCCATAAGGACCTCCATAAATGTCTGTGTTGGTAAGCATTAACTATTATTTACACATTGGAAGTCAAAAATATTTTACAGAAACGAGACAATCAACATTCTAGTTGTATATAAACAATCTTTTTCTCAGTAGATGAGCAGCCCCAGGCAGTGGAGAATCAGATAGTGTGAGCAGAAACATTTGGTTCCAGGTGTAAATAAAGAGAATGAGAACCAGACAGTATGCCTTGGTAAGGTGTCAACCTGAAACCTTTGTTAGAAAGACAGTGCCCAGAAAAAAAATAATGGACCAATAGACAACAGAGACATCAGGAAAAGAGATGGTTAAGTGAAAGAAAAGGGACAAAAATAAAATAAAATAATTTAGTTAATTCAAACTGATTAAATCAACAGCACATTAAAGCTGTATGGACTGAACGTTTTACTTAAAAGACAAACATTAGAAATAACAACTTTTATACTATCTTATCTATAAGTAATAGAAACATATTTTAAAAATAAGCAGGAATAAGATCCTACTGTTTAGATATCAGTTTAAAGAACATTGTTGAAAAAAACCATTAATATCTGACAAAATTTATTTTAAACACAAAAAGCATTATTAGTAGCAAAGATAATAACCATGCAATGATACTAAGACAATATCATCCTGTTGTATTAACTGTTCCTGGGGATATACAAGCAAGGATAAATTCATGGCAGACAAAGCACTCATGACAACTGGGAGACACTCTAGGGCAGAGGTAGGTGAATCTCTGTGAGTTCGAGGCCAGTCTGGTCTACAGAACGAGTTCCAGGACAGACTCCAAAACTATACAGAAAAACCCTGTTTTGACTCCCTCACCCCACCCCCTGCCACAAGAAAGCAACAATAACAGACAAAGTAATGATTCCATCAAAACTAAAGTACCAAATGATCGAGTTCATTGAAGTTACTTAGAGGAATATAGAAGAGGGATTTCTTTTCGGAGCACTGATGAGTAAAAGAAGTCACTGAAAACCTCCATTCTTAGAGTTCTCTTCACAATTTGCAGGTAGCTTGATAGATTTGAGTCTTGTCTTCCTGATAATTACTGCCTGTATAACTTTAGGGAGCGGCCTTGTGAATCTTGATAGATTGGTGAAACTTGTCTTCCTGATAATTACTGCCTGTATAACTTTAGGGAGGGCCTTGTGAACTTGCACATTTCATTAACTTCCTGAGACTGGAGTGACTTGGGTCTTAGCTAGCTTCTGCTCAAGATGCAATGCTTCAATTCAAATGAAATTGTTGAGCAGCATCTCCCAATTGGAAAATGCAAAAATTGTCCATAAGAAAATGAGTCTTGTTTCTATAAGCACTGAATAAATATGGTAACTTTTGAAATATGTTTTATGATAGAGCTCGATAATAAAACAGTGCTACTTAAAGCTACCACTCAGTTTAAGTTCACATTTCTAAAGAAATTAACAAATGTAGCTCATAAGGAAATGTTAGTATACCCCACCTCTTTCATAATTTAAAAAAATTTTATGTGGAGTGTTTGTGTGTGTGTGTGTGTTTACATGTGTCTGTGCATGTATATAGAAGCCAGAAGAATATGCCAGATCCCATTGAACTGGAGTTACAGGTGGTTGTGTGCTGCCCAGCATATATGTTGGGAAACAAAACCTCTGAAAGAGCAGCAAGCATTCTTAATACCCAAGCCATCTTTCCAACCCAGTTTTCATCATTTTTTCTAGATAAAAGTCATGAGCAAGAATTTGGAGTAGTTGAAAAACCACAATTAGGGAAGTTTACCTAATAATACTTCCTGTATATTTAACCTTTTTTCTCTTTTAATCTTCTTAATAACCCAGAACCTGGGTTTTGAATTCTTGACTCTACTTCTACCACATACAACACATATTTCTACCCCTTTGCTTGGTACATGTGACTGTCTAGATTGCAGATGGACAGAATGTCATAGATAGATAGATAGATAGATAGATAGATAGATAGATAGATAGATAGGCAGGCATCTATTTTTATCTAGGTACTTTTATTCTATATTTGGACTCTACTGCAAATTGTTTCACGATAGAAATAAGTTCTATTCTTACATTCACAGGGATGAATTCATAACAATATTTTTCTTTGTATTCCTTGAACTTCCAATCATTAATTTTTAAGACATGGTCTGTTATGGAGTCAAAACTGTTCTTGAACTTCTAGAAACCTTTCTCTTCAGCCTTTGCATGACCACATCTAGTCTAACATTTCATTTCTAACTGGAAACATTAAACTTTTGAAAATTATTTATTTTTTAAAGATAAAATAAATTTATTGTTTATATTATATTAAAATATAACATGCTCACTGTTACAAGTAAAGAACCAAAATATATAAAAACAGATAACTTTACCATTTCCTTTTCTTGGGATAATCAGATTAGCTACTTATTCATTGTATCTATCTATCTATCTATCTTCTATAATCTACCATAATATATTTACTAATATAAGTTTTGTTTCTAAAGAGCATGGAGGCATATTTTTATTGTTGAATTAATTTTATGCATTGCTTAGAAACTTTGGTATACTTGAAAGATCATGGGAATGCTTTCCAAATTAATAAATACAGCTTCAGTCTGTCCCTTTTCATACTTATATGACACCCTATAACACAGAAATGAAATAAATCTCTATCTACCCTTGAGTCAGGGTTTGGAGGTATTTTCATTCAGCATGCTTATATTTTTCTTCTTTAGGATAAACTACTAACAGGGAGTTAGGGGATCTCTTCTTAAAACATTTTTTATCTTATTCATTGTATAACTTTATTTTTCATTTTTAAAATTTTTACTTTTTTAAAAAATAAAACAAATTATCTTTTTTCATTTTATATACCAATTCTGGTTTCCACTCCCTCTTCTTTTCCAATCCCTCCACCTTCTCCCTCACCCCACCTCACCATCTACTCTTCAGAGAGGGTAAGGCACATTGCTTTGAGGAAAGTTCAAGGCCCTCCCTACTATATATCTAGGCTGATCAAGATATCCATCCAAAGAAAATGGGTTCCAAGAAGTCAGTACTTCAATACATGGGCAAAGGAGACCAGTTTCTAAATATAACACCAGTAATACAGACACTGAGAGTAACAGTAAGTAAATGGGACCTCCTGAAACTGAAAAGTTTCTGTAAAGCAAAGGACACAGTCAATAGAACAAAAAGGAATGGGAACAATCTTCACCAACTCCACATCAGACAAAGGACTGATCTCCAAAATATATAAAGAACCCTAGAAATTAGACATCAAAATTCCAAATAATCCAAATAAAAAATGGGGTACAGATCTAAACAGAGAATTCTCAATGGAAGAATCTCAAAGGGCTGAAAGAAACTTAAGAAAATGTTCAACATACTTAGCTGTCACGGAAATGCAAATCAAAACAACTCTGAGATACCAGTCAGAATAGCTAAAATAAAAAACACTAATGATAGCTTATGCTGGAGAGAATGTGAATTAAGGAGAACACTCCTCCATTGCTGATGGGAATGCAAACTTGTACAACCACTCTGGAAATCAGTATGGCAGTTCTGATTCTCAGAAAATTGGGAATCAACCTAGCTCAGGACCCAGCAATAGCACTCTTGGGCAAATACCCAAAGGATGCTCACTCATACTACAAGGACATTCGCTCAACTATGTTTATAGTAGAATTATTTGTAATAGCCAGAACCTGGAAACAACCTAGATGCCCCTCAGCCAAAGAGTGGATAAAGAAAGTGTGGTGGATTTACACAGTGGAGCATAGTTTTATTCAGTAGTAAAAAAAAAATGATATCTTTTTAAAACTTTAAAGTTGATTTAAGTTGCATTTCATTAATTGTTAAACATCTTATAACTATTTCTTAGCTATTTTAATTTCTTCTACTTGAGGACTCTCTGTTTAGCTCCTTAAAATTTAATAAATTTTAAAATTTATTTTATTTTTCATATTATATTATAATTACATCATTTCTGCCTTCTATTTCCTCTCTCTGAACCCTTCCATACACCCCTCAATGCTCTTTCAAATGCATAGCCTTTTTCCCACTAATTTTTGTTAAATACATACATACATATATACATACATGTACATGCATGTTTTATATAAGTCTATACACATAAATATAGCCTGCTCAGTTTGTATGCTCCTTGTACATATGTATTAAGAAGAACATCCAAGAGGCCTCAACTCTACATAAAGAACCACAGATAAATTAAGAATGCTGAGTGTGGTAGAAATAATCTCAGTTGGTGATATGATCATTTATTGTTGCTTATTAAAGTTTTGTTAGAATTTTAAACATTATACACTTAAACTTTTAAATACATAGTTGACTTGAAATGTAAAAATATGTCCCTGATATATGCAGTAAGAATATTCTTTTATGAGTCTGGGTCCTGATGCCATTATGACGAGTAAATTTATGGTGGGAAATTGCGAGAGAAAAAGAAGCAGAACAGTTCACATGCTGCGGAAAGAGGCAGCACGGAAAGAGCGAAGGTAGTGAGGAACAGACTGGTGTGTGTGGCCTTCTTACCACCCAAGCTCCTGCCAAGAGTCCTGTCTGGGTTCATTGTCCTACCATAGCCAGTGTCTTTTTTGACATTCATGACTAATGTTTCCACCAAAAGCCACAAGTATGCAGCGGGCTGGGGCTACCCCCTGTGGCCATGTTGGTAGTTGGTGTCTGAGGACCATGCTGCTGTTGGTGTCATGCCGATCTGAGAGGCCTGTCCTGCCTCCTGGGGCCATGATGGCATCCAGGCCTGAGCTGCTATCAATGGCCATGTCTGGGTCCGTGGCACTACAACAACCAGGGTCTGTGTTGATGTTCATAACTTCAATAACCACCGAAGGTCATGTGGATGCACAGGGCCTAGTCAATAGCCTGAGTCCAGGCTGGTGTCTGAGGGCCATGGTGACATCCAGACCCGGGCTGAAGAAGGGCCGTGTCTGGGTTGGTGACCGTATCACAGTCAGGGACTGTGCTGATGTTTGTGGCCCATATTTTCACCAAAGGCCTCAAGGAAGCTCCAGGGTCTAGGGCCCGTGGCTCTGCAGCAACCAGGGTCTTAACTGATATCCTTGACTCCTGTTACCACTGCGTGCTGTGAGAATGCCCGGGGTCCAACCACCTGAGACCTTGTTAGTGTCCAAGGATAATACTGCTGCTGGGGCCTTACTGATCTGGGTGGCCTGCACGGCCACTGGTTCTGCTGCAGCTGGGGTCTGTGTTGATGTCCATGGCCCGTGTTACCACAGGCTGTTATTTCCAACACGCGCGGGGTCCCACGGTTGCACAGGTGGCAGTCAGCGTTCAGGCAAAATGCTTAGTCACCTCAGGCTTTACCATTTCCAGGGTCCCACAGCCTCATGTTAGCATTTGGGCAAATGACTAGTCACTCCATGGCCTCATAGCCTATGTAATCGATGCACACGTGCAGCATGGCCTTGTAATCTATAAGCATGTGTGGCATGACTACGTAAGCCCCTATACACATGCGCTGAACTAAGCGGCATGCCTGCCCCACTCCCTGCCTCTGTCACATTTTTTTCCAGACAGGGCTACATACTCCTTCCTTTTTCCTTTCCCCACTCTTTATTAATAAAACTCTTAAAGTGGGTTTGTTGTTTATCTTGTGATCCATTCTCGCGCACGGTAAATAACACCGGACCGTTGGAACTATGTGTATTGAAATCCGAGGGCTGTGCTGAGCTGGGCCCCTCCCTTCTTTGGTCTTGGGATAGCTGGCCCTGACTCTCACTGGGTTCTGCATCAGGACAGCTCACCCTTCTTCTCATGGGAGAGCTGCTCCTTGCCCCCATTCTTGGGAGATTACTGTACCCCTAACCATGAACTTAAAAGAATTTGTCCTGGTGGCATGGACATAGGAGAGGTGGTTCAATCCTAGTAGCCTGGACTGACCAGTTTAGCTACCATCCAGGCCCACATCCTAGGCCTTGGGTTGGTTCACCCTAACATCTACCCTATCTGTGACCTGCTGGAGTACATGAAGGGACTGATCTGGTGGAACCATAGCCACAGGATCTCCATGAACTGAGGCAATAGCAGGTTCTCCAAGAAGAGTTTCCGTGAGGGTCCAGTGATGATGGTGTGTTAGGGGCCAGAGGCCTTGAACCACAACAGTGAATCATTGCAATGAACATTTGCAGTTGGGGCTGATTGGACAAAGGGGAGTACTGAATGATGCACTGCAGCTCTCAGTGCCCCCAGGATGAGTGAAGAGGTGTTAGAAAGGCAGGAAAAATAAAGGAGCAAGGTGCATTTTCTCTTTGTTTTGTTTTAAATTAATTTGGGGAGGGTCTTTTTCGGGATACTGCAGGAGTAAGGGATGTATATGGAGAGTTTGGGAGGTGAGTGGGACAGAGGTACGTGATGAGAAATTTCCAAAGAATCAGTAAAGACTTATGTTATTAGAAAAAGAATATTCTGCCTTTTGTCCATGGTGCCCTTGGGATACCAAGCATCCCTGTTTCAGTGCTGAGGAGTTCCATCTAGACGGTTGATGGATCTGAATAAACACTTCTAAGAAAGGGGGAAAAAAGAATATTCTTTTATGCCCTATTATCTATTTATTGTGTTCTTTATCTCAAGTTTTCCACATTCCACTGTCTGTAGTGTCTTCTTTTCCTTTTAGAATAATTACATTTTTATTCATTTTTTCATCAGTGTTTGGGGTGGGCTTCTTTATACAGTGCTGCTTTTTCCTAGCATTTTTATAATTTTGTTCTTTGTAAGAGGTATTTCCCTGATTTGTAATGACTGAAGTTACAATCATAAAGTCTTACTAATATGACTGCCTGTTGAGGGAGATGTGGGCTCCGTTCCTGCCACTCAGCTCCCGGCCGCCTGGCTAGCTTATTCCCCAAAATAACAACACACAAATTGTATTCATTTAAGCACTGCCTGGCCCATTTCTATTAATGTGTGTAGCACCTTGAGGTGCGCTTACCAGGAAGATTCTAGCCTATGTCCATCCTGGGTCGGAGCTTCATCGCGTCTGCCCTGAGAGCTATGGCGTCTCAGCCCACTTCCCTTCTTCCCAGCATTCTGTTCTTTTTACTCCACCCACCTATGTTCTAACCTACCAGAGCCAAGCAGTTTCTTTATTAATTAAGCAATGACCTTCCTCCATCATTTCCCCTTTTTCTGTTTAAACAAAAAGAAGGAAGGCTTTACTTGTTTTTATGTTTTCGATCTGGACATCCAGTTGGTGTGCTCTTCCCTGGGAAAGACAATTTCTATCACTCTTACATTCCATCCTGGACTGTAGGTCTTTGTGTGGGGTTGAGGCCTCATGGACTTTTCCCCACCCACTTTGACATGTCTATTGGTATTGTCTGTGTTCAACATGTTTAGGCAGTTGATGGAGGAAGGTCATTGGTTAATTAATAAAGAAACTGTTTGGCCCTGGTAGGTTAGAACATAGGTGGGTGGAGTAAACAGAACAGAATGCTGGGAAGAAGGGAAGTGGGCTGAGATGCCATAGCTCTGCTCCCCAGGGCAGATGCGATGAAGCTCCGACTCAGGATGGACATAGGCTAGAATCTTCCTGGTAAGCGCACCTCAAGGTGCTACACACATTAATAGAAATGGGCCAGGCAGTGTTTAAATAAATACAATTTGTGTGTTGTTATTTTGGGGCATAAGCTAGCCAGGTGGCCGAAGCCAAGTGGCAGGAACAGAGCCCACAGCTCCCTCAACAGAATGGCATCCAACTAAATCCACAGAAAGCCTGACAAAGCTTGGGAAAGAATAGAGTAAGGCATGTTTTTTTGGTAAATATTCTGTAAAGAATATTGTGGGTAATTTTTATTGAGATTGCATTGAATGAATGTGTTTATTGCTTTGGGCCGCATAGTCATTTTTTTCCAATATTATTCCTACTGTTCTGTGAGTATGGCATCTTCTTCTACTTCCTATCTTAGTCTCTTTCTTCAGCAACTGTAAGCACCTTTCACCTCTGTGATTATGTTTATTCTGAGATATTTTATTGTCTTGGATGCTATTATAATGGAGATGTGTCCTGGATCTCTTTCTCAGTGTATTTGTTGTTGTATAGAAAGGGTACTGATTTTTATAAACTGCTTTTGTACCCTACCACTTTTCTGAAATCATTTCTTGTTTGTAAATGTTCTCCAATAGAAGTTTTGGGATCTTCCATATATAATATCATATCCTGTATAATATTATTTTATCATCTATAAATAGTGACAAGTTTATTTCACCTTTGACTACTTGTGTCCCTTTAATTTTCTTCTCTTCTCTCACTGTTCCATGCAGTTCTTCCAACTCTGCATTGAGAAAGAGAGATAGTAAGCAGCCTTGCCTAGTTTCTGATTTTAATGGCATTGATTCAAGGTTTTCTCTATTTAGAATGATGTTGCTTGTGGATTTGTCATATGTTACATTTATTATGTTAAGGTATGTTCCTTCTAGTTCTACTCTGTATAGAGAAAATAAATTTTTATTCACTGTCAATGGTTATGTAAATTGCTGGAGCTCATCTGGAAACTAGTGTCGACTTTTCAGTCAATCTGTGTAAAGGAGAAATGGGGCAGACTACAGTCTAATGCTGTAAACAGCCTTACTTCAGTTCTAGAGCACTTTTATACATGAATGAAACAAAGAAAGCAATCATCGAAGGAAGGCTGATTGAGTTCAGAAAAACGTGTAAATACATGTCAGGATGCACTTACTAAATATTAACAGAGCAGCCTTTCCCCAGAACTTTCTCAGGACAAACCAATTTAAAAACAATTATCTGGCATGTACTATAGATGATATCTGGGAAAGTACAAGAGCAAGGCAGAAGGCTGTGCCCAGATTTCAGCATACACTGCCCAGATTGGGTTCTTTAGCTATGCTCTCACATTCAACAAGGATAAAAATAGTTTATAAATTAAATGTAAGTTTGTCACAGGAGGCATGAAATCAAGTCCAAGAACAATCCAGGGAAGAAAATGTACCTGAGGTAAAATGCCCTCTGACATTTTTTCCTGGAGTCTTCCTCAAAGTTCCCCAAGGCATTTCACATATCAATCTTTTAACTGTATTCTGACAATAGATACCAAGAATCCTCAAATACTAAAAATTAATCTACCAGATGAATCAGGCATACAACTCTGTGACATGTACCCAAAGGGCTCAACATTCTACTTCACAGATACTTGTTCAGCAGCCTTCATTGCAACCTTATTTACAAGAGGCAAAAAAAGGAAGCAACTTAAATGTCTTTCAACATAAGAGTAGATAATGAAAAGATGGTCCATTTACACTATAGAATACTATTTAGCCATAAAGAAAAATGAAATTGTGAAATTTTCAGGTAAATGGATGGACCTAGAAAAGATTATACTGAGTGAGATAACCCAGACCTAGAAAGAAAAATGCTGAATATTCTCATTTGTGATTTCTAGCTCTAAATCCTTAGGTGTGAGTATACAATATGGAGAAACATATAAAAGGATTATAGGTGAAGCAAGGGGAGGAGGAGGATTTGGTGGTATGATATGAAAAATAGAGAGGGGGATCAATACAGAAAGATGAGGGACTGAGGACAAAATATACAAGAGATGTTTGATAAACCCTCAAATCATACACTTGGGGTAACAATGCTCCACACAAACACCATAGAAAGAAATTTCCTTTTGAGTGGTTTGTCAAAGCAGTCTAAGAATAAACTATTGGTATAGTCCTTGAGCAGAGGTTGATGGTAAACCCCTATTAGTTAAGAGACCGAATATTTAGGACACAAAGCTCAAATAATTGAGCTGAATCCAACCAGAAAGCCTCTTTCCTGCAGTCTGCCTTCCATGGACCAGAATATACTGTTCAAGTGGTCAAGTGAAGGAAGCAATTAATAGTCCTACCCAGCTGTGACACCAGTGAACAACAAGAATGTCCAGCCTGGCAGAATATGCATAACGGTGGAATAAATGCCACTCATGTGTTGTAGAATATTTGTTTGACTATGCAAAGATGTGTTGCATTTGTTTGCTGAACTATGTAAAGATGTGCTGCATTTGTTTAGTTATGTAATGATGTGTTGCTGTTTCACACTGCTTGCCTAAGGCACATGATAGCTCTATAAAAAAGCGGAACAGCAATAGTGAGTGAAGGAGGAGGTATAGGTGCTGCTTCTGGGCAAGGAGAGCAAGTAAGAGGAGGAATTTAGGCTCAGGGGAAGAAAGAAAAAGAGATGCCAGGGAGATGTCAGGAGCCATACAGACAGACAAACACAGAGAAAGCATACAGAATAAAAGGTAAGAAGCCCAAGGCAGAATATTAGATGGATAGAAAAAGGTTAAATTATGTTAAAAGAACTAGTGGTACAAGCCTAAGCTAAGTTCAGGTATTAATAATAAGTTTCCTTAGTCTCCATGTCTTTATTTGAGAGATTTTGTAAATTTACAAATGCTTTACAATGTTGGGCCTGAATTTCCACATACGGTCTGAGAAAGCTGATAAAAGGGGAGACAGAGAGAGAGAGAGAGAGAGAGAGAGAGAGAGAGAGAGATTCCATTACCCTCAGGCAACAGGAAACGGTCTAGAGAATACAACACCTACATTCCCAAGGAGTAGAGGTTTTTGGTCATTTGGTTATGGATGTTTAGTGGGGATATAGGAATATAGGATAAAAAGACCAATTCATCTCAAATATTTTACATTAGTATGGATTTTTGTAAATTGGTATAAATTTAAGGTAATTATTGTTATACCGTATAAATGTTTCTACTTTTGTTTAAGCATAAATACTTTATCTAAGAGAATGTTTAGAGGTTCAAGAAGATAATATGGGATTGATAATACAAGTTAGGATAGAAAGTAAATTAGTAACACAACTTTGGACTTTCCAAAATAGAAGAGATACTGGTGTATTTTCTCTGAATTTGCCAAATACAAATGGACTGGATATTGTTCATGCAATTCCTACTTGATAATTGTTCTTACAGTATATAGTTTTACTTTGTTAAAGCTAAAATCTTTCTTTTTATTGAGACAAAAAGGGGAAATGTTCTGGAATATATGTTTAACAATGCAAAGATGTGTTGGATTTGTTTATGTTGAGGAATATTGTTTAAAAAAGGCAGATGCCCTGGAATCTTACCTGTAAACCGAGAGCCTCATGGGTAAAATATAAAATAATAAAAATGGGTTAATTTAAGACATAAAAATTAGTTAATTAAACTATTGACCAAGCAGTGTTGTAATTAATATAGTTTCTGTGTGATTATTTGGATATGAACGGCTAGAAAACAAACAAGCAATCTCTGCCTACAATGATGTATTACATTTGTTTAAGTATGTAAAGATATGCTGTTGCTTTACCTTGCCTGCCTAAGGCACCTTATTGGTCTAATAAAAAGCTGAATGGCCAATAGCAAGAGAGGTGGTATAGGTGGGATTTCTGGATAGGAAGAGTAAGTAGGAGGAGGAATTTATGCTCAGGGGGGAAAAAAAGAAAAAGAGACATCAGGGGCTAGCCAACCAGACATGGAGGAAGCAGGAAAGTAAAACATACAGATTGAAAGAAAGGTAAAAAGGTCCAAGGCAAAACATAGATAAATAGAAACAGGTAAAATTAACTTAAAAGAGCTAGTGTGACAAGTCTAAGCTAATGTTGAGTATTCAGAATTAATAATAACTCTCTGTCTTTATTTGGGAACTGGTTGGCAGTCCAAAGACAATAACGACTACACTGACATGTTGGTGGCAATCAACATGAGTCTAAGTGGACATAAGACCTACTCAAAAGGAAAGAAATCCTGTCACATACTGAAAACCTAGGCAGCTTGCTGGAGCTAGTAAGGTCACGGCTTTTAGAAAGAATCTACTTCTACCATTTTGCTAGACTAGGATACATTCTAATTCTTATTCTTATACTCATGGATAAGTGTAACTACCATACATCATCAAAGAAGTTTCTCTTTACAGCTAGTTGAGACCATCAGAGAAAACTACACCAGGAAATAAAACAAAATCAATGTACCGTGTAAATTCTAGCTACCATGGGTGCATCTACATCAGAGTTTCTGTATCTATGCCTCAGGGAACATCGCAGAAGAGTAGATAGGAAGCTTGTAAGAGCAAGAATATTACGAAGTTTACTTTAAAATAGTATATGTTAGAAATTACTGCATACTCAAGACCAGAACAATGACAATTTCAATAATGTAGAAGGGGGAATATTTCATGGATCCCATCCCTAGATAAAGAACTATAGAAATTAATGACTTCTAGGACAGGGAAACTTAGCCTCTCCTAAATATAAGTCTTCTTATTGATTATCCAATACAAAGTGATCAGCCCTAATGCCACATGAATGCAAAAAAAAAAAAAAACTGACTCTACAAGTTGTATTTATGTATTTATACATTGTATGAAACAATAATAATCAAAGAAAAAGAGGCTATCAATTTGAGGCTGGAGGAGGCATGGTAAGGTTTAGAAGGAGGTACCTGAGAGGGACCAGAGGTAGGAAAAGAAAGAGTAAAGTGATATAATTCTATTTTAATTAAAAAAATATTTTTTAAAACAAACTTTAAAAGCTAAATGTTTATCAGCTTGTTAAGGGACCATTGCAATTTATAACCCCATCAGCAATATTTTAAAGTGCATACTCCCTGCATTCTGACTATTTTATTACTTTGTAATTTTTGTTAATGAAAAACATATAGCACACACATCACGTGCACGCACACACATGCACACACACATACGTGCACACACACACACATAAGCACACACACATGCACACACACACACACACACACACACACAGCATGTTGCTTTGGTTTGCATTTTCCTCGTTGCCAGAGTTTAAGGCTTCTCCAGAAGTTGTTGACTCAGTTTGTATGCCATTGTTTTTAAGTTATCTATGTTTAATTCTTTTTTTCTTCTTCTAGCAAATAATTTTTTGTTTAAGTTTTATTTTTATAAATGATTGCATGTAGTAAAGGTCAGGTTTGTGGTTTAACGTTTGTCATAAACTATACACCAGTGGAAAGTCAAAACAATTTATTCTCCAGGGAATCTGGTTCTTCCATATTCCATTCCTTCCTTGGGTGAAGCACCCTTCTTCTTAGAAAGACAGGCCATCTTTTTCATGTTACTTCAGATTCCCCAAGACAGCTATACCTTCATGACATTTAAATCTGTTTTTACCTATTTGTATTCTGTGGACACTGCTGTCTACTGAAGCGGTATTCCTCTGTCAGGACAGCTATACCTTCATGACATTTAAATGTTTTTACCTATTTGTATTCTGTGGATACTGCTGTCTACTGAAGCGGTGTTCCTCTGTCCCTTCAGATCAGATTCTTTCGTAGCTTACTCCACCTCACTCAGATTCTCTTACCCAGTATCAACTTTATATGCATTTGATAAATTTAAGTAAAGAATGTGTGATTTGTATTGGACAATAAAAGTTTGTGTGTCTAGTCTTTGAGGTTCCATGTTCAGCAAGGAACTTGCATATTCATTTTATATAAATTCTTCTTCCTCCTCTTCTGTACTCCTCTTTCCTCAGAAACACTTCTCAGCATATGCATTCAAATATGAGATGAACTGATTGGCCAGCAAAAATCTTCTTTGGGCTGAATTAATAGAGCTCATCCTCAAACCCCTCTTTTATCCTCCAGCTATGGAGATATGCATAGACTTCCATTACTCTGGGAAGTCAAATGCCTCCACCAAAAAGGGGGGGGAGATAAAAAGGAAAGAAAGTCACTTCCCTGCCTCAAATAATCCTCTTTGCTATCCTCAAAGCCTGCTGTTATGGCACAATTCATGTGTGATTTATATTTCACCAAAGAGTATAGCATAAAACCCACCTGCAGGGATCCCGCAGTCTGGAGAACCAGTGTTCAGCAACCATCCGCTTAGCATCATGCTGCTCTTTTGAAAAGTGTAGACTCTTGTCTGATAGTCTCACATGAGGGAATAGAAGCCCCAAGTGAGGAAGCCCAAATGACAGGGCTCCCACAATCCTCTGCACTAGGCTTTTGTCCTGCTTTTTTAAATGCTTTCACAGTGCTTGACTTTCCTTCCCCTGCCTGCACCCTACCTTTCATATTTTATGAGAGGGGCTTTTTCACATTGCTGATGTTAATGAACTTCAAGCTGACTTTAAAAAAGATAGAACGAAAGGAAGGAAGGAAGGAAGGAATCCTTCTTCTCAGCCAGTATACTCTAACATGCTTTCCCACAGAAAAAGGAGTGAGTCTCAAAGCTGCAGGAGGGCTGATGTGGGGCAGGAGGCATCTGTCTGCTTTTATTAAAATGCACCTTGATCATAGCCTTATGTTTCTGATGGTCAGTTCATAAGCCCTTTTCAGCTTGCTAGTTGTGGGGACAGAATTAACACCTTTATGGCATTGCTAGACAATCCCCACATCATCTCCCTCACTCCCACCAGCCTTGTTGGCTTGAGTGAAAGGCTGTGCCATACATTTAGCTCAGCAGCTTTTGTTTGTCACTTCTCTCTGAAGAAAGATGAGGCATTTATTCTTTGCCCCTCTTAAAAAAATAAAAATAAAATCCTCCAGAGAATTTCAAGAGCTGAGTACCATGACTGTGCTTGCATATTGCAACCCACACAGGAACTAGCTTGAAATGTCAGATGATAACTGTGTTTGAAGAAATTTTAATTTCTTCATAAGCAGATTTCAAACCTTCAGTCATATTCCACCAAGAATCATTTGTGCTTAGAATATTTCTTTGTGGAGACCGGCGCAGACGCAGCGGAGACCAGCGTAGATGCGGCGGAGACTGGCGCAGATGCGGCGAATGAGGGATGGTCCCAGCATGAAATAGTGAAGCCCACACAGAGAGCAGATTGTCCCACTACAATTAAATCAAGTAGGTTTTTTGGGGGCTGGCCTGCAGAGTGATAGGCCTTTTATTGGCGAGGTCTCCTGGCAAATGGGGAGCCTGGTCCTGTCCCCGAAGACCCCCCTGAGTGGAGTGTTCTTGGCCCACAGCAGGACCCAGGAAGTGGAGTGGGGACATTCCCCGACCCCGTTGACTCCCCAGTCAGTCTTCCAGGGCTGCTCCCCTCTGCTGGGGCTGCTCCTCCTCTGCTGTGACCTCTCTCTCCCTGGCCCATCCCAGCTTGCACCCAGGGGCCTCCTTCCTTCTCCCTCCCTTCCGCGGGGCCAAGGAATCACCCAGTTCAGCCTGTTTGGGCACTGGGTCGGGTGCTCAAGGCAGAGGGCAGCGGGAGTTTCTTTGTTTTGGTGGCTGGCCTGCAGAGTGGTAGGCCTTTTGTTGGCGAGTTCCCTGGTGAATGGGGAGCCTAGTCCTGTTCCTGAAGACCCTTCTGAGTGGTGAAAGGGATCCTGGCCTGCAGCGGGAGCCAGGAAACAGAGTGAGCGCATTTTGTAAGTGGGCCCCTGGCCAGCAGGGAAACCTGATCCTCTTTTAAAAGACCCATTAGATAGCATCAATAGGAGGAGATGGGCAGGTGTCAAGGCAAGAATTCACCCAACAATCTGAAAAACAACATGAAAACACCAGAACCCAATGATCTTACAACAAAAGGACTTGAACACCCTAACACAGAAAAGTGGAAAAAATTGACTTTATGAAAGCAATAGAGTCCCTTAAACAACATGTAAAAAATGCCCTTATAGAAATGGATGAGAAGTATAACAAAAAGTTTGAAAATGAGTAAATACCTAAATGATACCCTGGGAAACCAAGAAAAAATGATCAAACAGGTAATGGAAACAGTTCAAGAATTGAAAACTGAAATGGAAGCAAGGAAGAAAACACAAACTGAGGATCATCTGGATATGGAAAATCTAGGTCAACAAGCAGAGACTACAGAAACAAGCATAATCAATAGAATACAAGAGATGGAAGAAAGAATCTCAGATTCTGAGGACACCATAGAGAAAATAAATGCACTGATCAAAGAAAACAGCAAATCCAACAAACTCTCATCACAAAACATTCAGGAAATATGGGACACAATAAAAAGACCAAACCTAAAAATAATAGGGATAGAAGAAGGAGAAGAGTCACAGCTCAAAGGCCCAGAAAATATTTTTAACAAAATTATGGAAGAAAACTTTCCCAACATTCAAGAAGCATACAGAACTCCAAATAGACCGGATCAAAAAAAATCCCCTCGCCATATAATAATCAAAACACAAAACATACGGATTAAAGAAAGAATATTAAGAGCTGCAAAGGAAAAAGGTCAAGTAACTTATAAAGGTAAACCAATCAGACTTACACCTGACTTCTTTATGGAAACCATGAAAGCCAGAAGGTCCTAGATAGATACCTATCTAGATAGATAGCTTCAGAAACTAGGAGACCATGGATGTAAGCCCAAACTACTATACCCAGCCAAGCTATCATTCATTATCAATGGAGAAAACAAGACATTACAGGATAAGAACAAATTTAAACAATACATAGCCACAAATCCACCCTTACAGAAAGTAATAGAAGGAAAATCACAACCCAAGGAATGCAACATTGCCAACACTGCCTACAATAACTCAGGCATCTAGCGACTCTTCACCAGCACAACTCAAAGAAGGGAGACACACAAACTCTACTACCAAAAACAATAAGAATAACCAGAGTAAAAAACCACTGGTCATTAATATCACTTAATATTAATGGACTCAATTCACCTATGAAAAGGCACAAGCTAAGAGATTGGATACGAAAACAGGATCCAACATTCTGCTGTTTACAAGAAACACATCTCAACCACGAAGACAGGCATCTACTCAGAGTAAAGGGTTGGGCAAAGGATTTTCAAGCAAATGGTCCTAAGAAAAAAGCAGGTGTGGCCATACTAATTTCTAACAAAATGGACTTCAAACTAAAATCAATCAGAAGAGATCGAGATGGACACTTTATACTCATAACAGGAACAACTCATCAGGATGAAGTCTCAATCCTGAACATCTATGCCCCTAATATAAAAGCACCCACTTATGTAAAAGAAATACTACTAGAACTCAAGGCAGACATCAAACCACACACATTAGTAGTGGGAGACTTCAACACACCTCTCTCACCAATGGACAGGTCAATCAGACAGAAACCTAATAGAGAATTAAGAGAATTATTGGAGGTAATGAAGCAAATGGACTTAACAGACATCTGTAGAACACTCCACCCAAACAGGAAACAATACACCTTCTTCTCTGCAGCTCATGGAACCTTCTCGGAAATTGACCACATACTTGGTAACAAAGGAAACCTCCACAGATACAAAATAATATCAGTGTCCACCTGTGTCTTATCAGATCACCACGGATTAAAGTTAGAAGGCAACAACAATGCTACCCCCAGAAAGCTGACAAACTCATGGAAACTGAACAGTCAACTACTGAACCATGCCTGGGTCAAGGAAGAAATTAAGAAAGAAATTAAAATCGTCCTTGAATTTAATGAAAATAAAGAGACAACATACTCAAACCCATGGGACATGATGAAAGCAGTGCTAAGAGGAAAGTTCATAGCACTAAGTGCCCACTTAAAGAAAACGGAGAAAGCATACATTGGGGACTTAACAGCACACCTGAAAGCACTAGAAAAAAAAAGAAGCAGACGTGCCCAGGAAGATGAGAGGACTGGAAATAATCAAACTGAGGGCGGAAATCAACAAAATAGAAACACAGAAAACAGTCCAAAGAATCAATGAAACAAAAAGTTGGTTCTTGGAGAAAATCAACAAGATTGACAAACCCCTATTCAAACTAATTAAACGACAGAGAGAGAACATGCAAATAAATAAGATCAGAAATAAAAAGGGGGACATAACCACAGACACAGGAAATTCAGAGAATCATTAGATCTTACTACAAAAGCCTGTATGCCACAAAACTGGAAAATGCAAAAGAAATGGACATTTTTTTAGATAAGTACCATATACCAAAGTTAAACCAAGACTAGGTGAATGATCTGAATAGACCTGTTAGTCATGAAGAATTAGAAACTGTTATCAAAACTCTCCCTTCCAAAAAAAGCCCAGGACCAGATGGTTTCAATGCAGAATTCTACCAGACACTAAGGATAAGGAAGCAGAGAGGGAAATCAGAGAAGGATCACCTTTCACGATAGCAACAAATAGCATAAAATATCTTGGGGTAACTCTAACCAAGGAAGTGAAAGATCTATTTGACAAGAACTTTAAGTCTTTGAAGAAAGAAATTGAAGAAGACACCAGAAAATGGAAGTATCTCCCTTGCACTTGGATTGGGAGGCTCAACATAGTAAAAATGGCAATTCTACCAAAGACAATTTATAGATTCAACGCAATCCCCATCAAAATTCTTCACAGACCTTTAGAGGACAACAATTAACTTCATATGGAAAAACAAAAATCCCAGGATAGCCAAAACAATCTTATAGAATAAAGGAACGTCTGGAGGCCTTACCATCCCTGACTTCAAACTCTATTACAGAGCTACGGTATTGAAAACAGCTTGGTATTGGCATAAAAACAGAGAAGTCGACCAATGGAATCGAATAGAAGATCTGGATTTTAACCCTCAATCCTATGAACACCTGATTTTTGATAAAGGAGCTAAAAGTATACAATGGAAGAAAGAAAGCATCTTCAACAAATGGTGCTGGCAAAACTGGTTGTCAACCTGTAGAAGAATAAAAATAGATCCAAATCTATCTCCACGCACAAAACTCAAGTCCAAATGGATCAAAGACCTCAATATCAATCTGAACACACTGAACCTGATAGAAGAGAAAGTGGGAAGTACTCTACAACATATGGGCACAGGAGATCACTTCCTACGTATAACCCCAGCAACACAGACATTAAGGACAACATTGAATAAATGGGACCTCCTGAAACTGAGAAGCTTCTGTAAAGCAAAGGACACTGTCACTAAGACAAAAAGACAACCTACTGACTAGGAGAAGATCTTCACCAACCTTGCAACTGAGAAAGGTCTGATCTTCAAAATATAGAGAGAACTCAAGAAACTAGACTGTAAAAAACTAATCAACCCAATAAAAAATGGGGCACTGAACTGAACAGAGAATTCTCAACAGAAGAAGTTCAAATGGCCAAAAACACTTAAGGTCATGCTCAACTTCCTTAGTGATCAGGGAAATGCAAATCAAGACCACTTTAAGATACCATCTTACACCTGTCAAAATGGCTAAAAATCAAAAACACCAATGATAGCCTTTGCTGGAGAGGTTGTGGAGTAAGGGGTACACTCATCCATTGCTGGTGGGAATGCAAACTTGTGCAACCACTTTGGAAATCAGTGTGGCAGTTTCTCAGGAAATTCAGGATCAACCTACCCCTGGACCCAGCAATACCACTCTTGGGAATATACCCAAGAGATGCCCTATCATACAACAAAAGTATATGTTCAACTATGTTCATATCAGCATTGTTTGTAATAGCCACAACCTGGAAACAACCTAGATGCCCTTCAATGCAAGAATGGATGAAGAAAGTATGGAATATATACATATTAGAGTACTACTCAGTGGTAAAAAATAATGACTTCTTGAATTTTGCATGCAAATGGTCGGAAATAGAAAACACAATCCTGAGTGAGGTAAACCAGACCCCAAAAGAGGAACATGGGATGTACTCACTCATAATTGGTTTCTAGCCATAAATAAAGGACATTGAGTCTATAATTCGTGATCCTAGAGAAGCTAAATAAGAAGGTGAACCCAAAGAAAAACATATAGTCATCCTCCTGGATATTAACCTTCATCAGGCGATGAAAGGAGACAGAGACAGAAACCCACATTGGAGCACCTGACTGAAATCTCAAGGTCCAAATCAGGAGCAGAAGGAGAGAGAGCAACGAGCAAGGAACTCAGGACTGCGAGGGTTGCACCCACACACTGAGACAATGGGGATGATCTATCGGGAAGTCACCAAGGCTAGCTGGCCTGGGTCTGAAAAAGCATGGGATAAAACCGGACTCGCTGAACATAGCGGACAGTGGGGACTGCTGAGAAGTCAGAAACAATGGCAGTGGGTTTTGATTCCTACTTCACGTACTGGCTTTGTGGCAGTCTAGACAGTTTGGATGCTCACCTTACTAGACCTGGAAGGAGATGGGAAGTCCTTGGACTTTCTACAGGGCAGGGAACCCTGACTGCTCTTAGGACTGATGAGGGAGGGGAAGTTAATTGTGGGAGGGGGAGGGAAGTGGGAGGTGGTTGCGGGGAGGAGGCAGAAATCTTTAATAAATAAATAAATAAATAATAAAAAAATAAAAAAGAATATTCCTTTGTATTTAATCAAATACATAATTTTTATGTTTTTTTTTAAATTATTTCATTGAATATTTATGTAAGCGCATAATGTGTTTTGATCAAGTCCAATCCATTTACTCCCCTCCAATTCCAAAGGTCATTGCCTAAGTAGATCATTCTTGTGTTTAAAAATTTTTCTGGTGTATATTTTAACAATGTGTGTGTGTGTGTGTGTGTGATTTGACAAGTCAGTTGAACATATGCAGTTTACAGTCATCATCATGGTCCAGTTTCAGAAGAGTCCTGCTACCCCAAAGCTTCTTTCTTCTAGCAGTATGAATGCTCAGTGGAGTCTGGTTTGATCCTGAAGACAGGAAGGACCCAGCTGCATGAAGGTCAGGGAGACAGAGTTCAGTGGATATGAATTCTCTTAGCACATTTGACTTCAGTTTTAGTAACTATGATTAAGGGGTGGAGGATGTGGCTACATAGTGGTTCATCTGAATTTGTTTCATAATCCACCATTTCATAGCAAACTTTTCTTTGATGTATGGAATTGAAGCATCCAATTGAATCTTATCTGTGGTTATGCAGTTTTTAAATACATGAGTCAGATGTTCCCAGGATCTAAATAGTGTCTTATAAATCAGAATGAACCCACATCATGTAGCTATATAGAGAACACCAAGAAAACCATTTTTAAAACCATGCTTGGTGGAAACCCCTTAGTGATTGTGATCCCTGGAACATTTAGAGATGAGAGATGCTGTTGAAATCAGTGGTCATTTTTTTTACCTAAGGAAAAGAAGGCTGGAACTGTGGATGTTTTCCTCATCTCAATGGGCTAGAAGTTTCTCAAGGTGACTTGTCCTTGACATTTTTTTGCATAAGCCTCCAGCACAAAGTCCACAATTAAGAACAGGTTATACCTTCTGCCCATTGTGAAAACTGCCAACTCCCAACAAAGAGAAATGACATTCATTTTTTAAGTCTGCTTTTTGTCCAAGATTACTTATTTAAAAACAAACAAAAACTTTCGTGATCACTCTTCTTGGCATTTCACAAAGAACTGAAACACATAAAATTTCTACCCAGTTTTAAGAGATTTTTAGACTATAGTTTCTTTGTTGCACTGTTCCCAGCTTACTGCTTTTCTAAAGATTAAAATGACTCTGTAGAAAAAGAGCAAATTTTGAAGCATTAAAGATGCATGTTCTATTCTGAGCTCTGCTCCTTTCCCATTGTGTGGAGTAGGACAACTTCCTTGCTTCTTCAACCCTCCGTTTCTTAATAATTGAATTAGAAACTTCTTAGAGGTGTTTGGAAGAAATGTCTTTAATAAATAGTAGCTCTCTTATAAATCAAGAAAGTTGCCCAGAGCTCAGAGCACACTGAGTTCACAACATCTTAAAATTTGAAAGACCAACTTGAATTTGAGGAAGCACGGAAGACGATTTTCTGGTATTTCATTTATTTGTTTCTTTACTTAATTATGTGTGTGTATTACATATATAAACATCCATCTTACATAGAATTTCTCAAGAGTCACACATCTTGGGGTTTTTTGCTTGTTTGTTTGTTTCTTATTTTTTGAATAGGGCTCTCACTAGGACCAGGGGCTTGCTAGTTTTTCTAGACTGACTTGTCAGGTAGCCCCAAGAAGTTACTGGCTGGGATTCAGTGCTGGGATTACAAGTATCTAGCACCATGGCCAGAAGACGAATCCAGGTAGTGAGACTGAGCTACCAGGACCAAGTTTATCTTTACCATGTGT
Organism: Chionomys nivalis; assembly: GCF_950005125.1. Classification (NCBI taxonomy): domain Eukaryota; kingdom Metazoa; phylum Chordata; class Mammalia; order Rodentia; family Cricetidae; genus Chionomys; species Chionomys nivalis. The sequence goes on from NC_080100.1 coordinate 69,120,321, forward strand.
CAGACTTGGGACCTCAACTAAGTTGCTGATGAACCTGTGTCTTATCTCCCTTGTTTTTATGACGAAACAATTGTGAAAGCATTTTCTGTCTCTGTGTTGCTTTAAGAAAAAGTTAAATTAATGTGTGTGCCTCCAACATTATCACACCACAAGTCTCACCTATTACTATAGCATAGGATTCCTTCCTTATTGTTACTTTGAAGCTTCTAAATCTGAAGTTTATACTAAAATATTTTTAAGACGTATTATTTCGCACCCTGTACAAGAGATAAATAAGAGTTATGGTCTCCAAAGAACAGGCCTGTAAGTATCAGAAAGAGGGTCCCTCCTTGGAACAGATCTCGGTCATACAACCAAGGAAGTTACAGAGTTAATTATTGTAAGCTACCTGGTGATTTAAATCCAATTTAAATAGTCTGGATATTTATAAGTCCTAGGTTTTGAATTTGTCTTTGAAAAAGTGCCTTCTCAGTTTAAATAAGCCCCTGAGCTTTGTGACTCATGTCATCAGAAATCTGACCTTTCGGTGCAGGAGAAGAACAGCTAGGCTGTTTCCTTGACAACAAAAGGTAAGCAGGATGCGCTGTGCTCTAGTGCTTCAGCTATAAATAATCCATCTTTGGCCAGAGAATAGAATCTGATCTTGGAGAGAAATAAACAGGGTTGGTTACAGGGGAAGTTTGCGCTTCAGGAGATCATTTTAATGATCATGTTTTTTAGGAGTCTGTCCTAGAGGCACTTGTCTTACAATTAACCAATAAACTAGCTAAGTGAGGGAATGAATTCTATTTTGAGGAAGGACACTTTATACAGATAAGGGCTGTTGACATGCTTTCCTGTGAGAAATCTTTCTACCAAGCTTCAGACCATTGTGTACATTACTGTTGTTTTCCTTCGAATATTTATGCTCTGGTTTCCCCACAACCTTTAACAAGGAACAAAAGGAAATTAACAATGCACTTTGGTCCTTTGGCCATGACCTGTAGTGTCACTCCTTTCAGTAACAGGAAAGAAAAAGTAATAAAGAAGAATGTCTCTTAAAGCATTGTGGATTATTTAAAAAATAATAATAATAAAAAGAAGGGAAAGAAAAGCAAAATTAAAAATCTTCTTTTGGTTGAAAATAACAAAATACAACATTGTTTTAAGAGCTGTACTCCTGGATAGGGTTTAAGATTTACAGCTGTAATTATCCCTTGCTTGCTGACGTAAATTAGACTTCTGGGAAATCCAAGTTATTTCTCAATAAGTTTTAGTAGTTTCTGAGTCAGAGTGGGAGCTAATGATGAGTCTTGTAGGATTTATAGGAAGGTGACTGAGAAATTGAGGCCCCTGTACACCCAATATCCTTTAAAATAGTGTATAAAAATATTTCCTGGATAAGAGGCTTTGTTCTAGCAGAGCCTATCTGCTTCTCAGTAAATAAAATTTACACAGGAAACTTTTCTAGAGTAAGCTTCCAGCTTAGTGTGGTCTTCCTGATAATTCATTCTTTGTATTTTGGTGGTGACAACAGAGTTTTCACAATCAGACCCAGGTAAGCAATATCAGGTAACTTGGATTTTGTTCCTACCTATCCACTCTCCAAAGATTTTGTGTTGGTCTTGAATTTCAGCTATAGGTGATTGCAGGAGGACTTCTCTAGATTAAAAGACATTTAGGAGACAAAAACCAAATAAGTCAAAGTAACTAAATTTCCATTCAGCAATCCAGTTAGTTGACAATAAAAATAATAAAAACATGGGACAAATATTTAAGATGTACTGATCAGTAATTAATTTGTAGTGTAAGTATTGCTTAAGATGTGAGGATATCATTATGGCAAAAGATACTGTGTCTGAGGTTTGCTGCAAAGTATTTTATTAAAAAGAGTATGTTCTATGATTGACTGTATGTTTAGGGGTACCTTGAAGAAGGACACTTAAAAGAAATTCCACACTACCTCAGAATTGAGAAATAGATGGTTATTTAATTAGGGGTAGACTCACAAATCAGAATCCTCTGCTTGAACAGTGATCAGAAACCGAATTCCACAGCTGGAAAAAGAGAGCTGATACATGTTCTATATTGGTGTATATAGTATAAGAGGCTGCGTTCCAGTCGACAGGTAACCACTGGCTGTAAGACTTCCTACAGCACCTCCACCTTTTGTTTAAATAAGAGAGTTCTAAGCCTAATTCAAAATTATATACAGTAAGAATAAATATATTTAATAATTATCCTTATCTTAACTAGTTCAAATCTTACATAATAAATACCTTGGCCAAGTCATAAGAAGAAAGTAACTACAACTATTTACTCTTCAACCCCATTGAAGATTCAAGAAGGGAAATAATATTAAGCAGAAAGTGCAATCAAGCAACTTTCAAAATGTGCAAAAAAAATGACAGAGACAACTGGCTACCTGGTCATTTGCAATGTTGAAGCAACCAACTTTGGCTAAGGCCTAGAATAACCAACAGACCATTTTCAGAGGCAGGAAATTTTTCAAAAACATCTTACCCTGTCTTGGCAAAATTTGACAGTCCTGCTTATCCATTTCCAGATACAATGTATCTTGTCAGTGGTTGATGCATGTGCAGTTCTTTGCCCAAAGGCCAGTTTTGTCAAGAAGAAAATAAGCTCCAAGTGGAGTGTCTTCAGTGTTCAACATTCTCTCGGATATAGATTATTGCTGCCAGGAGCAGTCATGTCTCACTTCAACAGACCTTAAGTTATTTAAATGTCATATTCTATAGCTCTTTTAAGTGGTTGAAGATTACCTATCTATGCAGAATATAATCTCTATGTATCTAAAGAACCTGATTAGTCTAACTATAAGTATGATCAACATAGATAACCGCTTCGTTTTTGGCCTTGGTACTGGTTAAATACTGAGAAATATACTTTGATTGACAAATTAAAAGCAATTAAATCAATTTAATACACAGAGCAAGAAAACCAGAACTCATGTGCAGGTAGTAGAAACTGGAAGCTTCCAAGTGGCAAGGAACCTACCACAAGAATGCAACAGTCCTGCATGCACTTGGGAAATTTCCAAATTGCCACACTCAGTAAACTCCACTGTGGCAGGGATTCTACAAGCAAGCCAAGTGGGCAGGGTTGGGAGACTGTCTGGGTCATGGACCAGCTAGGCTGGCCACGTAGTAGGCGTGGACTCCAAGTACACATGGGTGCCAAATGAAGAAGGACTATTGTCTGAGTTTTCTGTCCTGGCCAGTTCCTGCAGTCACTAAGTCCCAAAGAAGTCACACAGAGGCCTACATTAGTTATAAACTGATTGGCCCATTAGTTCAGGCTTCTTATTAACTCTTATAACTTATATTAGCCCATTATTCTTGTCTATGTTAGCCATGTGGCTTGGTACCTAATTCAGCGAGGCAGTCACATCTTGCTTCTTTTGTGGCTGGGTCATGAGTACAGACTAGAACTTCGTTCTTCCCAGAATTCTCCTGTTCTCATTGACCTGTCTCTACTTCCTGTCTGATTGTCCCACCTATACTTCCTGCCTGGCTACTGACCAACCAACATTTGTTAAAATACAATTGACAGAGTACAAACCATTGTCCCACAGCAAAGGATGCTTAAAAGAAATCCACACTAGCTCAGAATTGAGAAACAGATGGTTATTTACTTAGGGGTAGACTCACAAATCAGAATCCTCTGCTTGAACAGTGATGAGAAACCAAATCAAACACCCAGAAAAAGAGAGCAGACGCATGCTCTTTATCAGCTTATATAGTATAAGAGGCCATGCCCCAGTGGGCGGGTAAACACTGGCTGTAAGACTTCTTACAGCAGTTTCTAGTACTTTTCTATTCTTGAATATACTTGAAAGTACCTTTTCAAAATGTCTCTTCCAACCTAAGGGTCTCTCTGTCTTTTTTACTAAAACATTGTGTTGTGAGATGACTGCCATATACCCCTGAAGTTGGATCCTGATGTTCTCTGGTCCTCACTGGGCCTATGTCTTAAAAATTGTATTTTATATAATAGAAGTAGATTGTTTTATCATGTCTGGTCTACCAGTTAAGGGTGGAGCCTTATACTGGCCTATGATGGTTGGTCTACCTCATAAGGCCTGCACCTTACATAATAGAGTCAGATTGCCTTGTCATTCTTGAGTATCCTGGTTACTTTATCTCTGGTTTTGTTGATGCTGTCATTACTCAGAGGTCTGGCTCTGTTTTCTAATAAACTTCTGACTGGAGTGTTCTGTATTATGACTATCAGAGTCATATTGCCCCTTCCAAAGTCTTCTGAATGCATCAACTGGTGAGCTCAAGCTACATGCTATCCATGAAAAAAAAATCAATGGAATGGAGAGAATATTGATGAAATCTTCCAAAGATTTTGCTCAACCAATTTTGCTCTACTCCTTTGTGTCTTGTTGGGTACTCTGGCTCAGCGCCAAATCTGGGCTTATTGGTGAACCTTTACAGAATGGGAGCAGAGAAAAGCAGAGTAAAACTCTTGTTTTGAAACATCCTAGTTTTATCTTATCTTATCATATCTTGTCTTGTCTTATCTTATCTTATCTTGTCTTGTCTGTGTTTCCCTCATCTCCTGAAGCTTGGCTCCCAACAACAAAAAAGCAAAGACTCCCATCCAACCTTTTGTCTTTATCTTCCTGTTCCTCCCAAGCAAGTTACTAATAGGGTTCCTAGAAGAAAACCAAACACTTTGGAAACATGAAATAATGCCATTTGAGTGGGGTTGTCTGTTGTCTGATATCTTATCTGTTCTCTGTCTATCTGCAATTAGAATATACCTTTTTAAAAGACCACAGATCTCTAAATCTTTATTAGCAAATTTGTTTACTGCTGTGTCCCAAACTCCAGAAAATTTTGAGATATCAGCAGAAGAACCATAAATACATAGTGAGTACATAGTCAATGGGTAATATCACCTTTCACTTTCCAAATAATGACCATTTTTGTAAAATTTCCCAGGGTTAGTATCAATCCCTGATTAATACAATTTTTACTCACTAAAACTGTTTCTGAAATCTGCTTGGCAGAACCTGGTTGCTGAACATAGCATCTCAAATCTTCCCCTGAGATTCTGATTCTCTATGTCTGAGATGGAGATTGGTACTGCTAAGGGTGAATACGATCAAGTGAGTGCTATACTTGTCACTACAAAACCTGCAATATTGTACCCACCATGCATATCAGTAGATAGGAAGATACAACAGAGCTATAGTACTGAAAACAGCCTGGTACTGGCATAAGAACAGACAGGAGGACCAATGGAACAGAATAGAAGACCCAGATATTAATCCACACACCTTCAAACACCTGATTTTTGACAAGAAGCAAAAAAATATCAAATGGAAAAAAGAAAGCACATTCAACAAATGGTACTAGAATAACTGGATATCTGTAGAAGGAGCAGCGGGCTACATTCCTGCTGCCCAGCTCCTGGCTGCCTGGCTAGCTTAGCCCTGGAATAACACACATAAATTGTATTCATTTAAACACGGCCCCCATTAGTTTCAGCCTCTTATTAGCTAATTCTCACATCTTGCATTAACCCATATTTAGTAATCTGTGCAGCACCACAAGGTGGTGGCTTACCAGGAAAGATTCAGCATGTCTGACCTGGTGGCTGGCTCCATGGTGGCTCTGACCCAGAGAGGAGAGGCATGGCAATTGCCTCACTTCCCTCTTCCTCCCAGCATTTTGTTCTGTCTACTCCACCCACCTAAGGGTTGGCCTATCAAATGGCCAAGGCAGTTTCTTTATTAACCAATGAAATCAACACAAAACCGAAGACCCTCCCACATCAGATATCAACATGTAGAAAAATAAAAATAGACCCATATCTATCACCATGCATAAAATTCAAGTCCAAATGGATTAAAGACCTCAACATAAAGCCAGCTACACTGAACCTTATAGAAGAGAAAGTGGGAAGTACACTTGAACACATTAAAATAGGAGACCACTTCCTAAATATAACACCAGCAGCACAGACACTGAGAGAAATAACTAATAAATGGGACCTCCTGAAACTGAAAAGCTTCTGTAAAGCTAAGGACACAATCAGCAATACAAAACAATAGACTACAGAATGGAAAAAGATCTTCACTAACCCCACATCAGACAGAGGTTTGATCTCCAAAATATACAAAGAACTCAAGAAATTGGTCATCAAAAAAACAAGTAATCCAATTTAAAAAATGGAGTAGAGACCTAAACAGAGAACTCTCAACAGAGGAATCTAAAATGGCTGAAAGACACTTAAGGAAATGTTCAACATTCTTAGTCAACAGAGAAATGCAAATCAAAACAACTCTGAGACTCCATCTTACACCTGTAAGAATGGCCAAGATCAAAAGCACTGATGACTACTTATGCTGGAGAGGTTGTGAGGAAAGGGGAACACTTCTACATTGCTGGTGGGAATGCCCCTTTGGATGTCAGTGTGGTGAGAAAGTTAGGAAACAACCTTGCTCAAGACCCCGTAATACCACTTTTGGGTATATATCCAAAGGATGCTCAATTGTGCCACAAGGACATGTGCTCAACTACCTTCAACTTTGTTTGTCATAGCCAGAACCTGGAAACAACTTAAATGTCCCTCAACTGAAGAGTGGATAGGGAAAATATGATACATTTACACAGTGGCGTACTACACAGCAGAAAAAAATAATGACATCTTGAATTTTGAAGGAAAATGAATGGAGCTAGAAAACATTATTTTGAGTGTGGCAACCCAGACACAGAAAGACAATTATCACATGTCCTCACTTGTAGGTGGTTTTTAAACATAAAGCAAAGAAAACCAGCCTACAAACCACAATCTCAGAGAACTTAGACAACAATGAGGACACTAAGAGAGACTCACATAGACATAATCTACATGGGAAGTAGCAAAAGAAAAGATCTTCTGAGTAAATTGTGAGCATGGGGAGGGCAGAAGGAGGAGGGGAGAGTCCGCAAGAGGAGCAGAGAAAATGTAGAGCTCAATAAAAATCAATAAAAAAGAAATTATAATAGACATCATTTTTCTATGTCAATTATACTACTGTGACAATCTCTCTTACTTCAGATGCACACAGCTAACAGAACAGGTAGGTGACATGAAAGTAGAACTCTCAATGGACTAGAGGCAGGAAATTGGATATGAATCTTGGCTCACCTGCTAACTGGTCCTACCCATTTACTGAGTCAGGACCCTGAAGGTAAACAGAGGCATGTTCATCCTGTGGCTCAGAGGACAAATGTGCTCTGGGATAGCTATGAATATTGTGGTATTTTGACTATAAATTGACTCCCATAAGCTCATAGGAAATGGCACTATTAGGAGGCATAACTTTGTTGGAGTATTATTAGCCTTATTGTAGGAAGTGTGTCACTGTGAAGGTGGGCTTTGAAGTCTCCTTTGCTCAAGTTCAGTGTAGACAAACACTACTTCCTATTGAATTTGGGTTATGATGTAGACTCTCAATTCCTTCTCTAGCACCATGTCTACCTGAATGTTGCACCATGATGAAAATGTAAGTCACTTCAATGAAATGTTTCTTCTTATAAGAGTTGTTGTGGTCATGCTGTCTCTTCACAGCAATATAATCTCTAACTAGGAAAAATATAATCTGACCTATTTGTTGATAGCAACATTATCTCAATGCTGAAAGACTAGATGTCATGGACAATAAAGAAAGAAAATACCTCCCTTAGGAAACTTAAATTTAAGCATATTTTATTTTCCTAGACACCTGCCTTCTCACCTCCCCCAAAGAACAGATGCCTAACATCTCCGGGATGACAGTACATGGGATGCCTTTCCAGCCACACCTCTTGCTGAGCATGGACCCAGCAACACCTATCTCTTTCCTTCTCCACATCACGCTATGCCCACAGGAAGTAGCCAGACTTGAGTCAATGCCCCTTTATTCTAAGAGAGCCTAGATTTTAGTCAAAATATCACCTTAGCTTCCTGATACCCCTTTTACAAACAGTCTGGAATGTAAGTTCCAAGTCCCCATCTCTGGCCTCCATCTTTGGAGGCCCAGTCCCTGTGCCTGCCAAGCCTTGACCCCTCCCTGGAGGAGTTTCAAGATGAGCCCTCCAAAATCTTGACCACTACCCCAGTCTACTTAAACTGCTTCCCTGGAAGGTCCCCTTGTGGTCTGTTTTCCTTCTTCCTGGTGGTTGCATTAACAGCCTCCCGATCCTCCTTCAGGGCCAACCGAGAACACAGGAATCCCATAACCTGGATATTTTTTAATTTGGCCTGTTGTGGTTTGACTTGATTGGGATTTTTGTGTTGGCAGAGAGCTCACATTAGGAAAAATTCCTAACATCTTCATTGTCACTCAGGGCCATGTTGATGCCTTGGCCTTCGTTTCTGCTAGGGATCATGTCTAGGTTCAGGCTTTGATGTCTGAAGACATGACTTTGCAAACTCCATTTTAAAGAAGGGACTTCATAATGAACAGGGGGTGGGTGATCTCTGCTCCAGAAATGTGCTGCCATAGCAGAAATTTGAACAGATACCCTAAAAATGGCCAATTAAGAAGATAAGGAACAGAGTCATAAAATTTAACGAGGTCCACATTGTTATGATTTTTTATATTCCTCTCTATGGCTGGGATCAAAGGCGTGTACCAATGAGATTAAAAGCATACGCCACCCAAAAATTCACATCATCATGGCTATTGGGGTTAAAAATGTGTGTTACCATAACCTGGTCTTTAAGACTGACAGTGGGACTGTTTTACTCTCAGGTCTTCAGGCAGTCTTTATTTATTAAAATACAATTGAAATGCCACTGCAATGTGGTAGCTTGGATAAGGGAAAGATTTGCTCCTGGCCTTGTCCCTCATCACCTGCAACAAGTGGGGAACCTAAGCCAAATCCTCACCAGCTGCAGCACTCCCTGCACCTTGCCAGAGCATCACACCCTGTTGACAGAGGTGTGGGTGAGCCAGACACAACGTTGTGAGCATGGAAGTTTATCCCCATTACTCATTTGTCTCTGGCAGCAGGAGCAGAAGAGTAGGAGAGCTGTCCCTGACCCTTTCCCCACCAGCTGCAACACTTGGGAGAGCAGGCCCTACACCTTGCCCGGGCTGCACAATAGAACTGCCCCTGAAGGTGTTGTCTCAGGAGAACCAACCCTGAGGACATGAAAGTGGGAAAACCGGTCCCACCCCAGCTCATTGCTGCAAGGGGTGAACTTGCTACAGCAATGCAGGAGAGCTCACCCTGGTGGTGAAGACATGAGAGCTGACTTGCTGACAAACCCTGAAACTTATGCAGGCTCAAAATCAGGGTTAAGTGTCGGCCAACACCAACTTCCGCCCAATCTGAGATCTGCTGGATCAAGGCAGGGAGGGAGTTGGTACTGCTGCCCTAGGGCTGCAGGATCTCCATTACAAAGGACAGCAAAGTTCAGGAAGCCTCTCACTGAGGGCCCAGCATTGATGGTATAGCAGGGAGGAAACAATGATTCTTTTGATGAATGCCTGCATGTAAAAACATATGGATAAAGGGGTTTACTGCTTGACTCAATATTTCACATTGCAGCCTCCATGACAAGATTTTCCCCTTTTTTCTTTTTCTTTTTTTCTCTTAAAATTTTTGTTGTTGTTGTTGTTTTGTTTTTGTATTTGGATGGTGGAGATAGATGGGGTCTGGAGGTATGATGTGAAAGGCACAAAGAATAAATAAAAGAAAGAAAAAATTCATGAAGACAGCAGAGAATTTAGGAGTCTTTATGTCCTGAAAGTCTAATAGCTTCCTCTAAAACTTAAGTACTCCCTCTATTTTGGTTATTCTAGTAGATACTGGGCACTGGTGGCTTCTGCCATAAGGTTTAAACATGAAAAGATGGAGAAGTGTATTTCTTCATAATTCTTGGAGATATTTTGCAAGCTTGTAATGATGCACTCTAAAAACCATAGGTATTTTTTAAAACGTGCAACTCACTCGTTCTGCTCACCCCCGAATTTCTATTATTTGATGAAAATGTTGGGTAATAATCCAGAAGAATTATATTGTCAGTTAGGAAGCACAACTTGATAATCACTTAACTGTCACATCAGAATATCCCTATTTGATAAGTAAATACAACTTATCATTTTTACCACGAACCAGGATGCTTCTGGGGTTAAATCCTCCACTCTGTGTTTTAGAGAAGCAAAATATATGACCTAGAAGGAACTGCAACAATTGTTTTTCTACCTTTCCCCCACAGTACTAAGAATGTTAGGACAAAGCGTCAGTTGGCTGTTTCACATTGACACACTGAGGTAAACCCTCACCTCTGTTTTTCTGTATTTATCCTGGTTTTATCAAAGTCTCAGTGGCGCAAAAGCCTTGGTCAGCTTCCAAAAATATAGTATATTAAGATCTTAAGTTGATGTACTCTTTCAAGATACCTCCTGAAACAGTTTATGAGATGATTTTTTATAAAAAATGTATCAGGGACTGGAGTTATAACTGACAGTTTAGCATGAGTACAGTTCCTGCTCTTGCAGAGTCCCTGATTGGATTCCTAGCACTCATGTCAGAGAGTTCACAAGCTCCAGGGGACTCTGACACCTTGGGTCTTAGCACTGAAACTCACATAATTGAAAATATAAAATAAATCTTTTAAAAGGGATAAAAATATTATTTCACTTTATGTCTTCTCTTTTATTTTTGAAAAGTATATCTGTGTTGTTATGCATGGGTTAGACTGATAAATCAAATCAGTAGACATTTCAAATAAACAAACAAAATGAGTTTGAGAGGTTATAAGTGTTTGCATGTGTCACCGTGGAGACCAGAGAATAGATTGTCACCATGGAGATCTTTATAAACACTCTGATGAATGTCTCCATGTAGCACCAGAGATGGAGAGGATTGCTGAAGGAAGATATACAAGTGGAATTTAAACCAGAGATGATTTATGTAAGCATGATCTGAGATTTTTTAAGGCAGGCTTTTATGTGAAATATATCTGTGTTACCATTGTCCTACCAGCAAGCCAGAATAAACCCTTAGGTAAATTCCCAAGGTTAGAGGATTAGTTAGTGTGATTCATCAGCTATTAAAATATTATTGGTGATTTCCATCCACTTTTGCACTCCTTCTTTGATGGCCTGTCATTGCTAGTATAACAAGTTCTGTATAGTTATGCTATGATAATTTGCTCTCTAGTCTCAGTTAAGTGTTACATTGTGGAGGCCATAATAAACCTGCTATAAGCATCATGCCATTGAGAATGAATAACACTTCAGAGAAGCTTCTTGTTGCAGAAAATTTAGTTAATGCAGAGATCTATAATTTTTCAAATTTCTGGGAATAAGTGAATTGTGAGCACTTAGGTATAGAAGAGACATCTTACCAATTGCTTCTTTCCCAGAATACCAGGCTCAGAAAATATCAGAAGAGGGGCAGGAAAGACAGAAGAGTCAGAGGATGGAAAAGAGTGTTGTGAAATGCTGTCCTCTGGACAGGACATGACTATAAAAAAATAAATAAACTCACTACAGCTGTGGTTACCAACACATGATCAAGCCAGTTGAAAACTTCTGAGCATGGGCAGGGATTCCTGAGACCCCACCACTAGTTGAGAGCTATTGAAAACTGATGGCTGTTGAAAGACAGAGAGTCAGTTTTCTTGGAAGGTCATCACTTACCCATGCCACAGTAGATGACCCCCTCAGCTACAGGCATGTGGGCAACACTAGTTGTTGAATTCAGTGGATTATAAAAATGTAAAGAGGACATGAAGTTAGGAGAGAGATATGTTGGGATGACTGGGAGAGAATTGAAAAGATAAAGAAATGAAGTACATGATCAAGATATATTGTATATATACATAAAATTTTCTGAGTAAATAAAAATATGAGGTAGAGTGGTGGCTTAGCCTTTAAGAGCCTTTACTTCTTTTCCGGGATCTGAATTCCATTCCTAGCCCTCATGTTGGGTAGTTCACAACTGCTTGTAATTACATTTGGAGGGGATTTGACACCTCTATTCTACGTGTACCCCTGTGCTTAGGTGTGCACATACACTTATGCACACACATACACACACGTCTGCACACACACACACACACTTTGAAGCATTTTTTTTGGTAAGTCAAACAAAGGGATTTTATTATAGTGGATGGTACAAAACAGTACAGCCACAGGTTTCACAGAGAACTGGTCCCCTGTCATTCAAGAAAAGCTTCTCGCCGGGCAATGGTGGCGCTCGCCTTTAATCCCAGCACTTGGGAGGCAGAGGCAGGCAGATCTCTGTGAGTTCGAGACCAGCCTGGTCTACAGAGCTAGTTCCAGGACACGCTCCAAAGCCACAGAGAAACCCTGTCTCGAAAAACCAAAAAAAAAAAAAAAAAAAAAAAACATGGGAATAGGGTTAAATTCATAGACCAAATCTATAGCTGATTTTAGGCTTCTTGCTGAAATTAGGAGCATGGACATGCAATACCACTGAGGAATCATATATGGAAAATTTTATATACAAAGGCCCTTACCTTAACATTGCTTGATTAATATTCAAAAATAAACTGATAAATATTTTAATGGTTTCATTAATCTTCCAGTGTGTATTCCATTTTTCTGGTCCTACCTACTGAACTCTGAGCACAAAGGTGCTGTCTTACCTGCCGTCTAAGTACCTCATTACCCAGTCCTCATGAGCTAAAGATAGGCACTGCTGTCATCCTTAAACAAAAGTCAAAAGCAAACAAAACACTGGAGCCATGGAGACTTACAACGTTTTGATTTGCCTACCTCCACCCCTTCCTCCTGCATGGTGAGGTCAAACTCAGATACTGGCAGAGTGCTGATACAGAGGGCATGGATCTGATCCCTCAGCAGGTGTACAGGAAACCATAATTCTAAAAAGTTAAAGTGAAATACAAATATAGACTAAAATTTGGAAAACAAAATAGAATCTAATAATATTGAAAACAGCCTGGGACATTACAGATAAAGTACTATATTATAAAATCGTTTTTTAAATTTCCATGCCCATTTATATGTGTAAACTGATTTATCATGTACAAATGATAGTTTTGTCTGGTATTTTCTTACATGCAAACAATGTATTGTGTACATACTCACCACTCCAAATTGCCCTCTTCCTTCCTCACCCCTCTTCTGATTCTTTCTTTAACCCAAAATTCTCCCTCTGCCCTTTGTGCCATCTTGGTCTTTTGTCTTGATCCCACATGTGAGGGAACATATGCCACCATTGCCTTTCTGAGTCTAGCTAACTCGTCACCTCAGCCCCTAACATCCTTATCCAAAGAGTCTAGAATGTTTGATTGGAAGTGTCACGCCAGCTCCCTGGTATCCTTATACCTAAGGAGTCTAGAACATTTGGTGGAAAGTTTCATTCCAAGGCCCCTCCCCTAGGAGTTGCCACAGTACAGATTCCACTTGCAAGAAAACCTGGCAAACAGTGAGCCCTCCTCAGGGAAAGTCAAGACCACCACTCCCACAGGCTATTTAAACTGCCCCCAGAGAATGAACATGTGGTCTTTCCAGGTGTCCTTCTCCCTTTCTGTGTTTTCCTGGAGGTCCCCCCTCCCCGGGAGCACTGGCATCTATTAAATCTGGGCTTTTCCTAATTCAGTTTGATTTTGTCTGATTTGGATTATTGTGTTGGCAGAAAGGTTTATTGGGTGGGAAAAAAAAATTTTACACTAACTTTCCTTCCTATGATAATATTGAATTCCATTTATTTGTCTACAAACAACTCAATTTTCATCTCCTCTGCTTTTCTTCTTTTGATGTTTTAAAACAGATGTGTCCCTGGCTTATCTAGAACTCACTGTGTAGAAGAGGCCAGCCTTGAACTCACAGAGACCCACCTATTTCTGCCTCCTGAGTGCACGTGACTACACCAGAATGACTTTGTTCTATTTTATGACTGAAGTATATGTATACACCCGGGGACTATGTATCTTTACCTTGGCTATTATGAGTAGTGTTTAAATAAAGTGGCTATACATGTGTCTCTCTTATAAGATGACTTGGAGCGCTTTGGGTACACATTCAGGAGTGGGATAGCTGGATTATGTGGTAGTTGCATTTTTAGTTTTTGAGATACCTCCACACTGATTCCCATAAATGGCTGTATTAGTTTAGCATCCCTCCAACCACCTATTAGTGTTCCTTTTCCTTCTCTAGCATGTGTTCTTTTTTTTTTTTTTTAAAGATTTATTTATTATGTATTCAGTGTTCTGCCTGCATGTATCCCTGCAGGCCATAAAGAGGGCACAAAATCTCATTACAGATGGTTTGAGTACATGTGGTTGCTGGGAATTGAACTCAGGACCTTTGGAAGAGCAGGCAAAGCTCTTAACCACTGAGCCATCTCTCCAACCCCTAGCATGTGTTCTTATTTTTTGGTGACACCCATTCAGATTGGGGAACATATACTGTCAATGGTTTCAACTTGCATTTCCCTAGCAGCTGAAGGTATTGTACATTTTGAGTCTTGTGTTTACTGACCATTTGTTTTGCTTCATTGAAAAAGTGTGTGCTAAGTTCATTTTTCCTTTTTTAGCGTGGATTGTTTCTCTCTTTCGGTGTTCATTTCTCTGAATGTCTGCATATCCCAAGAGTTTACTCCTCTATTCATGAATAGCTGGCTAAGACATCCTCCTGTTTTAGGTTGTTGTTTCCTTCGTTGTGTGTAAGATTTTAACTTCCATACCATCCTCCTCATCAGTCCTTCTTATTATTCCCTGAGCTACAGATGTCCTATTCAGAAAGCCGACGCCAATGCCTATGCATTGACTTGTTTACCTTACATTTTCTTTTAGTAGTTTCAGAATTTGGGCTTTAACATTAAGGTCTTTGAGCCACTGAGTTGATTTTCACACAGTGTAAAGGCAGGGATCTAGTTTTGTTCTTTCACACATAGATAGACAGTTTCTCTGGCACTGCCTTATAAAAAGTCTGAATTCTTTCTCACTTTGAACTCAAAGAAATCTGCCTGTCTCTGACTCCTGAATACTGGGATTAAAGGTGTATACCATCACTGCTCAGCTTGTTTTCAAGTTTTTTCACATTTCGTTTTAAAACAATCTTATTTTACATAAAAATCCCAGTTCCCTCTCCCTCCTATGATCCCACTCCTGTCTACCTCCATCCACCTCACACCTTATCCATTCCTCAGAGAGGGTGAGGCCTCCCATGGGGATTCAACAGATTCTGGCATATCATTTGAAGCAGGATCAAGGTTCTTCCCCCTATATCTAAGATGAGCAATGTAGCCCTCCTTAGGGAATGGCCAGCAAAGATCCAGATCATGCACTATGGATAAATACTGGTTACACTGTTAGAGTCCTTTTGTGGAATAATGGTCTTGTACTATGTAAAATTTTGTCACTTGTATTGGTTTAATAGAACACTGATTGATCAGTAGCCAGGCAGGAAGTATAGTTGGGGCAACCAGACTAGGAGACTTCTGGAAAGAGGAAAGGCAGAGTCAGTTACTAGTCAGAAACAGAGGAAGCAAGAGAAAAGTTACCAAGCCACACAGATAAACATAGACAGGAATTATGGGTTAATTTAAGTTGTAAGAGCTAGTTAATAATAAGGTTGAGCTAATAGGCCAAACAGTTTATAATTAATATAAACCTCTGTGTGCTTTGTTGGAACTGAATAGCTGTGGGAATAGGCAGGACACAAAATTCCCTCTAAAAGGTACAACCAAGTGCCCATGATATACAACTGTCAAACACATTCAGAGGACCTTTAGCTTGGTCTTATGCTGCTACCACAGCTGTCAGTTCAGGGTCAGTGTGCTCCCATTAGCTCAAGTCAGCTGTTTCTGTGAGTATCCCCACCATCGTTTTGACCCCTTTGCTCTTACTGTCTCTCCTTCCTCTCTATGAATGGATGCCACCCATGTTTTCAATTTCCTAAGGAGATCTTGTTTACTTCCCCTTTCTGGGGAATCCATGTATGTCTCTTTTAGGGTTTATTCTTTGTTTCCTGTCTTTTCTGTGGCTGTAGACTATAGGCTGGTTATCTTTGGTTTTCTGATGTTGTGCAGTGTAGGCTGTTTATCCTTTGTTTTATGTCTGATATCCACTTGTGAGCGAGTACTTCTGTGTTTTTCTGTCTTCGTCTGGGTTACCTCCCTCAGGATGGTTTCTTCTAGTTCCATCCATTTGCCTGCAAATTTCAAGATATTGTTATGTATAGAGTACTACTCTGTTGTATAAATATACCACATTTTCTTTATCCATTCTTTGGTTGAGGGGCATCTAGGGTATTTTTGTGCTGTGGCTATTACAAGTAATGCTGCTATGAACATAAAAGAGCAAATGTTCTTGTGATATGGGTCTGCATCCTTAGAGTATATGCCCAAGAGTGGTATTGCTGGGTCTTGGGGTAGCTTGATTCCCAACTTTTTGGGAAACTAGCATAGTGATTTCCAAAGTAGCTGTGCAAGTTTGTACAACAGTTCCCTTTACTCCGCATCCTCTCCATCATAAGCTGTCATTAGTGTTTTTTATCTTAGTCCTTCTGACTTACACAAGGTGGTATCTTAGAGTTGTTTTGATTTGCATTTCCCTAATGGCTAAGAATGTTGAGAATTCCTTAAGTGTCTTTCAGTCATTCTTCTGTTGAGAATTCTTTGTTAAGATCTGCAATCCAGTCTTTAATTGGATTATTTGGTATTTTGATATCTATTTCCTTGAGATATTTATATATTTTGGAGATTAGCCCTCTATCCAAAGTGGGGTTAGTGATTTTTTTCTCACTTTGTAGGTTGCCCTTGTGTCTTGTTGATTTTGTCCTTTACCTACAGAAGCTTTTCAGTTTCATGAGGTCCCATTTATCATTTATTAAATATTGATCTCAGTATCTGTACTACTGGTGTTATACGCAGGAAGTGGTTTCCCATGCCAATGTGTTCAAGGCTACCTCTTACTTCCTCTTCTATAAAGTTCAGTGTGGCTGAATTCATGTTGAGGTCTTTGATACATCTGGACTTGAGTTTTGTGCACGGGGTTAGATAAGGATCTGTTTGCATTCTTCTACGTATTGACATCCAGTTATGCCAGCACCATTTATTGAAGATGTCTTCTTTTTTCCCATTGTATAATTTTGGCTTCTTTGTCTTTGATTCGATTACATTGGCCCACCTGGCTGTTTTTGTGCCAATGCCAAGCTGTTTTCTCTATAGTAGAGCATGAAGTCAGAGGTGGGGATGCCTCCAGAAGTACTTTTCTTGTACAAGACTGTTTTGGCTATTTGGGGTGTTTTATTTTTCTATATGAAGTTGAGTATTTTTCTTTTAAGGTTGGTGAAAAACTATGCTGGAATTTTGAAGGGGATTGCATTGAATTTGTAGATTGCTTTTGGTAAGATTGCCATTTTATTCTCTGTTGATCCTACCTATCCAAAAGCATGGGATATCTTTCTATTTTCTGATATCCTCTTTATTTTCTTTCTTCAAAAACTTAAAGTTCTTGTTGTACAGGTCTTTCACTTCTTTTGTTAGTGTTACCTAAAGACATTTTAGGCTATTTGTGACTATTGTAAATGATGATATTTCTCTGATTTCTTTCTCAGACCCTTTATCATTTGTTTATAGGAGGAGTACTGAGTTTTTGAGTTGATCTTGTATACTGTGAAGTTATTGAAAGTGTTTATCAGCTATAGGAGTTTCCTGGTAGAATTTTTGGGGTCACTTATGTAAACTATCATATCATCTTCAAATAGTGAAAGTTTTACTTTTTTCTTTCCAATTTGTATTCCTTTGATCTCCTTTTGTTTTTCAATGCTCTAGCTAGAACATAGAGTACTATGCTACAGAGATATGGAAAGAGTAGACAGCCTTGTCTTATTACTGATTTTGGTGGAATCACTTTGAGTTTCTTTCGAGTTACTTTGATGTTGGCTGTTGGATTGTTCAACATTGCCTTTATTATGCTTGTATTCCTGTTTTCTCCAAGACCTTTATCATGACAGGCTGTTGAATTTTGTCAAAGGACTTTTCATCATCTAATAAGATGATCATTTTTTTTCAGTTTGTTTATATGTTGGATTACATTGTCGGATTTTTGTATGCTGAACCATCCTTGCATTTCTGGTATGAAGTCAACTTGATCATGGTGGATGATTTTTCTTGATGGAGGATTTACTTTCATATAATAAAGAAACTGCCTTGGCCCATTTATAGGCCAGCCCTTAGGTGGGTGGAGTAAACAGAGAAAATGCTGGGAGAAAGAAGCTGAGTCAGGAGTCGCCATGATTCTCCCACTCTAGACAGAAGCAGGTTAAGATCCTCCCTGGTAAGCCAGCTCATGGTGCTACACAAAATATTAAAAATGGGTTAGATCAATATGTAAGAGCTAGCCAATAAGAGGCTAAAACTAATGGGCCAGGCAGTGCTTAAAAGAATACAGTTTCTGTGTAATTATTTCGGGGCATAAGCCATGCGGGCGGCCGGGTGCCAGAGACGCAGCCCCGCCACTCCTATTACAACAGAGTGGCGCCCAACGTGGGGCTCGAACCCACGACCCTGAGATTAAGAGTCTCATGCTCTACCGACTGAGCTAGCCTTTTTTGTTTAAACAGAAAAAGGGGAAATGATGGAGGTGGGTCATCTTTCTATCTGTTGTTTCATTGGTTAAGTAATAAAGAAACTGCCTTGGCCCCTTTAATAGGACAGAAAATTAGGTAGGCGGAGTAGACAGAACAGAAAGCTGGGAGGAAGAGGAAGTGAGCTCAGACTCAACAGCTCTGCTCTCTGGAGCAGACGCCATGCTCCCCTCTCCCCAGCAGACACGATAAATCTCTGACCCAGGATGGACGTAGGCTAAAATCTTCCCGGTAAGCGCACCTTGTGGTGCTACATACATGAACAGAAATGGGCCAGGCAGTGTTTAAAAGAATACAATGCGTGTGTTGTTATTTCGGGGGCATAAGCTAGCTAGACAGCCATGAGCCGGGCTGTGGGAAGAGGCCTACAGCTCCTTCAACATTTTCTAATGTGTTCTTGGTTTCAGTTTGCCAGTATTTTATTTAAGTATTTTTGCATCAATGTTCATGAGGGAAATTGGGCAATAATTCTCTTTCTTGGTTACATTTTTGTGTAATTTTGATACCAGGGTAACTGTGGCCTCGTAAAAAGAGTTTAACAATGTCTCCTCTGTTTCTATTTCATGGAACAATTTCAGGAGTAGTGGAGTTAGCTCTTCTTTGAAATTCTGGTAGAATTCTGTGTTAAAACCATTTGGCCATGGCCTTATTTTAATTTAGAGACTTTTGTTGACTGCTTCTATTTCCTTAGAAGTTATAGTTCTACTTAAGTCATTTATCTGGTCTTGATTTAATTTTGGTATGTGATACCTATCTAAAAAAAAATGTTCATTTCCTTTAAATTTTCCAATTTTGTGGAATACAAATTTTTGAAGTATGACCTGATGATTCTCTGTATTTCTTCAGTGTCTGTTGTTTTGTCCCCCTTCTCATTTCTGACTTTATTAATTTGCATATTTTCCCTCTGCCTCTTGGTTAGTTTGAAAAAGGGTTTGTCTATCTTGTTGATTTTTTTCAAAGAACCAACTCTTTGTCTCATTGATTCCTGGTATTGCTCTCTTTGTTTCTATTTTATTGAATCAGTCATCAATTTGATGATTTCTTATTGTTGACTCCTCCTGGGTGAGTTTGCTTCTTTTTGTTTTAGAACTTTCATGTGTGTTGTAAATCTTAGTGTAAGATTTCTCCACTTTATGTATGTGCTTAGTACTATGGACTTTCCTCATAGTTTTGCTTTCATAGTGTCCCATAAGTTTGGGTATGTTCTGTATTTATTTTCATTGAATTCTAGGAAGTCTTTAATTTCTTTCTTAATTCCTCCTTGACTCAGGGGTGATTCAGTTGAGTATTGTTCAATTTCCATTAGCCTGTGATCCATCTGCAATTAATGTTGTTGTTGAATTCTAACTTTAATCCATGATGACCCAATAAGATACAAGGGTTATTTTAATTCTTTTGTATCTGTTGACGTTTGCTATGTTACTGAGTATATGGTCAATTTTTGAGAAGGTTACATGAGATGCTGAAAAGAAAGTATATTCTTTTGTGATTTGGTGGAATGTTCTCTGTTAAATTCATTTGAATCATAACTTCTGCTAGTTCCTTTATTTCTGTTAAGTTTTGTCTATCAGTCCTGTCCAGTGGTGACAGTGGACTGTTTAAGTCTCCCTGTGTTTATGTGTGGGGTTTGATTATGATTTGAGCTTTAATAGTGTTTCTTTTACAAATGTGGGTGTCCTTGTATTTGGAGCATAGATGTTCATAATTGAGACTTCATCTTGATGGATTTTTACTATGATGAATATGAATGTTCTTCATCTCTTCTGATTAATTTTAGTTGGAAGTCTATTTTGTTAGATATTAGAATAGCTACACCCACTTGTTTCTTAGGTCCATTTGATTGGAAAATCTTTTTCCAACCCTTTACTCTGAAATATTGCCTGTCTTTGAAGATAAGGTGTGTTTCTTGTATGCAGCAGGGTGGATCCTGTTTCCATATCCATTCTGTTAGCCTATGTCTTTTTAGAGGTGAATTGAGACCATTGATATTAAGAGAAATTAATGAACATTCATTGTTAGTACCCATTATTTCTGTTTTTGTTGCTGTTGGTCATAGTATGAATGTGTTTCCCTTCTTTCAGATTGCTGTTGTGGGGTTATCTACTGCCTGTTCTTTTGTGGGTGGAGCAAGATTCCATGGGTTGGAGTTTTCCTTCTAGTATTTTCTGTAGGGATTTGTAAGTAGGTTTTGTTTAAATCTGATTTTGTCATGGAACATCTTGTTTTCTATGGTGATTGAAAGCTTTGCTGGGGGGCTGGAGAGATGGCTCAGTGGTTAAGAGCACTGCCTGCTCTTCCAAAGGTCCTGAGTTCAATTCCCAGCAACCACATGGTGGCCCACAAACATCTGTAATGAGATCTGATGCCCTCTTCTGGCCTGCAGGCATACATGCAGACAGAATATTGTATACATAATAAATAAATAAATATTTTAAAAAAAAAAGAAAGCTTTGCTGGGTATAGCAGTCTGTACTGGCATCTATGGTCTCTTAGTGTCTGCAGAATATTTACCAGGTCCTTCTGGCTTTCATAATTTCCATTGAGAAGTCTGGCATAATTCTGATGATCGTTCTGCCTTCATATATTACTTGGCCTTTTTCCTTTTCAGCTCTTAGTATTCTTTATTTTGTATGTTTAGTGTTTTGATTGTTATGTGGTGAGAGGACCTTTTTTCCAATCTATTTGGTGTTTTGTTAGTTTCTTGTATCTTCATAGGCATGTCCTTCTTTAGGTTGGGAAAGTTTTCTTCTGCGATTTTGGTGAACGTATTTTCTATGCCTTTATGCCTTCTCCTTCTTCTATCCTTACTACTTTTAGGTTTGGTCTTTTCATGGTATTCCACATTTCCTGGATATTTTGTGTTAAGAGTTTGTTGGATTTAACATTTTCTTTGACTGATGAGTCTATTTCCTCTGTTGTATCTTCAGCACTTGAGATTATCTCTTCCATCTCTTGTATTCTGTTGGTTATACTTTTATCTGTAGATCCTGATTCTTTACTCAGATTTTCCATTTCTAGAATTCCCTTGGTTTGTGTTTTCTTTATTGCCTCTGTTTCAGTTTTCAAATCGTGAACTGTTTGTTTCACCTGTTTACTTTTTTCTTGGTTTTCTTTAAGCGATTTAATGATTTCTTCTAATTTTTTTGTTGCTCTTTCCCTCCATTTCTTTAAGGGAATTTTTCATTTCCTTCTTAAGGGTCTCTATCATCTTCATAAAGTTATATTTAAGGTTGCTTTATTATGCTTTGTCTGTGTCAGAATATTCAGGTCTTGCTGGGGTCAAACCACTAGTTTCTGGTGTTGTCTTATTGCTCTTCATGTTGTTGAATTGTTCTTGCACTGCCATCTGCCCATCTCTTCCTTCCATGGTCAAATTGGGGTCGCTGCTTCAGGGGGTGTCTCTTCCTCCAATTGGTAGAGGTGAGGCCCGTGACTTAGGTGGTTGCTCTTCCTCTAGGAAGGAGGTCTTTGCCTCTTGTGGACATTGCTAAGCCTTGGAAGCTCCTTAGAGTGTGGGTGGTATCAAGGCTTCAGTGGGGTATGATTGGGGGTTAAGTGAGGTTGCTCGTAGGTCACTGGAGCTCCTGTAAGTGGGGTTCGGGCATTGGAAATACCTCCAGGGGCTACAGCATAGAGAGTAGGGTCCTCTAAGCTCTAAGCCCTATATTCACCTCTCCCAGTAGGGATGGGGCCAATGCTCCTGTTTGGTGATTGCAGATGCCCAGTGGATGTTTGGGAGTGTGGGGAGCTACTCCTAGGTCTCCTGAGCTCTGATGGTTAGGGGTTGGGCATGGGATCTATTGGTCTAAAGAATGGGGCCCTCTAGGCAGCAAGTCTGATACTCATCATGTCTCCAGGTGGGCCCTGAAACACAATTTTAAAAATAAATGTAAAAATTATCTCCATTCTATCAAAAAGAAACTGAGATATAGAACAATATTGCACAGAAAATGGCAATGTTGTTTCATCAAATTTAATACTCTGATAAGATAAAATTCTTTTTTGAAGTCTTTCAATTCAAAACAAGGAATAGACACATTAATGAATAATAACACCCAATGATATCTAATGAAAAATAATAGGTTATGTTGTGTGTTTATCATACCTACACACATTTTTGCTTGTATTTAATTATAGGTTAAATCTAAATATTTCTAATAGCTTTGCCCCTTTCTGTTCAGCAGATATATCCATCAGTATTCCAAGACGCAGAGAACAGATTTCATAGCAAATAGCTAAAAAGGGAAAGGGGGATATTTAAAAGTCTCACTAAGGATACCTGGAATATCTGGTAGAAAATATCTGCTTGGAAAATACAGATCCCAAATTATACCATGTTTGTACTTTAGTGCACACATAATTCTTGATAGGTATTTGAATACAATTTACTTTTTTGTTTTGTTTTTGTTTTTCGAGACAGGGTTTCTCTTTAGCTTTGGAGCCTATCCTGGAACTAGCTCTTGAAGACCAGGCTGGCCTCGAACTCACAAAGATCTGCCTGTCTCCCTAATGCTGGGATTAAAGGAGTATGCCACCACTGCCCTGCAAATAGAATTTACTTTAAAACATACATTTAAGTTATCCTTGTGAATTGACTTAGAAGTTAGATCCATTGAGAATGATGGTTTCTCCTTCTAAACTCAATTTCTTTTCAAACCACAGGTGATGACACCAAGCAATGACAAAGAACATAAACATTTCAGTGAGAGATTGTTAGGATCTCAAAATTTTATATTAGGCCCACCAACTTTTTCTGAGATGATATATATGGTGAGAGGGAACCTTGTTTGACTAAAAGAACACTCAAGGGAAGTCCCATGCCCAGAAACAAGGCTAACACATCATAAGCTAAATGCTAGTTTTAGAGATGTTATGTCTAATAATATTTCCTTTTTTGCCTTTTTTTTTTTTGTATTTTGCTTATCTATTACAATCTCTGAATTTTTTTTAGTGGTGTGTATATGTGTTTCTGGGTTTTATTCTTTGTTGTTTTTTTTTCTTTTCTCTGTCTATTTGCTTTGCTTTATTCTGGTTTGTCTGTTTATTAACCTGTTTGTTTTCTAAAGAAAGAGAGAAAGAATGTACAGAATTGGTTGGATGGTGAGGTAGGGAGGATCTGGGAGAAGACAAAGGAATGGAAACAGTGGACAGAATATACTATTTGAAAACTTAGTTTTCAATTAATAATGTAAAATCAAATCTTGTGGGAGATACTTTTGCAAATTGTTAATAGTTAGGTAGTTAGCTTTTATTTTGCACCAATGAATAAGTAACAAACAGCAAAAATTTGGATAGAAACGAGGACAAATTGTTATGGATATTGAATTATAAAGTGTAATTGTATATCCTGAGCTGAGCATATGTACTGTTATTTGTGGTCTCTTTTCTGCTCTACCACATATAATCATGTAGATCCCCTGAACATGCACAAATTGCCAGGCTGGGCTTATTTGAGTCATATCAGAAGCAAGTAATTTATATTTAATTCTTTTGATGCTGTTGTTTATATAAATACATAATTTCATTTCTTTATGTGATTGAAAATTTCCTGAAAAATATGAATTATACTTCTATCTAGGAGACATACAAAATTCTATGGTATGCTTTTCAATGTATATTACCCTAGTTTAATTAGATAGTCTCATTTCTTGTTTTTCTTTGTCCTTTTTTAAAAACTATGTTAAATGTATATGTGTTATATAAATTGTTTCTTGGGAGAGAGAGACAGAGAGACAGTGACCTGCTTCCTTACTGCTTCCTTAGACAGAAAGAAGAGAGCAGGAGTGGGTGGAGCTTGTTTCTTTTTTTTTTCTGCCAAAACAAACTTTATTGCACCAAAAAGGAAAAAAGAAAACTTCATTTATGTACAGTCAGATATAAAGACATTTCTTTGACTCCTGTGCATATATTTCCTCAACTTAAGATTAGGGCATAAAAGTCAGGCTGCTGTGCCAGACATGCTCTGCCCCATGGCAGGGCCAAGGAGAAGATTGTCACTTGAAAGTGGGAACACTTAAATGGATGGCAGACAACACTGGACCCACAGACCAAAGTCATTCTTCTCGGCCCTGGACTAGCTCTGGGAATGGAAGAGGGAAATTGGAAGCAGGGTCCCTTTTCAAGTCTCCACATCTGACCCAGCCTCCAGATAGCCTAAACAAACTTCTGCTCCCCAAGTGAACTGTCCTTGTCCAGTTTTTTTTCTGCCCTCCCAAGAGGTCCCTCTTTGTGCCCTATCTTCTCCCTGTATCTTCTAGGGAGTCCCATGATTCACAAGGCAGAGACCTTTATAGCAGCGGGCAGGGCAGGTAGTTCTCTGCTTTCCTCAGGGCTGGATAGTGCAGAAGGCCTGTACCACATGGATCACTAACTACCTACTAGGAGTCAGAACAGCAAACCTGAAAAGTGTGAACTGTATCAAACTGGGAAGGATGGATTTCTCTGATCCCAAGCCACTGAAAACATGTTTTACTGACTCAACCAGCTGAAGGATCACTGTAGCTAAATTCAAAAAAGGAGCAGAGCCAGTAACAGGGGAGAGGTAAAGGGAGGAGTCTCCACCACAACCCCCTTGCCATTGGCTCACCATGCTCACAAAACCCCAGGGGACGGGCTGAAGGGATGACAGAACTACAGACTGGGATGAAAATGAAAATACAAAAGAACAGCTGAACAAAATAGGGACTAGTATCAAGTCTCCCCGTGCTCTACCCCAAGAAAACCACCCTCCTTTGACTAGTATTCAGGAAAATCTGTAAGAGACTATTTTATGCTAGACCCTGCTCCCCTGCCCCTCCCCCAACTCGAAAGTCCCAGCAGAGCCCCTCCCCTCACCCCAGGGACGGAGAGGCACTGTGCATCTCCCTTCAAAAGTGTCGGCTTCCCGGCATCCTGCAAGATGGCAAGAAGCAAGCAAACTCAATCCCAGGGTGTGTGATTGGGGCTGTTCCCAATCTGACCTCCTTGGTGCTGGAGCACCTGGGACTATAGTCAATCCTGGATCAGGGCCAGGGCACTTTTGAAAGAGGACCTAGAGTGGTGGCCTCTGACAAAGCTAAACAACCAACACACCTCTCTGCAGGGCCAGCCAATTAGGGATAGGAGAAGACAGAAAATAAGAACCCAAGAGGGAGCATGCCCAAATGATTTATAGGGATAGCTGTGAGTTTGGGTGGGGTGCTGTCTGTGACACTTAAGCAGTCTGGTTGGTTATCTGTTTGTCTTCAGTCTTGAAGCAGGGCTTCCCAACACCCTTTTCCTCCCTTCCCCCATTATTTCCATGGTCCAGCATAACTTTGTTTTTCCTAATTTATAGTCACTGTTCTAGACAGACCAAAGAGAAGAACAGTGGTGGGGTCTGGGCTGCTGATCAGTAAGCTTTACCTAGCACCTGAGCACCTTTCTCCCTCGCACCATTTCCTCAGCATTTTAGGTTACAGGTGGAAGGTAAGTCCCACTGGGACGGAGCCCAGGTCTCTGTGAAGCCTGCACAGGTGTCAGAGGAAGCTGCTTACTGTGTTCCCACAATCACTGATTTGAAAGGTTCCCAGCACAGGCAGCTGCAGCATGTATGGGATTTGAGCCACTACATAAAATAGTCTCTTACAGATTTTCCTGGAGCTTGTTTCTTAAAGGAACCTTTGCATCTGTGTAGAGTCAGGATACTTCTTGCCATGTAAAGAAGGCAAGGTTCCCAAGTGGCAGGGCCAAGGTGTGCCTACATGCTAAATTCCTCCCTGTTTTAATTAAAATTTTGAGACATTTAACTGAGGAGGAAAGGCTTACCCTGAAGGTTATCAGTACGTTCCTAAAGTCTGAGGTCCTGGACTGATTAGAAATGAAAAAAACAAGCTGAGCATTTGCCTCTTTTTGGTTCCTGACTGAGGATACAATGGCACCAGCTTTCTCAAGCTCCTGTTTTCATGACTTTCCCACAATGATAGACCATACCCTGAGACTGTGAGTCGTAATAAATCTCTTAAGTTACTTCTGCCAAATATTTTGTCACAGCAATGAAAACAGCAGCTAGTACACTGTTTCAGCTCAGATTTGTTTCCCTGCAGCCTTCTGAACATGTTCAGTCAGATATCCCATAGCAGTCACAACTAGTGATGTTCAAAAGGAATTCTTTACTACAACCAAATCCTATTTATTGTATTCCCTGCTTAGCAAGAAAGAAAACCTACTGCATTCTAACAGCCCAATTTATCTTCTTATTAAATATTTAAGTTTTAGTCATTCTATAACTTAAATCATCCTTTAATCATATCTTTAACAATATTTTGTCTCTTTTTATTGTTATGACAAAATACCACCAACTATGTTTAGGGACTATTACAGATAAAACCACAAGATTACATCTTAATTTTCATTTAATAAGTATTTACTCTAATAAACACTGCAATGTTTATACTGTGCCAAAAATTCTTCTGAATGTCTATGAAATTATACTCCAATAGAACATCTGCAAGACTCAGTTTAGTTTATCTTGAAATATCCTCAAGGCTTGCAGGCTGAGATGAGCTCAACATATCTACTCCAGACCATTGCTGGGACTTGGTGTGTTGTGTCCTGATATTATGACCAATAAATAAGAGTGTGTTAAAATAGACAAATCAGGTAGGAAATGACGTAGCAGTCCATGAGAATGTGTAGTAGCTTCTGTCATGGACATGCTATGCTTCCCAAGTTCGGAGCTCCATAAATGTTGATTGAACAACTATAAGAATAGTCAGCTTGTCATTTTTACTATGTTGATCCTCCCAATCCAAGAGCAAGGGAGATCCTTCCATTTTCTGGTATTCTCTTCTATTTCTTTCTTCAAAGATTAAAAGTTCTTGTCAAAAAGCTCTTTCACTTCCTTGGTTAGAGTTACCCCAAGATAATTTATGCTATTTGTGGCTATCATGAAAGGTGATGCTTCTCTGATTTCCTTCTATGCTTCTTTATCCTTTGTGTATAGGAGGGTAACTGATTTTTTGGAGTTGATCTTGTATCCTGCCACATTACTAAAGGTGTTTATCAACTGTAGGAGTTATTTGGTAGAGTTTTGGGGGTCGCTTATGTACAATATCATCTGCAAATAATGAAAGTTTAACTTCTTCCTTTCCAATTCGAATCCCCTTGATCTCCTTATGGGCCTGTACCAAAGATGAATGACTCAATGATACAGAAGAACTTTGGTTGACTGTCCAGGTAGCGAGAGTTCTCTGTCATTTTTAGAATTTTGGATGTTGCTTACAATGTACTTCCTGTTTACTTTAGGTAATACTATATCCTTCTGGAGTCTTTGATGGTGTTGAAGAATAGATATGGTTTCCCTTGTTTATGATAAAAGATAAAATAGATATAAATATAATAACTGTAATTCTTGCTTGATAACTGTTTTGTTATATGTAATTTTACTATGTTAAAAATAAAGCCTTCCTTTTTGTTTAAACAGAAAAGAGGAAATGGTATGGGAGGTCCCTCTGTCTATCTGTTGTTTTTATTGGTTAATGAATAAAGAAACTGCTTTGGACCTATAGCACCAGAACTTAGGTAGGCAGGGAAGATGGAACTGAATGCTGGGAGGAAGAAAGCAGAGTCAGAGATGCTGTGGAGTTGCCAGAGTCAAGTATGCCAAATCTTTGCTGGTAAGCCACTGTCGCATGGCAATATACAGATTGATAGAAATGGGTTAAATTAATATGAGATAGCCAATAAGAAGCTAGAGCTAATGGACCAAGCAATGTTTTAATTAATATAGTTTCTACATCATTATTTTGGTTCTGGGCAGCCGGGATGAACAAGCAGCCTTCTCCTACAGTGGATGAGGAAAGTGTCTTATGGCCAGCCAACAACTACACTAAAAGATCACATATCCCCATGTGTCACACGTTTCCCATAGACGTTTTATTCTGGTACTATAGTCACTTAGATAATTTGTCATATTATCTTGCAATGATTTCTTACACCAACATCTTTTTTCTTCTCCATTTAATACCATAAGGAACAAGGATTATGATTCACTGAACGTTCCATTCTCACTACCTTTATATGACACATCTCTCCACTCCTAGAAAAACAGCAGATTGTAGGTAATGTTGGAGAGTGTATATATATATATATATATATATATATATAAAATAAATTTCTGTAGCTTTTCAGTGCATTGTATAAGAAAGCCAGAGAAAGAACAAATGTCAAGATACTTCAAACTGCTGCAGAAACTAAGATTCAAAGCCTTATTGTCAAAACAAATTAGGAAACTTTCTTTTCAAATAAAACACATTTGTTTTATTGGATGGTCACCCACACTCCATTCTTGTTACTCTTTAAATGTAAAAGGTTATTATCCTTAGAAGGTTCTCTCCCTATTTATAGTGGAATGATACACCAGTGCCACCACCTTCAGACTACCTCCTACATAACCTATATGTAAGACATCATTAACTTCTTGAAGTCAAATCTTTTTGTATAAAATTTTAAATACGTCTAGATTTGTAGTAGTAGCGGCGGGGCTGTGTCCCGCCACCCGGCTAGCTTTACCCGAAATAATTACACGGAAACTGTCTTCCTTTAAACATTGCTTGGCCCATTAGCTATAACCTCTTATTGGCTAGCTCTTACATATTGATCTAACCCATTTCTAATGATCTGTGTAACCCCACGAGGTGGCTTACCAGGCAGATCTTAACCTGCGTCTGTATTCAGTGGGAGAATCATGGCGACTCACTGACTCGGCTTCTTTCTCCCAGCATTCTGTTCTGCTTACTCCGCCTATCTAAATTTTACCCTATCAGAGGCCAAGCAGTTTCTTTATTAATTAACCAATGAAAGCAACAGATAGAAAGATGACCCTCCTTCATCATAGATTATTATTGGAAAATACTATTTTTGCCTGTCCCAAGTCCAGATGGTTCCCAGTGGAAAACATCCATTGTCTTCTGTAAATGGTCTTAAAGAAAATACAGTGTGTGTATTTTCTTTAAGACCACATAACATTGACCTGCTTCTGCACCCATGACAACATGGGACAGGATGGTGTATGGAAAGCTTGTGTTTTCTTCTCATTCAGATGAATACATGTCCCTCACCCACTACTGAGACAACTACTAAGATATTTTCCCCATGCCAAAAAGACCTTCAATTGTGGGGATAATATGAGAAGTTACAGGTACTGAGCAGTTAAACCAAGCCCTCAGCATTTGTTTCTGAGGCAGAGTGCGGAGGGGAGAATGCTGAAGGAAATCCTAAAGTCAGCAGCCTTTACTTACCTGCCCACTGGGGCATGGCCTCTTAGACTATTTATGCCCATGTAAAGCGTGTGTCCAGTCTCTTTTCCGACTGTGGGAATTGGTGGCTGTTCTCCGTGCCAGCAGAGGATTCTGATTTGTGAGTCTACCCCTAAATAAATAACCATTCTCAACTCTGAGCTAGTGTGGGATTTCTTTTAAGTGTCCACCTGTTTGAGGTGAATCCAAGTCGACTCCCTGGAACTTATAAGAAAATTTTGAGTTTATGAAAACATGAATTATAGAAACATTAACATTATCACTGTTTATAGTCTGTATTGAATTTTATATTATAGAAACAATAGTATATTCATGCCAGAAATGACTGTTGCAGATGTTTTTTGAAGAATGAACTATCTTTGAGATCTATAGTTAGGAAGCCACTAAAGGGAATTTAAAATCTTAAGTTTGTGGCTATGATGATAGTGGTATAGTGTGGTGTCTAGTGCTCTATCAGAATTGGATTAATAGCTTATTAGAACTTTATTAATTAATACTAAGACTATGAGCAGTAGCACAATGAGAGAGAAATCTAATGACTTGCATTTGTACACCTTAAGTCACTTTCTTATCCTCTGAAACATTCTCAGATCCTCACATCTTAAACTATGCATATTAAAACACCTTTTATTTAAACAAAGGAGTAGTAAGAAGTTATGCTGAAATCTGTTTTGAGAATCTGTCCTTTTTAAACCATCAAACCTACCAATCATCAAAGTGCACCTGAGTTCTGGAGAAGAATAAATTTTACCTGAGTTATTTATTAAAAATGACAGAGACTTACTTAATTGTCCACCTAGACAGCCACTCCAGGTTCCTTCACGGTCACTGAGGGAAGGTTTTAGGTCAACATCCATCCTTCATTAGGCCTGCAAAGCGCCACAAGATCCCACAGGCTTCTTTGGAGTCAGGACTCATGGGAGGACTTTACCTTTGTCTTACTTAGTTAACTGAGGCAGTTGGTTCCCCAGTGTTCTGTTGTCCACAGTCTGAAGAGGGCTTTTACAGCAGTTGAGGTGAAAGGTAGGTTTGGCCAGTGGCTAGCACTGCCATTTATGAAGTGAGTTCTGAGTAGAGGTTCTTCTGTTTCAATCCATTTTTTTGGGAGGAAATGGGGGTGGTGTGAGACACAATTAATAAAAACTCAGGGAAAGAAATTGGAGTTTGACCCAAAGATCTGAAATGCAAAGCACACAGTCACTGGCTCTTACTTCAACCTCAGTCCGAAACAGCAATGCTGCCTGCAGGAATCTCAGAATGAGACTGAGCCTAAGAGCTTTCTCTTCCCATTTTATATTCCTCTCTGGGGCTGGGATTAAAGGCATGCACTGCCTGGTTTCTATGGCATTTTGTAAGGGCTGCTGGGATTAATAGTGTGTGTCGTTGTTGCCTGGTCTGTAAGGCTGACCAGTTGGGTTGTTTAATTTTATCAATCCCCAGGCAATCTTTATTTATTAAAATACAAGTGAAATGCTACTACCGTTGTGCCAGGAGCTAATCTGTCTCTCTGCTATGAAAAGTTTTATTAAACATTTTAAATGTCATATTCTCCAGATCTCTGAGCATTTGATGGCTGTCTATTGGGTATATATGAGTAGAAATATTTTGTTTTTAGCTACTTGTCTTAAGTGAGCAGGTGGCTAGTTAAGGCTTTATTCCTATAATTAATTGCATCAGTCCCCAGCATGACCACAACTAAATAGCCTGATATTTTATAAGATAACTCTGAACTAGCATTACTCAACAGTTTACAATAAGTTGGCAGCTTTCATAAGATTAGGACTTTACATTACATTCCTGTAAGGCTTAGCATTAAAAATAATGATTTTGAATTGAAATGCCTTTAGTGTCAAAATAAAACCTTTTAATGAGTTCAGGAAAGAAATCAAGATAGCCATTCTGTGGGTATTAAACATACATTGTTACTTATTTAAATTCTTTAGAAGCTTGGTGTTGAACCCTTGTCACAGACATAACAGTTAGCTTTTGTTAATATGAAATATATCTTTATAACCTTTAATTTTATCAGTATATACAATATATTTTAAAGCAGAATTGAATCACATAGACAGTATGTTGTAACAGATCTAGCCATATATTTATCATCATTTAAAAGTACACACCAATTTAAAGTTCTTGATAGAGCTACAATGAACAGAGCTCATTAGGTCATTCCTGCCACCCGGCTCCTGGCCGCCTGGCTAGCTTATGCCCCGAAATAACAACACACAAATTGTATTCATTTAAACACTGCTTGGCCCGTTAGTTTTAGCCTCTTATCGGCTGAAGGAGGGCCATAGCCCGAAAAGACCTATAGGTGGAAGAAACAATGGCCCTGCTCAGTGAATGCAGTGCTAAAGCACTTGCTCATGGGAAAGTAGGAAGTGATTGTCAGCCACAGCCCTGAAGTGTGTGTGTGTGGGGGGGGGGGGGTGCCGACTGTAGAGGGTGTTGTGTGGAATCCCAGCAGATAGGGAGGTAGAAAGGAAGCTGCCCCGGTCCACGATCCCAATGTGTCTCAGGCCACCTGCCCTTGGGCGAGAGGGAACACAGAGAGACCCTGGCTGTGTCAGACAGCAATCCCAGTTGTTGCAGCCAGGGATATTAGTAAGGGATAGGGTACTGGGTAGGAGAGTGAATCCCATGGCAGCGTGGGGGGAGGCAAACATGCCATCAGACAGAGTTTATTTGGGAAAAAGTTTATTGGGGAAGGGAAGGAAGAGAGAGAGAAAAAGAAGGAAAGAGACTGAGAGACAGTGATCTGCCTCCTTTAGAGAAAAGGCAGAAAGAAGAGCCGGAGTGGGCAGAGCTTACAT
Organism: Chionomys nivalis; assembly: GCF_950005125.1. NCBI lineage: Eukaryota > Metazoa > Chordata > Mammalia > Rodentia > Cricetidae > Chionomys > Chionomys nivalis. The sequence goes on from NC_080100.1 coordinate 69,152,990, forward strand.
TTCAAACATCAGAGCTTTTTAAAATTATTCATTTACTTAATCTGCACGTTATTGGTATATCTGTCATGCTCTAAAGAGCAGAGCTGAAGACAGAGCTCAGCCTTCTGTCAAGAAACTTTATGTGGTATTCTCATGTAGTTTTGCTAATTTGAAGGCTTAAGGATAGATATAGGAACAAGATTCACTACTAAAGATTTATTTCTCTTAATTCCTCATATTTTTGTTTGATTCATCTTCTGTTCTTTTTTTTGTACATAGATAGAACTAATGTTACTTGACTGCATTTCAGAATATAAGTGTTTTAAGGCCAGATGCTCAGTCTGCTATGGTATATGAACCACAGGTGTAATAGTTGATCCCAGAGTTCATCGTCCTTTGTCAGGTAATTAAGGATGCTGGGTCACTTACCAGGATTCTGTTATGTTACTTTATTTTTAAAGTGAATTTTCCAAAATTAGGCAGAAGAGAGCTCTCTCTTGTTACGGCTGTGTGTATGGGGAAAAATATTGTCTGGTGGCACCCACCAAGATTTTTCCTTTGTACCTGAGGTTGGTTGTAGATTTATAGGCCAAAACTAAAAGAAATCAAAGTTATTGCAGCCAGGGATATTGGTAATTTAGTAGATAATGTTCTTTTTCTGAATGTCAAATGAAGCCAGTGTATTATGAAGAAATATCCTTCTGCTGAGTCATAACGACAATCTCATGGACTATTACAATAAAAAAATTCATGAAGCATTTTCCAAAAAGCTATTGAAAATCCAGCTTGGTTATATTCCTTCTCTGTGTCTATTTAAATATTTTGCAAATAACTAAAGACTATAAGAGATCTTCTTGTTTGTCAAAATCTGCCGCTTCTGATAATCAGATATAAATAATGGACCTGATTATATGGTTACTGAATTAAGCTTAAAAATATAGGTATTGTGGGTAACCAAGAAATAAAAGTCACTAGAAATGTCAGTTAGCTTTATGATTCTTTGCCGTAGAAGTTGGCAATCTGAAAATTGGCATGGCAAGATTTTCTCCCAAACATAGATAAACCTAATTGTCTCTGAGAGCCTGGAAATATTTGTCAGCTGCTGCATCGACTGTCTGATGTTGTTTTCAGCATGAGGATCTTCAAACCAGGAGAAAGAGGAACATGGGCAGAGTAGTAATTGATTGCCCAAATAATGAAAATTTCTCTGTGTCTCACAACTAGCCCGCATGTAGGTTTTTGGAACTTACATTTGTAACCTTAGAACTGACTTTCATGTAGCAAGACTTGTCACCATGGTATCCTTAGGGATGCTATTGCTTTTTTTCTTAAAAACTTGCCAAAAGCCTTCAGAACATTTTCTGTTGTGTTGGTCATGTTGTTGGGAGAAAGGCAAGGATCTTCAAGAACTCATTTTTTTTTTTTTAAGGATTTTTGTCCTGTAGAAAAACACCTCTTACTTTTCTAGGTTATTTGGCTAGTCTAAGAATTAGATTAACATAGAACAAAGTATAGAAGAAATATATAATAACATAGACATCTATGGGAACAAACATATATATAAGACTCAGGAAGCAACCAGGTGATAAACACACAAAATCCTGCACAATGGAAAGTAAAAGATATTTCAGATTTGGAGATATAAGAACTAACTACAGAAATGGGGACGAAATTTATTAATAAAGGTTGTTTTTCATGTGAATGAAGGAGTCTCAGGCAATGCTTTCTTTCTGGTGTAGTCATCTATACGAATGAAAGTTTCATTTTAAAATATGCATGCCCGTTACTAAAATGCAAAACTTTGCCTTGAAGATGGTCTTCCCGAAGAGAGCTTTTTTTGCATTCATTGACCCCAGGTTGCTTAGCACCTTGACCTTGACTTAGAAAGTCTATTGTGGAGTCAGCCATGACAGCAGCGTTCCTGCACCCAAAATCATGGGAAACTCAATTAATCCCCCTGGTTTCTTTAGTACGTGGCTCTGCCCTCTCTGTCTGAAATGGAGAAATGGAAACATCTAGATCTTCTAGAAAACTGCAGCAGTCATAGTCATGACAACATAGCATCACTGACAATGGCACTGTCCCTCTGAAATATCTGAAAGGAATATTCTTTTTCTGAAGCCCTAGATTCACCCTGAAAATCACTGCAAGTTCCCCCAGTCACCATGGTCAGGAAGTGTGATTCTGCTATTAGTTTATGTCTGAATTCAGTGCCCTTTATTAGCACTGGGAATATATTAGCCATAGCCAGGGGTATATAGAACTTTATCTAAATTTAAAGAAAGAATACAAAGTCCTTCCTCGGATGAGTCCCCCCAAACACAAACATAGGTGAGGAAGTTGCTGAGAGAAAGAACAAGAGCCCCTTGATGGAAAAATAAGCAACAGGTCTACAGCAAATAATAATAATAATTACTCATTTATTTCCAATTTTCTTAAAGAACAGTTTCATTTAATTCTCATGAACAAAACACAAATATAGAGAAAGGTTCTAGTTTCATATACAGAGGTTAAATAACTCATTGAAGTCATATCACTGGAGAATGTCTGAGCTAGTCAGAATTCGGGCATCTGATATCAAAGCTCAGAATTGCTCAGCCTCCCTCATCACAAAGCATTTTGAAGTTTAGCCAGAACACAATGAGGGAAGCCAGTGTCATTGTGGGCCAAGAAAGTAGGATCCAGTTAATTAGTGAAACTTTCTTCACACCCGTGGTTCTGCCAACAGTCATGGCTGGCCAAACACTGATCCCCTACACAGGGTTTTTCCCTGGAGACCAGAGGAGGACATTGCAACTATGGTTCTGTGAAAAACAGCTTTGCAGGAACAGCATGCTGAAGAATATCAGAAATGTTCCAAGTGTCTCTCAAGACACAGGAGACAAGAATTCTCTTCCAAGCAACTGATTTCTCATTTGGTCTTATTAGTACACAGAGATATGACCTTATTAGTACACAGAAAGTGCTTGCATTGCCACATCAAATGTGTACTCTACTTCAAAATTGAATAAAATATTCATTTAAAAGATATTTTCCACTACATTCAAGAAATATAGCATTAGCTTCTAACATCTGTAATGTTAATCACACATGACTATTTCTAGTTTCCATGGATAAGAGAAGGCTCTAGTAGAGTCAACTAGAGTGGGCAATGGGTAATGGTCATTGTCATCAATGATGTCTTAGTCCGTCAGTTCCCAAGTCTGAGTTTTCTGTATAACTATTTCTACCTCTATTTTTCTTGGAAGAAGAAGGTGTTGAGAACCAAGCCAAGGCTCTGTAGTGGGACAACTGGAATCTGTTTGGTGGATGAAGCTCATCCTGATAGTGAGATCCTCTCATCCCTGTCTCCTAGATTTGCTGGTATTCTACTTGGCAGGTTTAAAGGGATGAAATACAGTTGTCTGGCTTGAGCAATAAATTTCTTGTTTCTTGATTATTTATGTTCTAAGGTGGTTCACATTTCTTTTAGAACCGAATGCTCACAAGCTATCAAACAAATTATGTTAATTTCCTTTTTTTTTTTTTTTTTTTTTTTTTTTTTTGGTTTTTCGAGACAGGGTTTCTCTGTGGTTTTGGAGCCTGTCCTGGAACTAGCTCTTGTAGACCAGGCTGGTCTTGAACTCACAGAGATTCTCCTGCCTCTGCCTCCCAAGTGCTGGGATTAAAGGCATGCGCCACCACTGCCCGGCAAATTATGTTAATTTCATAAAGCTGAATGAAGTATGTGTATGAGGAAACAAGCGAGGGAAAAGTTGTAAGTTTACCAATAGTTAATTATCGTTCAGGACACAGTACGTTTCAGTTGAAAAATATTCATGTTGTTTTCTGGACTAAACTACATTAGTAAGCACCCTAAGGATTTCTGGAATTTTGTCTGTTTGTTAAATGACTTTATTGAATATATTTAACAAAAGTTAAATTTTATTTGAGCCAAAATTTCAGGTTTTAATTCAGTGTTTAAAAAGCAGTAAAATAGATTGTTACAGCATTTTTAGATCTACTTAAGAAAGCAACTGTGAGTGATAATAAAATGAGCATGGGTATTCATTTTAAACTGTTTTGTTCTATTCTATTTTTATTTGGTCTGTTCCACCTTTGTGTCCCTTTTCTGCTGGAACAGAAAAGGCAGTGATAAACATGATGGTATCCTCTCTACTTCTCTTGGGTCTGCCTACATAAGAGCAAACTAGTGAATACTTTCTAATTTGAAAAGTTCTATGTGGACTAATAACAGAGAGATCTGTGGACAAAACAGACATGGGAAGAAGGGAAAAAGGGAGCGTCTTGGTGTAATCATGTAAGGCTTCTCAGAGAAGACTTGAGAGTAGAGGCCAGCAGAGGTCCTTGCAGAGGTAGAGAGGACTCCCTGAACACTGACTGCAAGAGATACTAGAGACCCACACGGCAGTGTAGGCTTAAGTACACAACAGGATACACAACCTTGTATCAAGAGTGAGGTCTTGATATAAGAGGAGCAAGGAAAACAGTCAGGAACAGAAGGAAATGAATAAAACTGCACAGGGCTGTCTCTGGCCAAGAACATGGGACAGAGAAGAAAGAGGCCATAATATCAAGTTGGTAGAGTAGAAGGAAGATTCTGTTGAGTAAAAGGAGGAAAGGGAAGTAAAAAGATTTTAAGAGCTAGGAGGGGTAGAAGACACCAAGGAAGCAAGGTGTTCCAAACACAACAAGACTCACATTTGTGCTCACAAAGAATTTGGTACATGAACAGGGCCTGCACGGGTCAAAGCCAGAACAAGTCCCAGCACTGAAAGGGGAAGTGGATACAAACCCCTAGCCCTCAATCAGAAGCTGTCTTCAATTAATAGCCAATAGCAAGGAGAAAATTAGCTTTCTCCAGTGGAGTATAATGGGATATATGAACCATACTTAAGGGCAAGCCCCATACCCAGCAATCCACGGCCAACACAAGGCAAACTCAATGGTAGTTTGGGGAGGGTTTTTTGTTGTTGTTGTTTTGGGGGTTCTTTTGGTTTTTGGGGTTTTTTTTGTTGTTGTTATTTTTGTTTGTTTGTTTGTTTTCTGTCTCAGAGTGCTTTGAGTTTTTTTTCACCTTACAGATGTTTTTGTTATGTATTATTCTTTCCAATTTATATGGGTTTTCTGTGTGTGGGAATATATGTGTCTTGGTGCCTGTATGTGTTTCTTGTACTTTTTCTTTGACTTTTTTTCTAATTGTCTCATCCTATTCTTGGTTTCTTTTTATTTTATCTTATTATTTTGTTTAGATACCTATTTTATTCAAGAGAGAGACAAAGACACAGAAAGCCACAAAAACAGAGAAAGAGAAAGGGTGTGAATTTAGGTAGGTGGGGGTTGGGAATGATCTGGATGAAATTGTGGGAGGAGAAGCTATAATAAGAATATAATGTATTAAAATAATTTTCAATAAAAAGGGATTATATGTAGTCAACCGGTCAGAAAAAGAATGGAGGAAGAGCTTCTCAGAGAAGACAGAGAGGAGAGAAATACTGGCTGAAATGTGAAATTATGAGCATGTCTATTTCTGACCTTTTTGTATCAATACTCTATTAAATTATGGAAAAGTAATGAATTAAATGAAGACACAAATTTGCAGCAACAAATTTACCAGGAAAGGAGCCAGTGTCTGCAGTTTGGGAGAAGTGCTTTTTGGATGGTTGGAAGCAATTAGCAGTTGACTGTGTATGATAGAGGAGATCACAACTCAGGGAACATCAAAGAGACTTCAGGCTGTAGAATCCAGAAATTGTCCAGAATATGCCAGGAGCTCAAGACAGAAACCACACAAGGATGTCAGACAACTGGTGCTGTTCTATCTCCATTACTCTTACTCCTCTGGTTTTATAGTATGCAAAACATGTGTCTCCTCCTATAGCAGTCGGAGAACTATATCCACACCTCCAGCCCCTCCCTCTTCTCTAGTGATTTCCAAGGTTAAATAATGACTACTTTTTAAATTAACATGTTAGTGTCAAATCTGTTAGTTGATAAGTCTGAAATAAAAACTGTCTTCAGAATAACAGCATAAAAATTTCTTTTCAGTGCTTTAATAAGTAAATGATGATGCATCAGCAATAGTGGAAAACTGCAGACACTTTATCCTGAGTCAGTAAAATAGTGGGGGAAAAGCCCAACATGACACTTCTCACTTTAAAATGCCATTGCAGACAGCAAACTTTGCTAACTTAATTGATCTTGACCCCTGAGTATATGTCCTCTTAAGATCCCACAAAAGTGGGATGCTAAAGAAATGGTTCAGTAATCAGAAGCATTTGCCACTCTTATAAACAACCCAGTTTCAGTTCCCAGTATCCACATGGTGGCTTATAACCATCTGTAACTCCAGTTCCATAAGAGTTGATCCCTCTTCTGGCTCCAAGGGCACCAGGCATGAATGTGTGCCACATGCACACATGCAGGTAAAACATGCTTACACACAAAGTAATAACAAATAAATCTTTAGAACAACAACAATCAACACATGTGTGTGTGTGTGAGAGAGAGAGAGAGAGAGAGAGAGAGAGAGAGAGAGAGAGAGAGAAATCTCTGCGAGTTCATACAGCCATTTCCAGGCCAGATAGGTCTCACACTGAGATCTTATATCAAAACATATATAAATGATAGATGGTGATAAAGATGATAATGATGATGAAGAAGAATAGCTGGATGGATAATAGCTAACTAAATGATAGACGGATTGATAGATAAATGATGATAAATTATTGATAGTTGATAGATAGCTAGATGATAGGTAGATGATATAGATAGATAGATAGATAGATAGATAGATAGATAGATAGATAGATAGATAGATAGATGATAGATAGATGATAGAAAAAAAGGTAGATAGTTATGCAGATAAATGATAGATAGATAATAGAGATAGATAGATAGATAGATAGATAGATAGATAGATAGATAGATAGATAGATAGATAGATGATAGAGATATTTTTTCTGACAGCTTATCAGATGTGCACAAATCTACCGATACTTCAGTTATTTTCTGTGACCCCATGGCCTGGCAGACAGCATCCCGCCAGCCACTCAGGCCATGACCTGGAGACACTTCTGGTCCTTTAGCCATGGCATGTAGGTTTAAACTAAGTGTCTACTGTTCTGTTAACCAACAGAGACTCAGAAGTCAGATGTGGGTGTGAAAATCTGCTAGATAAGAGAAGCCAAGAAGCAGACAACTGACTTTCCTTTTTGTCCAGAGACCCAGCAAGAGATGCATCTCTTCACTCACCCAAACAAAAAAGAAGTACCAAATTCCAAGTCCACCCCTATCCTTCCTGTGTGTCTTCTTTATCCCTATTACTGGCTTCTCTGAGGCTAATTCCCATCAGTTAGTTGCTGTTCTGTCCCCTAATTCAAGGTTAACTCTATTAACATAGTCTCAGAGTGTCACAGTGTGATCAAATATCCCATAACAAGATAAATGATGGCTAGATAGATAGATAGATAGATGATAGATAGATAGATAGATAGATAGATAGATAGATAGATAGATAGATAGATAGATAGATAGATAGAAAGATAGATAAACAAGTAGTGTCCCTAGTCTTCTGCTTACTCAAATAGATGAGTATTCTTATACATAAGTATTTGAGTAATTGTTTCCATTCTAGTTGAATTAGGTGTTTTTGTTATTGAATGCCTTTTAGACAAGCCATGGTTACTTAGAGTTCTAGGATTTGTTAAATGATTTTAGTAAAATTTGCTAATATGATTGAAATATACTTTTTATTTCAATAAAAACATATCCACTGCCAATTCTAAAACATAAACATTCAAGTAGAAATTAAGACTTTGAAATATATATTTACCACTATGAACCTTATAGATTTTCACTCCTTAAAGATTGATGATGACTGGTAATAATATCAACAAATGCTATCTCTTGATATTATAAAACAAATTGTGAAAATACTCTGAAATCTGTATAACAAATTGAAACAGTATTGTGTAAATACTCAATGTATTAGATTACAAAATCATATCAGCAAAAATGATTCACTTATGGTGGGAGATAGAGTAATAATCTTTTATGCAACAAAATACAAAATGATTATGAAATTATGCCATATGCTATATATCAATTAATAGTGTTAATTTTGTGTATACAGTGACACAAATGTGAAAAGTGGGAAGCAGAAATGGTAGCAGACATACATTATGGAGTAAAAGAACTAATGCCCTTGTCTTCTAGAAAACCCAGAGATACTACCTAGAGTGTATGGGATTATAGTACAAAATTGTTTGCATTTTACTAAATATTTAAGGAAACAACAAACAACACAGGAAGTATAACGCTACTGACTGAATAGAACAAGGGGAGTACGCACAGTGCAAGGAAACTACATCCTCATTTGCCACCAATGCAGCCAAAATATAATAAAAGAGTAGGGAAAAGAGACAGAGACCAACATTGGAGCACTGGACTGAAGTCTCACGATCCAAAGGAGGAGCAGAAGGAGAGTGAGCACGAGCAAGGAACTCAGGACTGCGAGGGGTGCACCCCACACACTGAGGCAATGGGGATGTTCTATCGGGAACTCACCAAGGCCAGCTGGCCGGGGACTGAAAAAGCATGGGACAAAACCGGTCTTGCTGAACATAATGGACAATGAGGACTACTGAGAACTGAAGAACAATGGCAATGGGTTCTTGATCCTATTGCACGTAATGGCTTTGTGGGAGCCCAGGTAGTTTGGATGCTCACCTTAATAGACCTAGATGGAGGTGGGTGGTCCTTGGACCTCCCACAGGGCAGAGAAACCGAGGAGGAAGGAAGACTTGATTGGGGGAGGGGGAGGGAATGGGAGGTGGTGGCGGGGAAGAGGCAGAAATCTTTAATAATTAAATAAATTAATTAATAAAAAAAAGAAATATAGAGTTGACCACTAAGAACAACAGTCTCAAAATTTAGAAATTATTGACCTTGACTTTGGGAACAATGAGGATTAAAATCCAACAAGTTCAGCTATATTTTAACTTCAGAAAAATAATGAACCCTTTATTAGTGTAAGTGGAACTCATATTTACAAGTATAACAAATCTAAAATTCAGGTTTTTAAATTGAATGTCCCAAATTTTATTTGACATAAAGAAACTATTTTGTTATGATGGGCCTTTGAGAAAGTTAAGTCATTTATTCATATATTATATAACACATGTTGTACACATAAGATCAACTTTTAAAAGTGAAAAGAAGGGAAGAGACACAATATCTAACTATTAGGAAACTGAGCAGAAAAGGTTTGGATGTGTTTACTATATTTGGTGACAGGAACATCATATTGACTTTGCCAAAAATACTTGAAATGAAGTGGTGGGAATACAAGCAGTACTATAGTGGGTTAATAAGAGAATAGACTGCAAGGAAGAGAACCCCAACAGAGAGAAAGAGGAACTCAAGCACAAGCTACAAATGTCAGAAATGGTGGAACATTTACTTTCTATCCACCATCAATCTCAAAGTGTTCCTATTTTACTTCTCCTCTAAAGCCTGGGTGTTACTATGGATACATATTTTTTGCTTTTGGTTTATTTGTTACACAGAAATTTTGTACAGTATATTTGACTATATTCACCCTCAAGTCCTCATAAATATCCTTTCCCTATCCACTCAACTTTGTGGCATCTTTGGCTTTTGTTTTGTTCTCAACATAGCATTTCTATTGATTCTATGGGACTGTCACATCATGCACCCTGTTACACTCACTTCCTGGTCCTTCCATGTCTGTACTCCCCTTTCGACTTCCCCTCCAAAAAAAAAATGGTAAAAATAAAATAAGAATAAAGAATTGGAAAAACTTGTGTTATCTCACTGGATAATTTGTATTATACTCAGTGAATCATGATCAAACTCTTTTAGCTTTGGGCTACCCCTTAAATAGAATTGAGTCCTTTTCCTACCACACCCCTACGAGAAGTCATCAATTGTAGAAAGTTATATATATTTCAGTATCCCCAGCACGCTTTTTTAAAAAAGAGTTCTTTTTGATGGTTTACTGTCTAGGCTATTGGGAAAAGGGGGTTGTACTATTTTGTACTATAAACCCATACACTCTAGGTAGTATCTCTGGGTTTTCTAGAAGACAAGGGCATTAGTTCTTTTACTCCATGTCCCTCTCTCTCAACTGTGTGTCTACAGTCAATGATATCACAACAAAAGTAGCCTTCTTCCTCTTCCCAGTCAGCAGGAGCACAAAATGTGGGTCTCCACATGGTTTCTGGTAATAGCACAGATCACAAACAAAGTCTCACCTGCAGTAGGACCACTGACCTAAACAAGGTCCTGGGAGGTGGCTCAGTTAACAGACATCAACATGGTCTCAAGTGGCAGAGCAGGCAACTCATATCAGTAATAGACCCTGCCTGCACCATGACTCTTGGGACATGAATATGGTCTCAGTCTGTAGCACAGACCATGAACATGTGCATGTCCTTAACATGTGTCATGGATATCAGCACAGACACTGTCTATAGCAGGACCATGGACCCAGACATGGCCCTCAGCAGCTACCCAATCCACAAACATTAACATGGGCTCAGGTGGCTCCACAGGCCACCCATATTGACATGGTCCCTGGCCTGCAGCATGTCCTTGGAGCATCAACATGACTTCAGGCAGCAGCAACAACCACAGATATCTGCATGGCAATAAAGGCCACAGACATCAGTGTGTCCCCCACGGTATCAGAACCACAGACCTCCTCATGACCCTCAATGGCATCACGGACCACAGGCCTAAACATGTGTTCAAGTGGCAGGACACTCACATCAACATGGCTCCCAGGAAGCAGCAAAGCCAAAAGATATCACCAAATCTTCACTCGGCAGCACAGACCATGCATGTTCAATGGATCTCAGGCTTTATCTGTCGCGGCCCACCCTCGGCCAGCAAGGAGGACACGCGACACACCGGAGCTCTTCCTGCTACAGTTTATTCCAGGACTTTATTCACTTTCTTTCTCTTTCTTTTTCTCTCTCATTCACTCACACTCTCTCCCTCTCTCTCTTTTCTTCTCTCTCTTCCTCTCTCACTCTCTTCCTCTCTCTTTTCCTCTCTCTCTTCCTCTCTCCCAGGGCAAACCTCTCCCAGCCCTTAAGTAGGCATGGGCTACCAATCCTGGATTGCCAGGTGGGCACTGCTCATAGGTCCATGCATATGCAAGCAGCTGACAATCATCGCGTGATAAGTCAGGCCTAGTTGATATTAGGAGTTGATTATGGCAGAGAGCACTCGCTTTCAGGATCGCGAAGGGCAGAAGTCAGCACCATCAGGTGTAGCTCCACGCAGCTCTCTACACATAGCCATCAGGTGTGACTCCACGCGGCTCTCTACATTTATCTTGGTCTGGGGCTACAGCAAAGACTACGTACACCAATATGGCCTCTGGTGGCACCATGGACCACAGTGCTCCTTCAAGGAAATCCCTCCAGAAAGTGAAACTAGTCAGGTGGTGCTGAGGCACACCCTTAATCCAGTGCTTGAGAGGCAGAGGCAGGAGGATCTCTGTGAGTTCAAGGTCAGCTTGGTCTACAAGATCAAGTTCCAGGACAGCTAGTGCTGTTAAATAAAGAAACCCTGTCTTGAAAAACAAAACAAAACAAACCACAAAAAACAAAAACAAACAAACACAAACAGAAAGTAGCCTCCATCATTGCTCAGAGCCAGGGCAATTCTGTAGTGGTGTGTCTGGGGTCTGATTATGCATCCGCCTAAGCTCCAGGCTGTTAACACACCATCCTGCAAACCCTATTGGGAAATGGCATGTTTCACCATCTACCTTAACTCTCTCTCCCATCTGTCACCAACATCAGGTCTCCAGTTCCACCTCTCTCCACAGAGCACCCACTGCTCCATTTTTCTATCTTCCCAACCTCTCTTTGGAATATTTGTTCATAGTGTTGCCAAAGCTGGGTCCTGCCATTCCTGTCTCCTATACATAATTTTAATAATACTTTGGGACAATGCCTCCAGGAAATGCTCCGCCATTGGTAGGTGGTAAGTAGGTGATATCTTTCTGGAGTGATATTTTCAATAATTATGAGCATTCATTATAAAAACCAGGGTGGAGAAATATAACTGATTTCCAGTATGGTACAGTGTATCATATGAGGCTAAGATGGAAACCCCAATTTCATTCCCATTGATAAAAGTAATTAAATCAATTTATTTTCTTCTGTGAAGAGCTGGAGTTTTAAATTCCTTATAACTTAATCCTAAACAGTGTTCAAATTAAGTGTCTAATACACATTCAACCTAGGAGAAATACAATATGAATAATATATGGTACTTACTTTCAAAAAAGTTGCTAGCACATTCAGACTTCTGACTACTGACAGGCCCTTTGTTAATCTCTGTCTTCATTCCTATTTTCATAATTTCATATATGGGTGCTATATTTAAATCATTTTTCCCTCCTTTTTCTAACTTCTTTCACACCTTCCACTCCTTTTTAAATTCATAACTTCATATTTTTAAATCATTATTATTATAAACATACACACACACTTATAAGTACAACCTGATGACTTCTTTTAGTGCTCATATGTATGTGTTCAGAAGTGACCACTTGGTTTTAGACAAACTATCAGGAGACTCATCATTCAAAAAGACTTATTCTCCCTCTCTTGATAGTCATTAATTGTTTATAGTACCTAATATTGGGGTAGGGCCTTTTAAGATTCCTCTCGTCCATGTTGGCATGCCAACTGGTATTATCACCTTTCATGTCTTCTCCAGGTAACTGAAATTCATTGTTTATATATTTATACCAAATCACTTACTATGTTTTGCCTAAACTCCTCTCATTCAGAACTAGATTTGAACTGGTATCTTTATCAAAAATTCAGAAATAACTTGATAATCTTAAACGTCAAAACATTTTTTTACTAGGTTGGAACAATACATATGTCAACCTGCCCCTATATAAGCTTCCTAAGGACTCTATTCCTCATAAATTGTGCTATTGTTTGAAAAAGCCATCTAATTTGATTGCTGAAGTCATATGTATGTAAGATGAGCCATTGGTGATCTTGAGATGAGAACTTGTTTATTAAAACAAAATGACCCTTCTGTCATATTTCTATGAGCACTTCTAGTAAAACTCATTGGGTCACAAAAAAAAAAAGAAAAAAGAAAGAAAGGATTCACCTTCTTATTTAGCTTCTCTAGAATCATGAATTATAGGATCAATGTCCTTTATTTATGGCTAGAAACCAATTATGGGTGAGTACATCCCATGTTCCTCTTTTTGGGTCTGACTTACCTCAAAGAAAAACATATAGTCATCCTCCTGGATATTAACCTTCATCAGGCAATGAAAGGATACAGAGACAGAGACCCACATTGGAGCACCTGACTGAAATCCCAAGGTCCAAATCAGGAGCAAAAGGAGAGAGAGCACGAGCAAGGAGCTCAGGACTGCGAGGGGTGCACCCCCACACTGAGACAATGGGGATGTTCTATCGGGAACTCACCAAGGCCAGGTGGCCTGGGTCTGAAAAAGCATGGGATAAAACGGGACTCGCTGAACATAGCGGACAATGAAGACTGCTGAGAAGTCAAGAACAATGGCACTGGGTTTTGATCCTACTACACGTACTGGTTTTGTGGGAGCCTAGGCTGTTTGGATGCTCACCTTACTAGACCTGGAAGGAGGTGGGAAGTCCTTGGACTTCCCACGGGGCAGGGAACCCTGACTGCTCTTCGGACTGATGAGGGAGGGGGAGTTGGTTGGGGGAGGGGGAGGGAAATGGGACACGGTGGTGGGGAGGAGGCAGAAATCTTTAATAAATAAATAAGAAAGGAAGGAAGGAAGGAAGGAAGGAAGGAAGGAAGGAAGGAAGGAAGGGGGAAAGAAAGAAAGAAAGAAAGAAAGAAAGAAAGAAAGAAAGAAAGAAAGAAAGAAAGGAAGGAAGAAAGGAAGGAAGGAAGAAAGAAAATACACGACAGTAGAAGGGCTTAGCTAGTTGGGTAAAAGAGTAGACTCAGCAGGAATGAGAAAGGGAAAGAGCAGTTATTGAGTGTTGAATATAATTAAAATCCATGATAAATGAAAATGTCATAGTAAAACTCTTACCTACAATTAATTTATGTTGACAAAAGCCATAAATACTGCTATTTGCATTTCTGTGAGCAACACAACAAAGTGAAAAAAAATTCCTTATATCTTTGGCTCTCATGGAATGGCTCAAGAAGTTCTCTTCAAAGAGGTTCCATCTCATTACAGCTTTTTCTATTTTATCAGAAGACTTTTGCTAGGAACTGATCCCAGTGACTCATTACTCTAGACAAGCACTCCACCAGCTGACCTATTTTCTCAATAGGCCAGATTCTTCAAAGTCACAGTTAATTTGAAGTTTGAAAAAAAGGTAATGGCAGTTCATAGAGGTATTAAAGGACATGGGGACATATAGGTGCAGTCTTTGTTCCTTTGGAAATGAGGAACATTCCTATGTACTCATCTGTAAAAGGTAATCTTTGGAATATCTCATGGAAATAATTTGTTTTTAAAATGATTTTAAATCATGTAGCCTGATGACAAACACTGGACCAGACAAGTATGTAACATATTATTTACAAAGCATGAGACAATATTACTAAGCTTCAGAGCACTGCTTGAATGACTGAACTGGTAATACAGTCAGAATTAATAATCAAATTAGGAGGTATTCATATAGCGAGTAGTGATTCTTAATTCGGCATTAAAAATTGTATTTTATATGTTTGAAATCAAAAGTAACAGAACATTTAGTACCTAAACATTCTGTATTCCATTGTACATAAGGCCTCTTGAACCTCCCTCAGCTACATAAAGGAAATGGAATGACCTTTGGGATACCGTATCTTTGTCATGCTATTGGTTATAGAATATCACATTGTTGCACTGGGATTTAAAAATATCTCAGGAAAAGAAGATTAAAAGTCAACAGGGCTAACAATATAACTGAAGTAGAGTGTAGAAGTAGAGGAAGAACAAGGTTGAAATTCAGTCCTCCCTCAGCACCACAGACACACACAAACATCAAAAGTCAATGCCAAGGGACTGTTCTTTAATAGTCCTGCTGCTATTGTGTCGCCCTAGAAGGCAACTCTTTCTCTTTGGTCAATATTGTAACAGCACATCACTCTGAATGCTATATGAACCTGAAAATAGAACTTCAATTATTGTGATCTTGCTAGATCAAGCACTAACATTTGCAGAAAAAAAAATCCAGACTCTGTTCTCTTTTATTTGTACTTTTTCTTATAAAATTATGTATGAAGAGAATTGCAGCAAATGTCAAAACATCATCCTGTTTAAAAATTCATCAGTACTGACTCATGGTGTGCAGCCCTGAGTAATATGTTGAGTGGCTGAGGAAAACTTGGAGCAATACACTCAAAGCTTGTGCAAGCTCTGAGTGGAGTCTGTGGAGAGTGCCTGCCTGGCCTGCATAGGCTCCTGGATTCAACGCTCATTTCTTGCCCTCAACAACCACATAAACCTGCTCAAATACACTGGGAAACTGTTTTGTCATATCAGTTAAGAGTAAAGAGCGACAGTTGGTAACACCTCATGTTTTGCTATTAAGTTCTTAGATGTATAGAATTGATTATTTCCTTATTCAATTGACCCTTTTTATTATTGGGAGCTATACTGAACATTATTCAAAATAGTGAATAATTCTCATTTTTGTGGAGTCTCTCTTGACAAGTTATTATTCTATCTTTCTTTGAATTAACATTAATATATACTCACTTTCAATTTTTTCAGGTTTAACATATTTATGTAAGACCCATCTGCTGCTTTTGGTGGTGGCAGGGGGGATGTCCCTTTCCCACTGTCTTATTATGGATTGAATATTTTATGAGTTTTTGCTCTGCTTTCATTTTTACTATATTAGACACAACTTTGTTGTTATTTTATTGCCTATATTAGGATTTACAGTAGACATATTTGTCATCACAATGTGGCTTTTGCTTTATCGCAGTGCTCTACTGCTTTCTCTTCGTGAATTATTACTGGTATAAAATCCCTTTATATGTAAAGGATATGTGCAGGCTCCCCCAAACATTGAGTTAACATTTGTTTCATGCTAATACTTTTTTTCTATGTCTGGTTTATTTTACTTAATATAATGACTCCTGATCTATCTATTGTCCTGCAAATGTCATGATTTCATTTTTTTTTACTTATTGCTGAATAAAATTCAGTTGTGGACATATAGCACATTTTTAAATTCACTCATTTGTTAGTAGATATTTTTTCTGGCTTTAATTCCTGACTCATGTAACAAGCACAGAAATAAACATGAATATGCAAGTATCACTATGGTATATTGACTTACTCAAGGATGACAAGCAGGGCTATAAGGCATAAATACACTTATTTTATTTTAGAAACTTCTGTATTGATTTCCAGAGAAGTTGCTTTAGACTGCATTCTTGCCAGCAGTATAAAAATGGCATTCTCTAGATCGTTGCCAGCATTTGTTGGCATTTGCTTTCTTTTCATTCTTTCAAAACATTATCTGAATTTGTCCTTTGGCAGTTCCACACATGACTATAATGCTCTCGATTCTTTTCCTCCTCATCCTCTCTTATTTTTTGTTCTTCCTTGTCAACCTTACCCCCACCCTCCTCTCCACAAGTTAATTTCTACAGTCATGGTTTTTACTTATTCTGTGACCTACTGAGTGTAAGTAGAGTTGTCTGTGTGACTATGGGTTTTGAGCTATCTTTGGTATCTCATGACTCATCAGTGAGTACTGAAGGCAGGGACTGTCTTTTTCTAAAGTGTATTCAATAGCCAACCATTCAGTAGAGAGGCATGGGTCCGATGAGGGCCTCCCTGACTCCTACTTAACAGTTAACAGTCCTTGTCTTGTGCAAACCACCTCAGCTTCCTGGTGTCATTATTGCAATGGTTGGTTCATGTCTAGAAGACAGAATTTCACAGTCCTTCCTATCTTCCAGTTAGCTCTTTTTATCCACTCTTTAGTGATGTACCCTGAACCTTCAAGGGAACAGTATAAATGTCCTGTTTGTAACTGAATATTAAATTATCACTTCCTATCAACTCAAACTATTATTTTTAAAGTAGATTTAAATCACAAAAGAGGACCAGACAGATAGCTTAGAAAGTGAAAGCACCGATAAGCTAAGTTTGACTGTCAGAGAAGTGGAAGGAAAAGAAATTCCTAAGAGTTGTCCTCTGATCTCTATGTGTGTGCCACAAGCACTGTGCTGATAGCTCTGTCACACTCCCCAAAGCATATCGTATACATGACACATCTATTAATAAAGCATAAAAAGTTCCCTGGACAGCATTATCTGTCCTCTTTAGCACTGTGTGTGTATCTAATGTCTATCTCACAGCATTCTCCTGTCTGGAGGATTGGCTCTAACACTGCTTATTTTCTATGTCTACTGTGGATGGAAGCTTTCAAACTGGAATGTCTGAAAATTTGTTTAGTACACCTTTATTTTTCATCTCCATACAATATCTATTAATTATTTTATTTTTAAACTTCTCTAGATTTACGAAGAAAAGTTCATATGTGTCTCCACATTAACATTGTGTTACTAATATCCTACAGGAATATGGTACATTTATCATAATTAATGAATCATTGTTAACTAAAATTAATGTATATCCAGTGTAAAATTCAGTATATTCTGATTTCCTCCAGTTTTACTTAGAATACTACATGACTTTTTGATGGAGGAAGGTCATTGGTTAATAAAGAAACTGCCTTGGCCCATTTGATAGGCCAGCCCTTAGGTGGGTGGAGTAAACAGAACAGAATGCTGAGAGGAAGAGGAAGTGAGATAAGATGCCATGCCGCTGCTCTCCAGGGCAGACGCGATGAAGCAAGCCACCAGGTCAGACATGATGAATCTTTCCCGGTAAGACTGGTGCTACACAGATTACTAAATATGGGTTAAGGCAAGATATGAAAATTAGTCAGTAAGTGCTAGAGCTAATGGGCCAAGCAGTGTTTAAGAATACAATTTGTGTGTTGTTATTTTGGGGCATAAGCTAGCCAGGCGGCCGGAAGCTGGGTGGCAGGAACGCAGCCCCACGACTCCACTCAACAACTTTGGATATCCAGTCTTCTAAAAGCTTCTCTTAGCTGTCACAGTTCCTCATGCTTTTCTTGATTTTCATGGCCTGGAAAATTTCAAGCAAAATTGGTGAGTTGTGTCCTAGGACACTCTTCTAATAGAGATTCTTGGGTGTGTTTGTCATGGTTGCACTGGGGTTGCAGACTTTAGGGAGAACAATCACAGAGGTATGGTGGCATGTCTGCCACATCATATCAAGGATGTGCATGCTACCAACATGCTCTCTCACTGATGATGTTGAGCTTGCTCTACCGACAGAAGTAATTTTTGTTGGTGTCCACATTTTGAGACTACACTTTGTTTTCAAATTTGCCATATGATACTCATAGGAAGTCACAGAATATATTATGTCTTTTGACACAGAGTATCAATATAATTTACTTGAATTCTGTGAGCAAAAAAAAATGCATCCTTTCTTTCTCACTAACTTTAAAATTATCATTATGCCCTGATAAATACTTACAATATAGTTTATTATGATACAATGCTAGATTTAGACTGTTCTCACTTTGACCACCAGGTACAATTTTAGTTGACTTCTGTGTCCTATGATACATGGCAGTTTGACTGTTTCATTTTTGAGCACCTTATTTCTGTTGCAATTTCTGGGCTGTCTGCTTCTTTGCTCAGTTTGCACTTTACCTTGTTTCTAGAAACACTCATCTCTCTAAGGATGCCTTTTGCTTTTATTGGGAATGGAATTAGGAAGCAGGTTCTGGGAATTGGTCCTTCATGATGTTAATAGGATTTGACTTTATTCCCTTTGACCTAATAGAGCAGTAAAATATATTTTTTTGCATAGTAGTATTTGCATTTATAGCTCTATTTTCTTTGATATTAGATGTATCCATGTTTAATTATGTGTGATTTCTTTTGTCTTTAGCTCTAATTCATTACCAACTGCACCATTCTAGACATGATTACCTTCTCTTCTTTTTTTTTTAATTATAAGCTTTTTATTCTTTGAGGATTTACACATTGCTGAGATCTAGAAAACACCTATCGATGTCAGAATTTGGCTATCATGATATGAGCAGGTCTGTTGCAGGTAGCAATAACTGCTCTGAGTTTATGAGTACAGCAGCCATATCATTTCACAGAGCCCTCCCATTCTGAGCTTTACAGCCTTTCAGCTTCTGCTTACAACATGTTTACTAAGCCTTGATGTGGGTAGTGTGTGTGTGTGCGTGTGTGTGTGTGTGTGTGTGTGTGAGAGAGAGAGAGAGAGAGAGAGAGAGAGAGAGAGAGAGAGAGAGAAAGACTGCACACGGGTGGGATGTGTGAGTGACACAGATGTTTAGCCTAGGCTGAACACTCAGTTTCTTATTCTCACTTTAACCAGTTTTGACTGTCTTGCAAAAATAAAAATTAATTTTTTTAAAAAAAAGGCTTCTCTGGCCTGGTGGTAGTGGTGCACGCCTTTAATCCCAGTACTCGGGAGGCAAAGGCAGGTGGATCTCTGTGAGTTATATATATAATCTCAGTTGCCATTCAAAAAAAAAAACCCTGCCAGTTATATATGACAGTTTGACAGTATGACCATTTAAGAAGACAAGAAGAGTAGTTTTTTTCCTAGGGCCTAGAACCTCCCTAGTCAATGTTCTTGACAATTGGTAAAATACCAGGCCTAAATTACTTTCTGTGGAACAGGTCTCAGATTCGATCAGAAAGTGTTTAGTTACCCATCCTGACAGTAGCAGCTGCACAACCATTTCACCATGGCACATTTGCCCTGCAGCTCGATGTTGCAGCATGCAGACAGTCCACCCCTTCCTGACCTGTATCACTAGCTAGTATGGCTCCTTTGCCCTCTGATCTTCAGGCAAGATTTATTTATTAAAACACAAATAATATACTGCTCTAACAAAGGGTGTATGAATGGACATAGGTCTAAAACTGAGGAGAGGCTATGACTCCACACCATGATGACTCAGGTCAGGATTGACACAGTTAGACATTCTAATGCTGTCACCCATTAATATAGCTCCTCATGCTGTGGTGACCCCCACCATAAAATTGCTTTTGTTGCTACTTCATAACTGATTTTGCTATTGTTATTAATTATATATACAGGATATTTGATATGTGACCCCTATCAAAATTGTAAGAACAAATGTTTATGAAAACGAACAAATGTCTTTTTGTTTGTTTGTTTGTTTGTTTCGGACAGGGATTGTTTGTGTTGCAGCTCTACCTGTTCTGGAACTTGTTCTGTGGACCAGGCTGGCCCTGGTTTGTCTGCCTCTGCTTCTTGAACGCTGGGATTAAAGGCGTGCATCATTGCCCGGCACAAAAGTGTCTTTTAAGTTTTGAGTCATGATCTCAGTTTGTATATCACGTTGGCTTCAAATTTTGAATCCTCCTGCCACTGAGTATGGGATATAGTTCTAGCAAGTCAAATGCATCAGTATATTGAATATTCTCAGTTTAATTTTCAACAAAGAAAAGACAAATGCAAGCTATAATGAAACATACATTTTGTCTCTTCAATAGTATTAAACAAAAGGAAATTTAAGCAAATTATGATAATAAGGATGTGGGGAACAAGAAATGCAATACATATTGTGTGGGAGTAAAAGATGATACAACTTTAATCAAAAACAGTTTTGCAAAATTATCAAAATTTCATGTTTACATACTAATTTATTCATAACTTACACTTCTTCAAATTTTACTGTATATATGTTGCATAGGTGTACAGTAACATATAAACAAGGATTTTCTTTGCTTTTTTCTTTAATGGGATGAAAAGGGGTGCTGCTTTCATCAGGAAGCTAGAGTTGGTTGAGTGTTTGTTACACTCTCATTGTAAGTAAGAAAATGTGGTTCATTAAGAAACCCAAGGCAGCTTATTTGGAATGTGGAACAAGGTTTTATAGGGTTACGGATACACTCCTCTAATATATTTTAAGTTGAAGAAATCAGTCAATGGAAGTCCTCTGTTGTTCCTCAACCCTTTTCCCCTGAAGCATGTCAAATACAGTGGACAAGATTCTCTCAACCCCATGAACAAAAGTATCTTTTTTTTTTCCTTTGGATTTTCGAGACAGGGTTTCTCCGTAGCTTTTGGTTTCTGTCCTGGTCTACAAAAGTATCTTTTTATGTGCAAAAATAGCTTCCTGTCTCCAAAGACATAAAATGCCAAGAAACTTTGAACAAACCAGCCCCAGTTAGCCTCCATTTAGCCTAGTTAATCATCATTGGTTTCTTATGGATGCTCCCACCACTCCTAAAGATTACATTAAATCTGCTTGTGTAACTTGTTATGGTTAGATAATTTCACATCATAACCCCCCCATCATGAACCTGGGGTAGGAAGAATATGTATTTTTACTTTCTCCATGTCCAACAAGTATTTTAAGTAAAATAAAATCAGAATACATAAAGTTTGCACCATATTCTATGGTTTCTCTAAGTGTTTCTGTGGATTGGGATTTTCTCGAAAAAGACATGAAAAAATTCACCTTCCTTTCTACTCATTCACAATAGCTCTCCTCAATAGCTCCCCAAATCATTGATAGTGAGATACAGTTGTCATTGTGTCTTAATTTAAATAGAGTTTATACTGTATATTTATTACTTATAAAAACATGGAAGTATGATTTACAAAGTAGTTTGCAAAGGATCAGCTTACATGGATGTGAACTATTTGGTATAAGACAAAAAAAATTTAAAAAGATCTTACTTTTCCCCATAAATATTTTTGTCTCTATCATACCTTTCATTAAATATATGTCTATGTAAATAATGTTTAAGTTTTCCACAATAAACAATAAATTTTCTTGCAGTAATCTTTGAAGTTTTCAGGAAGAAGATGGGGCCCCACAACAACAATTTCTCCTGGTGGATATGACATCATGATGCTTATAGCACTACTTTTAAATTGGTTTTAGGTACCGGGTGCTCAAGATGATTCAAACTTGGTGAGTAAAAATAGTGCACCTTCTTACAGTGTTCTGGCCAGAACTCCAAATAAGAACTTCAGAAAAATCCTACCAACTACTCAGAGGCTATTTGCAATTATACCAGACAGCAATCTTAAAACTTAATCATCATTTTAGTTTTTACAGGATTCCATAGAAGTAACATTGCCCCCATGACAGCTGGAAGTAATTCTAAAAGATGATGTTCTCTCTCCCAAAAAAGAGTTTGTCCTCAGGGTTAGGGACATCTACTAGGGGTTGATTACAAGTGGTATAGGATTGGGGGTTGGAGTGAAAATTATGTAGGCTCAGGGATCTCTTTTGGGAAAAAAGGAATTGGATGGGATAATAGATTAGTGTGAACTTACTCATACTAATAATAATAGTGAGTAATGAAGTAAATGCTTGTGAACTGTTATTTATAGACAATTTATATTGGTATAGATTCTTGTATATTGATACAAATTCAAATTATATTTGTTATATTGAATATGATTCTATTTCTGGTTACAATATTTGTACACCTATGAAAAGTTATTTTTGTCATATTGTATGCATGCTTATTTCTACCTCTGCTTAAGACATTTTTTATAGAATACAATTTTAGGATATATTTATTATATTTCACTATACATTTCTACCTCTGAACAAGATATTTGTACATTGTTTACATTTTGAGATCATTGTCCTCATTTTCTGCACAGTTGTCTAAAGATTGTCTAATGTTCTAATATGAGACCTTACTCTTTAAGCTATAGAGTTATTAAAAATTATTGGTCAATAGTCATCTATGTTTATCATACTTATAGTTATACTAATCAGGATTTTTAGATACATAGAGATTATATTCCATATAGATAGAACTGTAGAATAGGACATTTAAATAACTTAGGGTTCTGTTGACATGAGACACAACTGTTTTTGGCAGCACCAATTTATACCCGAGAGAGTGTTGGGCACCTACGGCACTGCACTTGGAGCTTGTTTTCTTCTTGGTAAAACTGGCCTTTGGGCAAAGAAATGACTATGCCTTGACCACTGACAAAATGCATGATGTTCAGATTAGACAAGCAGGATACAAGAAAAAAGACTGCCAAACCTTCCCAAGACAGGATAATACGGTTTTGAAATTTTTCCTGCCTCTGAAAATTATCTGTCAGTTACTCTAGGCCTTAGCCAAAATTCATTGCTCCAACATTGCAATTGACACTTTGGGTGATTGCCCAGGTAGCCTGTTGTCTCTGTCATTTCTGGCACTTTTTGAAAGTTGTTTGATTGTGCTTCCTGTTTACTCAAGTAATATTATTGCTCTTCTAAGGTCTTTGATGGGGTTAAAGACTGGATAGCCATATTTATTTTCCTCTAATGACTTAGTCAAGCCATTTTTTCATATAAGACTCCTTAGGATAGGATAACTATTAAAACATTTATCAAAAGTTTCTTGCTTGATATTGTTTATGCTGGTTGTAATTATAGTTTTTATACTTGATATCTGCTCTTATTGTATATAGTTTTGTATTGGGCTTGAACTCTCTTATGTAGACAAAAGGGGGATGTGCTATGGGAACTCCTCCAGCCTTTGAGATGTTGGCCCACTTTGGGATGGTCTTGGCTACTTTATATAAAGTGGTAGGAGCATGGGCAAGCCCCTTGGTGCTGGATTCAGTTCCTGTTTCCTACTCATGCAGAGGACTGCTGATCTGTGAGTCTATCCCTAAATAAAGAGACCTTTATTCTACTCCATTCTGAGCTAGAGTGGGACTACTCTACATACCTATTGCAATTACTAGGTTCAACTGCTTCTAGCATTTTAAAAGAAACATTTTGAAAGAACATCTATGACTGACCGTGGACTCTTTATTCAAGGATCTGGGCATGAGACATCAGTGAGGATACACAGTCACCTCAGACCTCAGTGCATAGAGAGGCTGTGGCATATATGTTCTTTGTATATCTCTGACCATGTCTGTAAAACTGCTGCTAGCAGTTTGTGCAGAATATTCATCACAGAAGGTGCTGCCTGAGTTTCTGAGCTATGCATTGACACAGGAATAGTAGGAAAGTACTTTCCCTGGCTCATTATAAATATCATTTGGTTCACTGCGGAGGTCCTAATATACTTAATAAACAACCATTTCCTCTATGCAATAGCTTCATTTGTCTTTGCTTATAAGCAATGATTGATATGCAAGAGAGAGATAATGCTTATTAATTTTACAGGATCATAAAGTTGTTTTGCTGTACAGAAAATAGGTGCTGCAAAGACTCTTCATATTCCACTACTGTAAAACAAACACAGCATTCTGTTCAGTAATATTTCACTGTTTGCTTTGTGTCTAATGTTATATCATTTCCAGGGAAAAGTAACAGACAGTGAGATATTCGAATTGATTTCTCCATTCAGGCTTGCTCTTGTTCCAGAAGTTTTCCAAAACGAGTCTCTTAACTTGGTCATGCACTTTTTCCTCTCATTTTAAACTAAATCCCACCCTAGTTACTAGAAAATGTTTTGCATTGATGCATATTTAAGAAGTAAATGAACTTTTAGCCACATAACATTGTAGCAAAAGTCCTTTAGCCCCAGTTCTGAATCCTGGAGGTACTCAACTAGAAACACTCTTTAAGAGTTTATGTTAGGGTTCCTGAACTGGAGGTGACCAAACAACAAACTCAGTTACTCTCCTTCTCAACTTTTAAAATAGGTTTATGCCCTAACTAAAACATGCATAAATAGAATTTTAAGCACTGCCACAATGAGCTGATATTAGAGATGATGTATATGATAATTAAATAATTTGTGTGGTAGTTTGAATGTAATTGTCCCCATAATGTCATAGGGAGTGGCACTCTTTGGGGGTATGGCTTTGTTGGAGTGGGTATGGCCTGTTAGAAGAAGCATGTCACTATGGGAGTGGGTTTTTGGTTTTTTATGCTCAGGGTACCACCCAATGTCTCAGTTAACTTCCTGTTGCCTGCAAGATGTAGAACTTCCAGCTACCTCTCCAATACCATGTCTGCCTGCATGCCACCATACTCTCAGTCACCATGATAATAAGGGACTCAACCTCTAAAACTGTAAGTAAATTCCCTTCAACTAAGTGTTTTCCTTAAGACAATTTGATACATCATGATACTTCAACAATATATACATGTGTCAGAGCAATATGTTTTGGATTTTTTGTTGTTGTTGTTTTTCCCCCTTTTGGTTTTATGAGCCTGGGTTTCTCTTTGTAACATTTCTAGTTGTCCTGGAACTAACTCTTGTAGACCAGGCTGACTTCAAACTCATGGAGATCCTCCTGCCTCTGCCTCCCAAGTGCTGGGATTAAAGGCATGTGCCACCACTATCTGGCCAGAGCATTATGTTTTACCTGGAAAACATATAACATAATGCTTGGACCATTGTAGATTCTCTGCAATTAAATGAATAATAAAGGAAGTGAAACTGAGTTCATCCAGGGGAAGTATATAAATAGGTAGTCATCTGTTGGATCATGAAGGGAGCCCTGAAAACCCTGAATAAGGTTTCTGGGGTCAGGATAGAAACTACAGAACAAGTTCCCATTAAGACTGCAATCTCCCCAGGAGAAAGGGCCAAAGGGAATACCTGCCTCCCACAGGGTAATTGGTTCTAAAATCAACACAGAGATCCTCTATTTGCTATTCATTTTAGTGGAAAGCCTCTCTGTCTGGCTAGAATTTCAACAGACATGTTTCTAAATGGCTTTATTATCATGACCCAGATATAAATATCATGGCAGGAGTCCATGAGGTGGGGGCTCAATTTAATCTAACTGAAAATAGAGGTGGAGAAGCATCATCTCTACTATCGCTGATACTAGAGTGGTGTTTCCATAGCAACCAGCTGAGTCACTAATGAAAAAGGAACAGTTGCACTATGACTAGGCTGACATTCTGTGACATTCTCTTATTTTCCTGTAGCTCTAATGATGTCTTCAGTAGCAATGACAGAGAGAAAAGGTTCTGACCTCTCTATTAAACCTGCAGCTGGCTTGACGTGCTGTGCCTTTCGCTTAATGAATGTGAATCTCTATGTGCAAATTCTGCTTTAGAGAAAAAGACTTTAGGAATTTCTCCATTGTTTCTGTAATATGATTCCTTTTTTTTCCCAAATTAAGGTGGCAATAAAGCAAATGAGTCCCAAATGCAAAACAAGAAAAGCAAAAATTAGTGAAAAGACAACAGGGTGATGCTAATCTGTCATTGATGCTGCAGAACCTACAAGCAACCAGAACCAGTTCTGCCCTTCTTCCAACAGCACACACCAGATGTTAGTAAGCAAAAAGGTAGCACTTCCACTAGAAATTAGACTTATACAAAACATGGACCAGGAATTAGAACCATTAAAAATAAGGTATGAGAGCTCCATGATTCACAATATTCTCTTACTCTTGCTCATCAGTATTCAGAGTCTTGTGCTGGGAAGGAATAGTCTCAAGTCATATTCTAATGCTAAAAGAGGGTGAATTGGATTTGCATCTTAGAAATGCACATGAATCTACATATAACAATACTCCTGCCACTGCTAAGAAAACAAGTCAGAAATTAGTGACTCATATGCAGATTTTAAAAATGAAATTAATAAAATATCAGAACTTGAGTATATAAATGATGTTGAAAATAGCTGTAGTATTATTATTGAGATGATACAATGTTAATAATATTCTGTTTTGTTATATTTTCTTTTCAAATATCCTCGTTTGCAAACATACTTTTTTAAAATCTGGCATTGAATTACTGTCATCTATATAAGAATTGATATGTGCCTGATGTCAGAATTTACTGTAAATTATGTGGGAGTTTGAGAATTTGAGTGTATGTATTAGCAGGAGAGAAGAGAGCTCACTTATTATTAAAACAGCCCTTCTGCAGCTCTCTTTGTTCAGCATAATATTGCCAGACTAGTATCCTTAGTCTATGACTTGAATCATGTTACTCTTTTCCTAAAATATTCCACTTTCACCACACTGCTCTCTTAGTAGCAGGTGACAGTTACCCATCGAGAAGTCACATCTGTGTGGCCTGATTCCCAATGCCATCAACAGCTTTGTCCCAGTATATCCATCCACACATATTTCTCATTCCTCACAACACACCCGTTCCTTCCTGCCAGACTCTTTCCTTCCCGAACACAGAAAAGTCTTGCTAATTCTCATCTCTTTTTCCTTCCACCACCAAGAGCCTCCTTCCTTCATGACTTGCTCCCAAGTCCTAACTCATCCTTACAGAAAGGCTCAGTGACACTGACTTATAAAGATCTTCTCAGCTGGCTGTTGCTTTTGTGAACAGGGCCTCTACTCAGAAGACTGGTTACTGTTTCCTAACCAGTTTTTCCTATTGTCACATAGTTTTCTCCTTCACAGCAGTCAGGCTTCACATCATAGTCATTTTCTTTATGTGACCCCATAGTTCATTTATAGTCAGCCATGCTACAATGTGTTAGCTCAGTTGCATCAATGAAGTGTTAATGCAAAGAACTACAAAGACCCACAATAGTCCTCAGGTGGACAGAGTGTGAGGAAAGTAGAGAGAAGATAATGCACACAGGGTAATACAGAATGAGACAACTTCACCCCCTGAGTTTGCACATTTTTTATCAAGTGCCATTTAGTCAGAGATTTACCACCCTATAGAAGGAGAAAGGACCACAGGAGAGGCAAATGATATTCTCTTTCTTTGTTTTATTTTTTTTGGGGGGAGGGCAGTTTCAAGGCAGGATCTCTCTATGTAGTCCTGACTGTCCTGGAACTCTCTCTTTCTAGACAAGACTGGCCTTGAATTCATGGAGATCTGCCTACCTTTGCTTCTCAAGTGTTGGTATTAAAGATATGTGCCATCACCATCCAGAGATATTCTTTTTCTTAATCACAGAACATTTCTTGGTGTGTTGAGACTACTACAACTTTGAATTAAATTTAATTTTGAAAAAAAAGGTTTTTATACTGAACAAATATTGAAAACATCTTTTTTGGATAGTGAAGCATCTCTCCTGTTATCATTTGAGTAAGAGCTGTCACATATCTGATGCTGAATTAGGGCTTAATTTCATCACCAGAAATTCTCTGGTTGACCCGCCTATACTTCCTGCCTAGCCAATCAGCATTTATTTAAAACATGATTGACAGAATACAGACAATTCTCCCACACCACTTTCCCCCCCTTTTTTTTTAAACAAAGGAAAATATCCATAGTCCATTTTTAGGGAATGTGGTCATAGTATTTTAGACTACTTTCGGCTGGTTGGAGGTGCCGATAATCTTATGGGGACCTAAAGAAAATTTAGAATTATGATCAAGTCCTCACTGTAGTATCCTATGAGTCTTGATCATCTCAAGCAGCATCTTGAACCTGTTCTGGATGTAGAACTCTGACATCTGGGCCATCTATTCCTACCGGAGATTTCTCAGGTGGTCTTCCTTGATCAAACATGATTTTTCTTAACTCAGAATGAATCCACAGCCTCTCATTTCCTGTGGAAACAAAAGCAAAATCTCTTCTCCAAAGTAACATACCTTTTGACTTCAATTTTGAAGCCAAGGTATTAATTCAGCTGCATTTATAAGCAAATATTGTTTAGCAGCTGTTGCTCCTTCCTCAGCATTCAAACAATTCAAAGAGAACATAACATCATACAATATCAAGATTCTCTGTGTATTTTCCATCTTTATGCAGCTTTATTTTAACTTCTATTTCTTTTATTTTTACTTTTACTTACTGAGACAGGTTCTCTTTTTATCTTTGTCCTGGAACTCACTCTGTAAAGCAGGCTGTCCTTGAACTCACAGAGATCTGCCTGGCTCGGCCTCCCCAGTGCTGGAATTAAAGGTGTCTGCGACCACACCTTGAATTTACAGAGGTCTGTCTACCTCTGCCTCCCAGGCATTGGATTAAAGGTGTGTACCATCACACCCAACTTCTTTCTTTCTTTCTTTCTTTCTTTCTTTCTTTCTTTCTTTCTTTCTTTCTAGGACTTTAACCTTTAGCCTGCATGTATTTTTAAAACATAGCAAACCATTTAGAGGTTTTCTTCATCTTTGAATCTTTACTGTTTATCTCTGTCTTTTTCTGGACACATGAGCCTTTAATTTACCAAGCAATATGGGTAGGATTAAAGCCGTGGCCTTGACAGCTAGATACAGCCCACTTCTTAGCTTTCTGAGATTTCAGCCTCATTGGGGAGGTACCAGCTGTAGCCATGTTTATCACCACAACTCTATGGCATTTCAAGGTCCCTGTCAGCAAGCAAACTGCAACAGTGTTAAACAACACTCAAATGCTCCGTAGTCAGGACCACCTGCTTCAAAGAGTCAGAGTTTGCCCTGGCAGGACGGCCCAGAAAACAGGCATTTTAAAATGGCACAGCTTTTTTCCTGCTACGGCTGAAAACTGAAAAGCATCTGGTCAGCTTTTCATAGAGACCATTTACCTGTTTCGTTGCAGGACGTCTTAAAGAGCTGCAGGGTTTTGCAGCTAAAGCTGAGTCAGGAAGCTTCGCTTAGATGAGAGCCCTTGCTTGCCTCTAGCAAGCAGAGTGAGATCTGAGAAATTGCTGCTACCAAGAAAACATGCTTTACTCTATTCTTTCTCAGGCTTTCTGTGGATGCAGTTATCCACATGGGCGCCATTCTGTAACATGAGGGCTGGCTGTGGGGATTTCTGTCCTGCCTCGTTCCCACAGCTGGCAAGTCCCAAAGAAAATCACACAGAGAGTCTGCATTAATTATAAACTGATTGACCCATTAGCTCAGTCTTCTTATTATCTCTTGTAGCTTATATTAACCCATAATTCTTATCTAAGTTAGCCACATGGCTCAGTACCTTTCTCAGCAGGGTAGATCAGATCCTGCTTCTTTGGTGGTCTGGGATAGAATGGGAGCGGGAGCTTCCTGCTTCCCAGAATACACCTCTTCTCATCACCCCACCTCTACTTTTTGTCTGGTTGACCCACCTATACTTCCTGCCTGGCCAATCAGCATTTATTTAAAACATGATTGACAGAATACAGACAATTCTCTGGCACCAGTCAATAGCAAAGCAGGAGAAAGGATAGGATGGACTGGCAGGTAGAGAAAATAAAGAGAAGAAGAAAAAGAGGGATGAGAAGCAAGAGAGATCAAAGATCAAGAGAAAAGGGAGAAGAGGATGCTAGGGGACAGGTACCTAGTCACACTGCCAGCCAAGCACAGAATAAGAGTGAAAATACAATTAAAGAAGTAAGAAAAGGAAAAAGTCCAGATGCAAAAAGTTGTTGGGAAAATTTCAGAAAAGCTGTCTAGAATTAAGCCAACTAAAGTTTGGCATTTATAATTAAGAATAAGACTTTGTGTGTGATTTATTTGGGACCTGGCTGGTGGGATACACAAAGAACAAATATACAAAAGAGTAAAATTACAACAGCAGTACCTACTGACTGTACTAGTTTTGAAACCTAGAGTCCAAATCCACTGCTCTCTGTATAAGCCCTGCTTCTTTGTATGTTTTTGATCATGACATTTTTTTGTTTGTTTCAGATATACTAGACTCTTTGTAGCTTCCACTTCCTCACAACCCAAGTAAATCTTGTTCCATATCAGTCTTCAGTTTCCTGTTTTGTCATTGTAAATATTGTACTGCATATTTAGGGATACTAGAATTTAGAATTGTCTTACTTGATGGGACTAAAAGTCTCAAACAACAAACACTAAGCAAGTCATCCATTATTACAAACTCATCAATACTACAGTATAACAGCTTATGCTGCCTGTAAACGCTATTACATTGCTATTATATTCTTTATATGGATACTACACAACACTATATAACTGTTCATGGTTAGAACTGATGCCTGCCTGCCCATTCTTAATGTGCACAGAGCAAAAATCCTCCTGTGAGTCGCTACAATAGACATCTGATTTGGCCCCAGCCTGTCACTATACCTTACCCATCTCATTTGCATACAACTGCTAGCACTGTTTTAAACCACATTTTCCAGTCTAGACCTCCTCAGTCTGATTCCACCAACTAATATCACAGTGACAGATTATATCCTCAGAGACAACAAAAGTCATGCTCATCTGGAATTAATATGCTACTTGGAATATTTCAGAGCAGTGTGGTTTTGAATCACAAGTTTATGAATGTGTTTGAGGCTTCACCTGACTGTATTTTCCTTGATATCCATGGGATATTACATCTTTAATATTTTTGTGCTGTGTCTTGCTAGGGGCTATATGTCATAGTGATGAATACAGTGAGCCAAAACAATTTACAAAATAAATTTCAAAGGCAACAAAAGTAGTAATTTGTGCATACTCATCACACTATACTGGTATCTTAATTAGAATTTCTATTGATTTGATAAAACACCATGAACATTAGCAATTCAGAGATAAAGAGGTTTATTTCAGCTTACAGTTCCATACTATACTATCACTGAGGGAAGTCAGGACAGGATCTCGGGGCAGGAACCTGGAGGCAGAAGCTGATGCATAGGCCATGGAGGACTCTTGCTTTCTGGCTTTCTCTTCATGGATTTTTCAGCTCCTTTCTTTTGTAAATTATTTGTTTTACCTTTTGAGATTATAATTGCATTATTTTCCCCTTCCTTTTCTTCCTCCCAAACTGTTCCACACACCTCTCCTTGCTGTCATTAAAATTTATGACCTCTCTTTTCATTAAATGTTAATACATACATGTATACGGATGTACATATAAATTCCTAATTATGTAAATACAATCCAAACCGTCTGTATAATACCCTTCTACTTCAATCATCATCCAAGAAAATGCAGCATGAGTTTACTGACAGGCCAGTCTGAGGTGGGCATTTTCTCAATTGAGGTTCCCTCTTTCCAAATGAAATTGGTGTCAAGTTGAGAAGCCAGCAGCCAGAACAGCTAGAGAAGAAAGCAAAGTTCTGTGTTGATCATGGAGCTCCATCTTCCATGACTGTTGCACAGATCAAGTTAATACCAAGAAAAACTAAACTGGGAGGAGGGCTTAGTTTCCATTACTGTGGGCTTATACTTCAAAAAAAAAAAAAGAAAGAAAAAAGAAACATGATCATAGTATAAAAGAGAAGTTAGAGAGAAATAAAATGAGATATAGAAAAGAAAAAAAAGATACATCCAGGAAAAGGAAAGAAAAGGACCATTTCCTTGTGGGGAGCATGTGTTAGCCATCCTTCTGTTACTGTAGTAAACACCTAAGACTTATGAAGGAAAAACTTATAAAGGAAAAAGGTTCATTTGGCTCACATTTTCAAAGGTTTCCATTCATGCTCCATTTTGACACCACTGGTGGTCTGTGGTGAAGCAGCACAACATCATGGGGAGCACTATGATGGAGCACTATGGTGGAGCACAGCAGAGAAGCAGAAGAGAGGAGACAAAATAATTCAGGTCTCGCAATCTGCTTTAAGGACATACCCCAGTGACCTCCTACTAACTGTTACCACTTAAAATTTCCATCACTACCCAGTAACACCATTCTAGTGAATAAACTTTCATACAGGGGTTCTGGGGCATATTTAAGGTCCAAACTATAGAGGATCCTTCTCTGTAGTCAATAAAATGAAAGTATAATTAAGATAAAACTGAGTTTTATGACACACATGGTGTTTAGAGTTGCTTCCCTTCCAGTATCGTTTAAACATTTTCAAAGAAAACTTAGATAGGGGTTTTGTATAGTCCATTTATGAGCGTGGGGACAAGCTGGTATGTTGACCTTCAATTTCTGGGTTCCACACAGCTGTAAATGGGAAATCTCCATCAAATCTCTCCCATTAGAGCTCAGGGAATCTTGTAGAAGTGGAAGAGGAAGGAGAGGTGAACAAAATCCTCAAAATCACCTTAGCAAAGCTTGTAAGGAACCAACAGAGACTGACACAGCACACAGGGACTACATGGGTCTGCACTAGGTTCTCTACATATATGTTGTATCTTCAGCTTAGCATTTTTATAAATCTCCTGACTGAGGAATGAGTGGGTCTCTGATTCTTGTGCCCTCTATTAGAGCTCTTTTCCTTCTGTTGGTTTGTTTGTCTGACTTTAATATCAAGGTTTTTACTTTATATCATTATATTCTAGTTTCTTAAATGATGAAGGTGGGTCTTGTATTAATCTGTTGCTTTTATTGGTTAATTAATAAAGAAACTGCCTAGGCCCATTTGATAGGCCAACCCTTAGGTGGGTGGAGTAAACAGAACAGAATGGGGGGAGAAAGAAGCCGAGTCAGTGAGTCGCCATGATTCTCCCACTCCAGACAGATGCAGGTTAAGATCTTTCCTGGTAAGCCAGCTCGTGGTACTACACAGAATATTAGAAATGGGTTAGATCAATATGTAAGAGCTAGCCAATAAGAGGCTGGAGCTAATGGGCCGGGCAGTGTTTAAAAGAATACAGTTTCCGTGTAATTATTTTGGGGCATAAGCCATGCGGGTGGCCGGGTGCTAGGAACTTAGCCCGCTGCTCGTATTACAACAGAGTGGCACCCAACGTGCTAATGAACTCCACGTAGAACCTGAGAGGGCTTAAAAAGGAGAGAGAGAGAATTCAAGACAGTTTTTTGCTGTTTGTGGGTTGCGTGCTGCAAAGAAATTGTCCTGACTCAGCAGCAGGAAAAAAACTGGCTGTTTTAAAATGCCAGCTTTCTGCACTGTGCCGCCATTGTGATCTCTGTCTGGCTCCTGCTGGAGACAGAGCTTTTGAATGGATCATTTGGAGTAAAGTGCTACAGCTTGCTTGGGGGCAATGTGGACTGCTGTGTGCCTGGAGCTGTGTGTGGCTCAGGGACACCAAATGGCTCTGAGGCAGGAGCGGCTCAGCTCCGCCATGCTGAACTGTGCTGGTCTCAGGCAGGAACTACCATAATTACTGTAATAACAGCGCAGTTAAGGTTTCGACTGGGCAGGACACACACAGGCGGGACCGTATTATCTTTATATGGTGCAACTTAAGTTTTTAAGAAGTGCTTAACATTTTAAGAAATGCTCCTGGATAGTAAAAAAAATTACAGATTCACAATAGAACTGATTCAGACACTGTTGGATGAATGTACGTAGGCTTGAGAGAGAAAAAAATATATATATAAAGAATAAAGTTAATGTCTTAAAAAAAGGGGTAAAGTCTTTAAAGAGACAGAGTACAGATAATTATAGATAAAAAAAAAGAAAAATAAGCCATGTAAAAATGGAAAATTCACAGAGAGTCTGGATTCTTTGTATTATTGTGTTTTCTTTAAAATTTTTTACTGTAAAGGAGCTAAGTGCAGAGAGACATTTCATTATATGGGCTGCCAAGAGGCTCCTTAAGGAGTTTGATAGCCATTTGGGCAAGAAACTGCTCTTGCATGGACTGATGCATAAACCGGACACAAAGAACCCACAGAGAGAGGACTGCTGAACTTGCCTAAAGGTGAGATGGACTTTCGGGGTTCCTGACTTATGAAAGAGTCTGTGAGACATTCTGCAGGACACAGCAGATAGTGACTTAACTGTCTTTGGAATTTCCTGTTTCATGAAAATGTCTGCTGGATACTATGGGCCTGTAGGCCGAAGATGGATGCCCCAATGGTACAAAAGAACTTTGGGTGACTGTCCAAGCAGCGAGATGTCTCTGTCATTTCTAGAGTTTGAAGTTTCTTATTTCTTGTTTACTTAGGTAATATTATATCCCTCTGGAGTCTTTGATGGAGTTGAAGAATGGTTAGTTATAGTTATAGTTTTCCTTAGTTATGATAAAAGATAAAATAGATATAAATATTGAAACTGTAATTCTTGCTTGATAACTGTTTTGTTATATGTAATTTTACTATGTTAAAGTTAAAGTCTTTCTTTTTTGTTTAAACAGAAAAAGGGGAATGATGGAGGTGGGTCTTGTATTAATCTGTTGCTTTCATTGGTTAATTAATAAAGAAACTGCCTAGGCCCATTTGATAGGCCAACCCTTAGGTGGGTGGAGTAAACAGAACAGAATGCTGGGAGAAAGAAACCGAGTCAGGGAGTCGCCATGATTCTCTCACTCCAGACAGACGCAGGTTAAGATCTTTCCTGGTAAGCCAGCTCGTGGTGCTACACAGAATATTAGAAATGGGTTAGATCAGTATGTAAGAGCTAGTCAATAAGAGGCTGGAGCTAATGGGCCAGGCAGTGTTTAAAAGAATACAGTTTCCGTGTAATTATTTCGGGGTATAAGCAAGCCATGCGGGCGGCCAGGTGCCAGGGATGCAGCCCCGCCGCTTGTATTACAACACTTAAAAAAATATGTACCAACTTACATCCTCAAAAATAAAGCTTAACTTTAAAATTAAACAAACAAAAGAAATTTATATGGCATAAGAGTCATTCATATGCACCATGCACAAAAAGCAGGGGACAAAATTGAATCCCCCTGCACCCACATTCCTAGGGCTTCCCCTGATATTCCTGATGATTTTTTAAATCACATTATTTATGCCTTAAATGTACGTATGCCCCTCCTTACTGCAATTTTACCTCTAATTATACCCTTCCCTCTGGCAAACAACTACATTTGGGATGGACCGTTTTTTGTGAAAATTCTCTTATAACTTCCCTGTGGATTATGGAGGTTTATGTGGGATAAGCTGCATTACACTATTTTTCTCAGTAAATTTCTTCAGTCAATCAATAAAATTAAGAGAGTTCTCCCACAAATCGTGGTGATTCCTTACATTGAATGGATTCTGTAATGGTTAAGTCACAATGTCTCTTTTGTTGCCCACCCCAGAAATGATTGCTAGAATACAAAGAAATGTCTCAAAGATGGCCTTTATAATTAGCAAAACTAATAACATCATAGAAAAAAATATTAGAAGAAATTAATTAGTAGGGGACCACAGTTTTACATAATAGAGCTACTATAGATCGTTTGTTGCTCATGTACAATCCTGGTTGTTAACAATTTCCTGCTATGTGTTGCTTTAGTGTGTTGGTTTCTTCTCATACTACTGATTGTAAAATTCATTCTTTGCCAAAAAAAAAAAAAAGATAAACAAAATTCTCGAGTAAACTTCAAATGGTCATCATGGTTAAGATGACTTTTCCCTTTCCTTGGTCATCTGTTACCTATTTTTGTAAATGTCATATGCTTCCCTATATTAATTAATTAGACTAGTCATAGAGGCAATACATTAAACCTCTGTTAATGGCCTCTATTACAGCCACTACTTTCTCTTTAAAAGCTTTGTATTGGGTGATATAGAGGGCACAAAGTCATCATGCTCAGAGATAAGCACTAGGGAAAACAGGTGCTTATCTATTAAACACACATGCTTGTCTCTTCAGCAGAAGGGATGTACTGTGTTTTCCACCCAGAGGGCTGGGGGTGGATGTTGTTAACAACCTGGTGACCTGTGCTGCCTGTAGGACTAGATGACATCTGAATCCACCAGAGTATTTATTCCAGACTCCCCTTTCCTAGACCATTATCTTCAGCTTTGTTTCTCAGTCAAAAGAATTTTTCCTTATGGGAGATGTCCATTATACTTTAAGGCTTTGTGACCTCCATGCTATTTGTATAACAGAAACCACAGAAGATCCACTCTAAGCCCATCTTTATGAAAAGGTCACATGTACTTTGCAAAAGAATTCCAATGTAATCATACCTCTCTTAAACTTCATTCTGCACATGGAATTGAGATCATTGTTACCAGAAAACTTTTTCCCTCCAAAATTGCACTGTACTTAAATGCCTATAAAGTAAACCTGACCAGTGTCAGACTCTACAAATTTGAACCAACACTAGCTAACTTGCAATTAAGACAGTAAAGCAGCCTCAGGTGTCCACAGTTTCTGGTTGCATTGGGCTCTATATTAAGCCCTTTTAGTAAGAGTTCAGATCTCCATTGACTGGGAAAGAAAGCTGTTTATTTTTCTTTTGAGCCATGAAAGACCCTACATTTTGAAGACTTCAGGAAAAGAAAGGATTTCTTCAGGACTTGGTTCTGTTTTCTGCTACACAGTATGGATAGGTCAGAGTGTATCCCTCTTGTGAAGGGCTCTGGTATAACCTGGGTTGCCAATGTTTGGGGCTTCTTAGGGCCTCTACGTAGATAAAAAGAAGAGTTTTTTTTTTCTTTATTAAAGGTATCTGTTACATTTCTAATTGAACTCCAAATTTCATTTCATGGGGTCTTGGAAAAACTTAAGTTGTGCTGCCTTTGGCATAAGAAACTTGCTCAGGACCTGTTTCCCTTTTCTTGCCATCATGGGCCTCTGCATGTGCACCCCTACCCCAGTGAGAGGACTTGTTTCTAGTATTTCCTGAAGTGTTGCCTGCATAGTACAGGAGACTTCCAGCCTACCTTGTCTGCCAGAACCCCTCACTCTTGGTGCATGCCTTATCTGAAGGCCACCCCTACCCATTTTTTGACCTTTATAAATGAGCATTGTAAGATAATTGCATAAGACTAGAAGTAAGCTTCCAACAGATGGCATCTTTGTACCATGTCTCATGAGCCATTTTCTAGTAAGCAGAGTTCAGTGGATAGTTCACATCTGCGTGTTTAGTAAGTCTCACAACTGGAGCCCTAAATGAGGATATATAGTCCTAATCTGCCGTCTGCCTCCTGAGTGAGATAGTTATTAAAATCTTAGTAATCATCTATGCTATTTCTAAGAAGGACAAGTTCAATAAACCTACATGAGGAAGAACCTCCCTCCAGCTGCAGCAGAAGATATATCCAGCAATGCTCGTCTGAGTTCACAGCACTCATGTTCTGCTGAAATAGGTGCTCTGGAGAAGCCAGAGCACAGTGATGGCAAACCTGGCTTCTAGGCAAGACTTCTATCCTTCTGTCTATATGGATATCTATTGCTATGTAACAAATTACCTGTAAGTTCAATATCTTCCATGATCTGTCAATGTCTTTCAAACAGGGATTAGGGGACTGCTTCACATGGAAATTTAGCATAGCATAGGGGCTCATGAAGATGCAGGTAGGGTGTGGGTTGGCGTTGCTCCCATCTGAAGCTGGAGAATCCCACTTATGTACATGCTTTCTGTGACTGTCCTTCCTTGGTAACTCCCCATATGGTACAGGAGACAACTTTCTGAACAGAACATCAATAGTGTAGTCACTAAGACTGGCAATTAATAAATAGGACCTCACAAAACTGAGATGCTTCTGTAAGACAACAGATACCATCAATAGGAAAAAAATGGCAGCCTACAAAATGTGAAAAGATTTTCACCAACCCCACATCTGGTAGAGGGCTAATATCCCAAAATATACAAAGAATTCAAAAAACTAAATATCAGCAAGCCAAATAATACAATTTAAAAATGAGATGCAGATCTAAACAGAATTCTTAGCAGAAGAATCTAAAATAGCTGAGAAACACTTAAAGAAATTTCAACATCTTTAGCTAACAGGGGAATGAAGATTTGAGATCATATCTTACACTTGTTAGAATGGCTAAGATCAAAAACACAAGTGACAGCTCATGCTGGTGAGGGTGTGGAGCAAGAGGAATACTCCTCCATTGCTGGTGGACGTACAACCTAGTAGAGCCACTATAAAAATCAATATGGAAGTTTATCAGAAAATTTTAATCAATCTACCACAAGATCCAACCATTCCACTCTTGAGCATATATTCAAGGGATGCTCAATCACACCACAGGGACAGATGCTCCACTATCCTTCTAGCAGCTTTATAAATAATAGCAAAAAAAAACTGGAAACAACCTAGGTGTCCTGCAACCAAATACTTGGTGAAGAAAATACAGTACATTTACACAATGGAATATTACTCAGCCGCTAAAACAAATAAACAGAAAAACAAGCAAAACAAAAGTATCATGAAGCTTCAAGCAAATGGATAACACTAGAAAAAAATCAACCTGAGTGAAGTAATCTAGAGTCAGAAAGACAAATATGGTACATAATCACTTATAAGTGGATATTACATGTAAAGTAAAAGATAATCACGCTACAATCTACAGACATAGAGAGGCTAAGTAACAAGGAGGGCTCAGGAAAGGGGAATACATAAATCTCCCTGGGAAGGAAAAAGAGAATAGATTTTGCAGGTAGACTCTGGGCAGGTAGAGATGGGGACAGAATAGATCAGGTGGGGTTGGAGAGATGGCAGGAAAAAGTACTAGGAAAGACAGCTGGTTTGGGGGCATTTGGAGAATGATGTTGAAACCAAAACTTAGTGCAGTGGAAACTCCCTGGAATCTATGAGAGTGACCGTAGTGAAATCTCCTAGTAATCACCATATGGGGCCTGCAGTAACCAACTTCTAAAACTAGGCAAGGCTCTTAGTACTGGGACTGAGGCATCAACCTGGCCCCAAAACCTTCGACTTACAGTATGTCCTTCCTACAAAACATGTTGTGACAATGGTGGCACAGAATTTGTGGGTATGGCCAATCTAAGACTGGTTCAACTTGATGCAGACACCATGAGAGGGAACACATACCTGACTCTGCCAGGACAGCCAAGAACCAGAGGCAGGACAGACCAGAGAGTCAGAATAGAACCAAACACAACTGGCAAAAATAAATTCAGTTAATTGATTCTTAATGATATCTTGCTGTACTCATAGATCAGCGCCTAGCCCAATTATCATCAGAAGGATATCATTCAACAACTGAGGGAAGCAGATGTAGAGACCCACAGCCAAACACTAGCTGGAACCAGGAGAAGTACACAGAAGAAGGGAACAAAAGATTGTAGGAGCCAGAGGAGTCAAGAACACCATGAAAACACAGGTCACTGAATCAACTAAGCAAGACTCAGAGTGACTCAAAGAAACTGAAGTAACAAACATGGACCCTGGTCTGACTTAGATCCTCTGCTATACATTATGGTTGTGTATCTTGATGTTAGTCTTGGGGTTCCTACTGCTGTGAAGAGACATCATGACCACTACAACTCTTATAAAGGAAAACATTTAGTTGGGGCTGGCTGATGTTTAGTCTATTATCATCATGGCAGCATGCAGGCTGATATGGTACTAGATAAGGAGCTGAAAGCTTTACATCTTTATTGTTGGGCAGTAGAAGCAATTGAGTACTGGGCATAGCTTGAGCATATATGAGACTTCAAAACCCACCCCAACAGTGACACACTTCCTCCAACAAATCCACATCTACTCCAAGAAAGCCACATCTCCTAACAGTACCAGTCCCTATGGACCAAGCATTCAAACACCTGAGTTGATGGGGAACATAGCTATTCAAGCCACCACATTCCACTCCATGACTCCCATAGGCTTGTAGCCATAATATAAGGCAAAATGCATTAATCCAACTTCAAAAGCCTCATAGTCTATCACAATCACAACAATGTTTAAAACTCCAAAGTTCAAAGTCTCTTCTGAGATTCATGCAACCTCTTAGCTGTAATCTCCTATAAAATCAAAAAGCAGATCACATACTTCTAGTATATAATAGCACAAGATATGCATTGCCATGGCAAAATGGAGAACAGGGAGGAGAGTGAGAAAATACAGGACCAAAGTGTCAGGAGCCATGTCCCACCCCCCCCAAAATTATTATAGGGATCATTGCCCTGAGAAGTTTGCAGAGGGCTCCACTTCCCAATTGTATTGAGAATTGTTTTATTAACAAAGCCTACCCCACACCCAAATTAACTGTTAATAGAGAGCTATCTGTTAGCGGAACTCACCTCACACTCTAACTATCTAGAGAACTTGTGAACTCCTGGCAGAGGAATCGTGACCTGACCGATCGTAACTTCTTGGCCTACGTGACCGACGTGGACCACGTGGCAAGATCCCGTGCCCCAGCCTCCCAAGCTCCTCATCCAGGGGCTATATAAGCTGTAACAATGACTCTAATAAATGGAGGCTTCGACAAATCTGCCTAGCCTCCTTCTTCTCACCAGCCCATGTCTTTCAGGTGGTACCTCTCCGTGACCCTGGAATAACTGACTGCCAGGTGGGTTACAGATCCTAGACAGAGTAACTTGCCAAGGCGGTCTACAGTGGCGCCCGAACCAGTGACTCGGAGCATGGCTAACTATCCGGACGATGACGCGCAGTCCCGGGACAACAACAAGAAGAAAAAAGAAGATTCTGAAGCTGTAGAACTCGGACAGATCTGCAGGATAAGGTAGGTGCAGGATCATTGTCGTCCAATAAGACATGGGAACGGTCAATTTCAAAGGAAGAGAAATTCATAAACGAATTTAAGCAATCACTCAGGGTGAGAGGAGTAAGAGTGAAAATAAGAGATTTAGTTGCATTTTTATGTTTTATAGATGAAATATGCCCCTGGTTAGTTTTAACCGGTCCAGAAATACACCCTGACATTTGGAATAAAGTGGGTAAAAATCTTAGTGAAATGATCAAAGAAGGTGATTCTGTGCCGGAAGTTGTTCTTGCTTACTGGTCCTTAATCAGGGACATTATAAATAGCCCAGAGAATAGAGGGGACGGTTCTCGTCTCCTGACAATAGTTACTGAATTCCTAGAGGCATCCCGCCCGCCATCTCGTACAGACAACGAGAAGGGGTGTTCTTCCCTGTGTCCTTCAGTTATTATTAGTATCCCTGGGGACCCCTCCTCAGGACCTATTAAATCTACAGCAGCCCCCCAAGAGGAGACTGTGTCTGCTGGAGATAAGAGTCAAAATTCACCTATGGGCATTTATCCATCGCTGGCCACTTTTAAAACTGAAACCAAACCCAACCAGCAGGACTCGGATCAGTGGATCCAACGTACAGAGGAGCCCTTGGATTCAGAATCCGAAAATGAGTCAGAAGCGGCTAGAGATAAGGAAGGAAGATATGGTAGAGGAGGTAAGGTTCCCTGCATCTTCCTTAGTCAGCCAAAAAGGACTCCATAGCCACCATCCTATGCTCTGACCACTTCCCATAGCATGTTTTTACCCCCTCCTTTGGTTCAGGAATTGTTTAATACAAAAGCTGCCCTTAAGGTGCAAATAAGAGGTCTTAAGCAAGTTCTTGCATTGCAGCATGAACTCTCAGACCTTTCCTCTCAGATTTGGGACTTACAATTCACTTTGGAAAAAGGCAGGATTTTAGACAAACGGGCAAACTCTAGATTTAATTGTAAAATGGCCTATCCAGTTGTGACTCGGTCGCAAGCTAGACAAGCCAAAGCTGCTGAGCTCCACCATGATACCACAGAAGACCCCCTAGGGCTAGAGAGCCTGTTTCTTAGCCTCCTGCCATGTGGAGCGGAGGCTGCCAAACAGGTTTGCTATAAGGAGGTCTGGACTCAGAAAGTTACAGCTTCAGGACAATAAAAGGAGATAAATGTGCTTCTTTTCCATTCTAAAATTTTGCTTCTTGGTCAAAAATCTTTAGTTTGTAGGCATATAAATTTATAACTAAGGTAGATTAATTTCAGTACTGTGGTTCTGTAGAAAAGTTTTGAAATCAGGGATTGTAATACATTCAAAGGTTCCTTAATTGCATAGGATTTAAAATTGTTTAGGATATCCTGAATTTTTATTTCTTTCTTATAAAGTTGAGGATTGTTCTTTCGAGTTCTGTGAAAAGTTTTGCTATAATTTTAATGACCATTTATATTAAATCTGTAGGTTAGTTCTGTGAGGAATGTTGCTATAATTTTTAATGGACATTTACACTGAATCTGTAGATTGCTTTCAGTGAAATTGTCATTTTTGCTATGTTTCTTCTACTTTCACAAGAAAATAGGAGATCTTTTTATTTTCTAATGTCTTAAATTTTTTCTTAAAAGAGTTAAAGTTCTTATCATACAAGTTTTTTCATTTGTACGGCCCACTCTTGGGTGGGAGTTGTATTGTTTTAGCTTGTGATCCTTTCCTGCTGCCAGGTGTAGCTTCAGGGTAGACTGCTGAGACTCAGGCCTCAGACCTCCTACTAAATTTATCAAGGACCAGAGTTATACTCTAACAAGTGATAATGGTTAAAAAAAAAATTCGCCTTCACAAGCAGAGATAACAGGACTCAAACTTCT
Organism: Chionomys nivalis; assembly: GCF_950005125.1. Taxonomy (NCBI): domain Eukaryota; kingdom Metazoa; phylum Chordata; class Mammalia; order Rodentia; family Cricetidae; genus Chionomys; species Chionomys nivalis. The sequence goes on from NC_080100.1 coordinate 69,195,982, forward strand.
GTTCTGCTTGCTTGGAGTTACTCCAAGATATTTTGTGGTATTCATGGATATTTAAAAGGATGATGTCTCATTTATCCTAGGTGTAAAAGAGATACACTTGGGTTATTTTCAGATTCTGGCTATGATAACGTAGTTCTGCTATAAACATAACTAAGCACATGTCTTTATGGTCAAACAACTTTTGTATTTAGGCCCAACAGTGGTATTACTAGAGTTTTAAGGTAGATATTTGCCTAATTTTTAAAAATGGCCATAATGAGGGACTCCCAATGCTGGAGAGACTCACTCAGGTCTCAGGAGGGCACGGCCCCCCTTAGTGACTCACAGAAGACCGTCCTTGCTGCAATCACACGAGGCTTTCGTTGATGGGATGAGATGGGAGCAGTTGCACTGGGGCCGAGGCTCATGGCCCATGTGGGGGAGGAGTTCGGCCTCTAGTGACCTGGAGGGGAAATTTTTGAAAAAGAGACCACAGCCCTGTGGTCCAGGAGGGTCATAAAAATTCCAAAAATCCAATGATGGTCACAGGGGGACGACTCCCTGCTTCTCGGGACCACTCCCAGGGTAATCAGCTCGTTCCTAAAACAGTACAGTGATAATCGCAGTGGGGAGGCTCCCTGTTTCTTGGGATTGTTATCAGGATTGCAGTCTGGCTTTGTCTTCAGCTGGTTCTTAGGGCAGGGTCGCTGAACAGGCTGGTCCTAGATTTTTGATTCTTCTCTTCCTGCTGGGGAAGTCTGGATTTATCCAAGTTTTTCAATACTAGGTATGATCCAAAAGTGGCTGTGCTAGTATGCACTTCCAGCAATGAAGTTTTTTCTTTATCCACATTTTCTTAAGCATAAATTGTTAGCAATAATTTTTAATCTTGGTCATTTTTACAAGGATAAAATGAAATCTCAGAGTTTTAATTTGCATTTCTCTCATGACTAAAGGATGTTATGTCTGAGCATTTTTAAGTGTCTCTCAGTCATTTTTAAGTTTGTCTGTTGAGAGTTTTCAGTTTATGTCTGTAACAAATATTTTTATTGGATTAAATTTTTTAATAACTAATTTCCTGAGTTCTTCATATGTTTTTAAAATGGGTTTATGATAAGTAAAGATCTTTTCCCACTCTATAGTCTTGTTATACAAAAGTTTCTCAATTCAGGAGATATAATTTATGGTTTCTCCAAATGTTTGTGCCACTGAGGCTGTGTTTAAGATGTGGAAAAGTGTACTTCAAAATTTTTTTCTCTGTGAGGTTCAACATAATTTTTATATCCTGAGGCCTTTGACTCATTTGAACTTAAGTTTTGTACATGGAGATGGATATGGATCTATTTTTATTCTTCTACATGGTTGTGTCTAATGAGGCCAATATCATTAGTTAAAATGCTTCCTTTTTCCATTTTCCCTATCTGTGAGGCAGACTGACAACCTAAGAGGAAGATAGCTTATAAGATTTTAATTAGATATTCAATGGTTAAAACTCTAGTTATAATATTCTTATGGGAGACCTTGAGCTGAGAGGTAAAATTCTTATAAAAAACGGTTTCCAATAGAGAGCTTAGAAAGCTGCCAAACAGGTACTCATGCTGTTTGCGGCTAAACCTTCCCAGTTTTTCCAGTTAAGATATTAAATTCTTAATTTAGAACAGTAGCCTGTCTAGTACAAAAGGGCAGGATAAAATCTGAAAGATGGTTTAACAAAATATTGACTATGATCAATGTTTCTTATACTAAACAATAGATTCATTGATAATTTTAAGATTGATTCCTGGACAATTGCCTTTGTTCAATTCAAAGACCAAAACAATAATCTTTTCCCAGATGATCATTGCTACAATTCACACAACTGTATTTTACTAATGTTATAGTTAAAAATCCCTTAAAGGATTTTATGCTAAATTTTACAAATGGCTCTTCCAATGGAAGAACTGCATATAGAAATTATGGAGTGTACCAAGGCTCCTTGAAAGCAATTTATAACAGTTGCACACAGATCCTGATGCAAATGGATCTAGCATGATGACACCAAGCTGACCTTTACTAAGGCAAGGTAAAAAAAGCCCTTGCAATGCATTATGAAAAAACCCGACCTATATATATATTTGGGGTCGAAGAGATGTTTATGCTTTTTTCACAGAAAGAAAATAAAAGCTGAACCTGATGGCTGTGAACACCCCATAAAGGAGTTCGAGGAGAAACCAGTTGGAGAGGTCCTTGGTCCGGTCTTCCCTGCCCCCAAGGAGAGGAGTGCCTGATAGATAACAGAACCTGCTATGCCACTCTGCAGGATGTCATTCTGCCTTTAGAGGGTTCAGGGAGACTGGGACTGAGATGATTGCCAGGATGTGCTTCAGATAGCTGAGTCCAGCTCACCTCATGCAGGAATCCCACCTGTCCTGAAGCACAAATGTTGAGCTGCTTCTGCAGTCTGCATTCTGTTTGCTTTGGAGCCGAGGTGCAAGACTAAACATCTGACTGTTTTAAACTTTGGGACACAAAACTCATTTTAATTAAAATACTAACCCCTCTTTATTTAAGAAGGGGGGAAGATTGGGGTTCTGACTGTTGCTCAGAAACTGGAACTGGTGGTATTTGATAACGACAATGTCTGTCTTTGTATGTACTCTTACTGGAATTGACTTAATGATATTTGTAACTGCTTATAGATGTTGGGAAAGGTTTGACACATGCTGTAAGTGTTTAGGTTTAATGCATATGTTAAAAATTTTAGATTTTGATCCCTTTTACACTGCCCTAATTTTTGGCAGGCAGCACTCATAATCTTATTGTGGAGTAGGCATTTAGGAAGGAGGATATACCTTAGGCCAGACTAAAAAGGAATACTGGGTTTGGAAAACGCCCTTTCTTCTTGTCTGGAAGAAGGAGCTATTGGTGCCCAAATTATATATTATATCTTTTATTTGAGGAGCTCCTTACAGTCTTTTCATTAATGATAGACACAGGGGCCCAATGACGGAAGTTAGTGTGGACCCTCGCCTGAGCAGCACATCATACAGAAGCTATAGAGGCCAGCTCAACATGGCATGGTGCCAGGCATGAGGATCGCTCTCCACATAGCCTAAGACAGGGAACCCTGCAGTCAAACACCTGCTTACTTTAGGTCTTGCTAGATACCTTTTATTTGAGAAGTTCCAAGAATGGGCGACTTGTGGCAGGACATCTCCCAACTTAAGACAGGGTCCTGGGAACCCAAGGAAGGGTAAGGGGGAAAAAAGACCTGGTCCCCACTTGACCTAAGACTCATAAGGCACCCCTCTGTTCCCAGGAGAGGTAAATTGCTCCACCATTCGAGAAGAGGGTCTCCCCTTGTCCCAGTCCCTTCTCATTTAGATCTGACAACATGGTTGGACTCTGACCTGGTGCCCTCCATTTGATAGCTGCCTGCCTTTATAAAAGGAAGGGGGATATGTCAGGAGCCATGTCCCCCTCAAAATTATTATAGGGATCATTGCCCTGAGAAGTTTGCAGAGGGCTCCACTTTCCAATTGTATTGAGAATTGTTTTATTGACAAAGCCTATCCCACACCCAAATTAACTGTTAATAGAGAGCTATCTGTTAGCGGAACCCACCTCACACTCTATCTAGAGAACTAGGTGTGTCAACTTGTGAACTCCTGGCAGAGGAATCGTGACCTGACCGATCGTAACCTCTTGGCCTACGTGACCGACGTGGACCACGTGGCAAGATCCCGTGCCCCAGCCTCCCAAGCTCCTCATCCAGGGGCTATATAAGCTGTAACAATGACTCTAATAAACGGAGGCTTCGACAAATCAGCCGAGCCTCCTTCTTCTCACCAGCCCATGTCTTTCAGGTGGTACCTCTCCGTGACCCTGGAATAACTGACTGCCAGGTGGGTTACAGACCCTAGACAGAGTAACTCGCCAAGGTGGTCTACACCAAAGCTAGATGGAAAACCATCTGGGCAAACTCCAAACTCTGCATCTTCATGTCTGATATAGAAATGCTCTTCAGATCTTCACATCCTTTCAGCTCTTTTGACTGTAACACACTTCTTTTGGGGGGCTGGTTCCACTCCCTGTTAGTAGCTTTCCTTGGCAGATATCCCATGGCTCTGTCCTCTCCAAAGTCTTGGAGTCTCCAAGGCAATCCAGGCTTCATCTTCACAGCTTCACACACTGGCTTCTTTGTGCCTCCATACAGGGACACCCCTGTCACATGCCTGCCCTCAGTGACTTTCCTTAGCCACAGAAGTTTGTGTAGTCCCTTTCTTTTATCATTGACTCTAAAATCAGAACCATGTGGTTGCAGCTACCAAGTTCTGCTGTTTTCTGTGATGGAGGAGTTAATTTCATTGGTTAAATAAAGAAACTGCCTTAGCCCTTTAAGAGGACAGAAAATTAGGTAGGCGGAGTAGACAGAACAGAATGCTGGGAGAAAGAAGCCAAGTCGTGAGTCGCCATGATTCTCCCACTCCAGACAGACGCAGGTTAAGATCTTTCCTTGTAAGCCAGCTCATGGTACTACACAGAATATTAGAAATGGGTTAGATCAATATGTAAGAGCTAGCCAATAAGAGGCTGGAACTAATGGGCCAGGCAGTGATTAAAAGAATACAGTTTCCGCGTAATTATTTCAGGGCATAAGCTAGTCATGCAGGCAGCCGGGTGGCGGAACACAGCCCTGCCACTCATATTTCAACAGAGTGGCGCCCAGCGTGATAATGAACTCCACATAAAATCTGAGATGGCTTAAGAAGGAGAGAGAGAAAATTTAAGACAGCTTTTTGCTGTTTCTGGGTTGCGTGCCGCAAAGAAATTGTCCTGACTCAGCAGCAGGAAAAAATTGGCTATTTTAAAATGCCGGCTTTCTGGGCAGTGCCATCATTGCGATCTCTGTCTGGCTCCTGCAGGAGACAGAGCTTTTGAATGGAGCATTTGGAGTAAAGTGCTACGGCTTGCTTGATGGCAATGTGGACTGCTGTGTGCCTGGAACTGTGTGTGACTCAGGGGCACCAAATGGTTCTGATGCAGGAGCAGCTCAGCTCCGCCATGCTGAACTGTGCTGGTCTCAGGCAGGAACTACCGTAATTACTGTAATAACAGCGCAGTTAAGGTTTCGACTGGGCAGGACACAGGCAGTACGGTATTATCTGTATATGGTGCAACTTAAGTTTTTTAAAAGTGCTTAACATTTTAAGAAATGCTCCTGGATAGTAAAAAAATTACAGATTCACAATAAAACAGATTCAGACACAAAAGACCACACTTTTGGATGAATGTACATAGGCTTGAGAGAGAGAAAAAAATATATAAAGAATAAAGTTAATGTCTTAAAAAAAGGGTAAAGTCTTTAAATAGACGGAGTACAGATAATTATAGATTAAAAGAAATAAAGAAAAATAAGCCACATAAAAATGAAAATTCACAGAGAGTCTGGATTTTTTGTATTATTGTGCTTTCTTTAAAATTTTTGACTGTAAAGGAGCTAACTGCAGAGAGACATTTCATTATATGGGTTGCCAAGCTAAACCAGAATGGATATAAGGGTATTATGATTTCAGAATATGGGTCTAAGGATATGATGCTTTGGAGAGGGTCTTCTTTTGTTTTCACAGAGGACGAGACCCTGTTAATTGCTTCTATCCCAATATGGTATGATAGACCACGCCCTCCTGAAAGGTTGCTGTGAACACCCTCAAAAAATTGCTTCACTCAACTGCCCACTGAGATGAACCTGGCACACAGGTTATACCGTGAAAGACCTGAATAACAGCGCCCCCATTCAGCAGGAAGCAGTTTGGAGAGAAAAAACTGCGCCCATATTCCCAAATATTGTTTATAAATGTTCTTTTACATTTAAAGGGGGAAATGATATAGATATGAATAATTTGCATTGGTATAGATTTTAAGGTCAATTTTGTTATATGTATATGTATTTCTAATCTTGATTAAGGTATTGTGATTGTATAGTTCATTTAAAAATGTAATGAATATAGGTTGTTAATGGATAATCATCAATAATTGTCAAGCTTTTAGTCATGTTAGTTAGATTTTCTAGATGTGCATAGATATATTTCAGCTAGATAGGCATTCTTCATATCTTTCAAAGACTGCAGAATATGGCATTTAATGTTTTAATAACTTAGGGCTTTTTATGAATATGAGACACATCTGCCCCTGGCAGCACCAATCTACTTAAAGAGGAAGATGGGCACCGAAGAGGCTCCTTAAGGAGTTTGATAGCCATTTGGGCAAGAAACTGCTCTTGCCTGGACTGTTGCATAAACTGGACACAGAGAACCCACAGAAAGAGGACTGCTGAACTTGCCTAAAGGTGAGATGGTTTTTCGGGGTTCCTGACTCATAAAAGAGTCTGTGAGACATTCTGCAGGACACAGCAAAAAGTGACTGAACTGTCTTTGGAATTTCCTGCTTAATGAAAATGTCTGCTGGATACTATGGGCCTGAAGGCTGATGATGGATGCCCCAATAGTACAAAAGAACTTTGGGTGACTGTCCAGGCAGCAAGATGTCTCTGTCATTTCTAGAGTTTTCTTATTTCTTGTTTACTTAGGTAATATTATATCCTTCTGGAGTCTTTGATGAAGTTGAAGAATAAATAGATAGTTATAGTTTTCCTTAGTTATGATAAAAGATAGATATAAATATTGTAACTGTAATTCTTGCTTGACAACTGTTATATGTAATCTTACTATGTTAAAATGAAAGCCTTTTTTTGTTTAAACAGAAAAAGGGGAAATGATGGAGGAGTTAATTTCATTGGTTAAATAAAGAAACTGCCTTAGCCCTTTAAGAGGACAGAAAATTAGGTAGGCGGAGTAGACAGAACAGAATGCTGGGAGAAAGAAGCCAAGTCGTGAGTCGCCATGATTCTCCCACTCCAGACTGACGCAGGTTAAGATCTTTCCTGGTAAGCCAGCTCATGGTATTACACAGAATATTAGAAATGGGTTAGATCAATATGTAAGAGCTAGCCAATAAGAGGCTGGAACTAATGGGCCAGGCAGTGATTAAAAGAATACAGTTTCCGTGTAATTATTTCAGGGCATAAGCTAGCCATGTGGGCGGCCGTGTGCCTGGGACGCAGCCCTGCTGCTCCTATTACAACATTTCTGGGCTGGGATATGGGCCCTCATTCATTTACATCTTCATCAGCTTTATGTTTTTGATTGTTTCCTTCACTGACTAAGGTTGGCTGTCTTCAAACTCCATCTGTAGACTAGGTTGGCCTCAGACATGGATCCACCTGTCTTTGCCTCCAGGTGTGGTATTAAAGATGCACATCACCACACCTGGCTCTAAGCTTTCCTTCAATTCCTTTTCACAAGTTGGAAGTTTAGGGGATCTTAGCTGGGTAGGATCTTGCCCTGTGGTTTCAACTTCCTTTATTCTATTTAACAACAGGCTTTTCTTTAATCTGTTTATCACAGGATTTAGCTCTTTTTCGGGTCCTAGTTCCCCCCTTGCTTTGCTTGCTCTTTGCATTATAGATCTGCATAAGAATGACCACTAATAGCCACACAACAGAGTCAGCAGTAGACTGTTTTGAGATTTCCTCAGCCAGCACAATTAACTGCAAACTCTACAGTTTAGCCTCAGGCAGACTCTTTCATGTCTGAGATACCTGCTGAGGAAAGATGCTAACAAAGAATGGAACCAACCAAAGAAAAAGAAGTGTGTTGCAGTCAACAAAGCTGATTGAAGTTGAAGATCTGAAGAGTCCTTTGACATCAGACATGATGATGCAGTTTGGAAGTCATGTTCTTCACCAAAGTATTACAAGAACAATCTCTAGGTAATATACTGAAATTCTTCTCCTCTAAAATTCTTGAGTAAGGCTCACAGTTCAAATCACCTTCAGAACCACTATCTTCCATACCCTACTACTATGGTTCAATAAGTCCTACTTAAAGTGTTCAACTGATTTTCTAATCCAAACTCCAAACAAAAACATGGCCAGACCTAACACAGCTTTATACCCGGGTACCAACATCTGCCTTAGGGTTTTTATTGCTGTGAAGAGTCACCACACCCATGGCAATTCTTGTAAAGGGAAACATTTAATTGATGATGTCTTACAGTTTCAGAAATTCAGTCCAGTATTATCATGGCAGAAAACATGGTGGCATGCAGGCAGGCATAGTGCTGGAGAAGGAGTTAAAAGTTCTGCATCTTGATCTGCAGGCAACAGGAAGTACACTGATACATTGGGCATAGATTGAACATATATGACCTCTAATCTGCCACCTCCACGGTGACACACTTCCTCCAATAAGGTCACACCTATTCCAACAAGACCACAGCTCCTAATACTGCTTGTTCCTATGGGTCAAATATTCAAATATGTGAGTTTATTTGGGTCACACCTATTCAAACAACCACAGTATTCTTGTGGTTTGTCAGGGACCAGCCCCAACAAAAATACCTCTTGCCTCTTGGAGATTTAGAAAATATTAGTAAAGATGTGAAGACATGAATAAAAATAATAAAATGGAGAAACATATAGAACAGTATTGGGACAGAGTTCCAGTGAGTACTGGAATTCATCCATGTTTATTTTCCAATTGCTTAAAATATCCCTGACAACAAAAGTTAGGAGTAAGACAAAAATCTGCATTACCATGATACAAGGAATGAACAGACCAGATGAAGGTCTGGGGCTATAGTCATAGTTAAACTTTCTGTTGCCAGTACAAAACAAGTCACACCCACACCCTAGACCAAAACATCTCTGTGTATCTAGGATCAGTGTGTTGTGCCCAGAGTGTGACCTCCAGAGTGTGACCTCCAGAGAGAGACCTCCAGAGTGTAACCTCCAGAGTGCGACCTCCAGAGTGTGACCTCCAGAGAGAGACCTCCAGAGTGTGACCTCCAGAGGGAGACCTCCAGAGAGAGACCACCAGAGTGTGACCTCCAGAGAGAAACCTCCAGAGTGTGACCTCCAGAGAGAGACCACTAGAGAGAAACCTCCAGAGTGTGACCTCCAGAGAGAGACCTCCAGAGTGTGACCTCCAGAGTGTGACCTCCAGAGTGTGACTTCCAGAGAGACACCTCCAGAGAGAGACCTCCAGAGTGTGACCTCCAGAGAGAGACCTCCAGAGTGTGACCTCCAGAGTGTGACCCCCAGAGAGAGACCACCAGAGGCCCAGACTGTAATAAGCAAGGTTTAATCAGCATAATACAAACATGTTTGGAACTCATATCCATCCCTGTTGTAGTGAGGTAGAGAGGAGTTGTATCTTTTCTGTGGGGTAGGCTTTAAAGAGACTCTTTGAAGCTGCTTTGACATGGGTGCAAGGACTTTTGCCCCCTCCCATCCTGCTAAGTCAACTTTTTCCTTGTTCTTAGCAAGCCCACTGTTTCTGAGTTAGGCCATCTTTATCAGTCTGTACCAGGTGACTGCTCGGCTGAGCTAAGTGACCTTGTGCTCGGAATCTCCCAGGTGGGAGAGGGGAAGGACACTATCTTCCTGGGAAAATATTCTGCTAGGAAATTTGTTCTTGCCCCTTTGAGAATAAGGGGTGAGGGTCCTTCAAGTGAAGCCTATACTTGCTCCTTTGCCAGAACCATAGGCCAGCATAAATGCTCTCAGGAAAGACACAAATGTTCTCCTTTGTGTACCAGTGCAGGATGAGTGCTATGTGTCTGCGTTTCTTTCCATTAGTAGTTTGAGATCTTTGGCATATGCTTCTCAGACTTCATAAGCATTTGTTACAAGAATTTAAAATATGGTTAATGTTCCTAAATACCCAGGCGGTTCCCCGAGGAGCTAGCGACGGGGAATGCTGGTGAGTCCCGAGCAGCTGTATGCAGGCAGAGAGCTCAGGAGAGACTGTTGTGGGTCACTGCAAGATCCCCAGTGGCCCATCCCGGGCGGGCTGGTCCTGCCATGCAGCCAGGAGAGCTAGCCCAGGGAGGCTCCGGGAGAGCCAAGCAGGCGGGTGTGAACAGGTGGCGGGTAAAAGGCACAAACACAAAATATAGACATAAAGCTAAACATTTATTACTTAAAGGAGAGAGAGAGAGAGGGAGAGAGAGAAATAGAGAGAGAGGGAGAGAAAGAGAGAGAGACAGAGAGACAGGGAGACATGTGTGTGCACACTGAGAGGAGAGTAAGAGAGATTCAAGATGGCAGGGGCCGGGGTTGGGGGGTGTCACTGGGAGTGGGTGTGGCTTGTCCCTTAAAGGGACCATAGACCAAAAGAATAACATTCCTGGATCCTTTTTATAATAAAAACAGAAAATTAGACACCACAGTTTAACAGAATTGTGGGGGTCAAATTCTCAAGACTGTTTCCAACTGATTTGTGGGTGTCATCTTTGAGGGGGAACCTGAGAGAAGGCTGGGAGCTGGTCACATTTTGGCATAGCTGGTCTCTTTGCTTCTGACTTGTGTCTGTGGCACAGAAATGTCTGGTGTGCCTTATCCTGTTTAAAATATTGGCAGAACAAAGAACAAAGTTAAATTAAGGAAAAAAAAATTTTTGGACCAAGGAATTGAGGGGGTATCTGACCTGTTTAAGATGGAGTCCTTAATTCGGCTCCCTGGAACTCACAAGAACTCCTTGGGTTTGTGAAAACAGAAGTTTTAATGACTTATGACTATGACATATTTTTGTACAATGAAAAGTATTTTTTAATACTATGGAAGGCAGCATAAGAGATTAATTTGATTTGAAATTTGTTAAAACCTTTTAGCTATCAAACTGTCAGAGATCTTTGAGAAGGATAAGATTTTACATGAGTTACTGATTAAAAAAATGACAGAGAACTTACTTGGTTGGCACCCAGAGCTACTTTTTTTGGGTCCTCCATGGTCACTGAAGGTTGCACTTGACCTTTGTTGTTTAGCACCAGGCCTTCCAGGCTCCAGAAGACCCTGTAGGCTAAGAAATCTGTAGGAAGACAGGCCTACCTTGACTTGTGCAGCTAGGCTGTCATTCCAGCGATTCCATCCATGTCTAGAGGTCTTTAGTTTAGAGGAAAGACAGTTTTTCCCAATGGTCAGCGCTTGGCAGTCAAAGTGAACTGCAGAAGGAAGTTGTTCTGCGCCCGTCTGTCTTCTCTCTTCTTTGGAGGAAATAAGAGCCTGCTGCTAGGAGCTAATCTGTCTCTTGTTATGAAAAGTTTTTAAATAATTAAATACTTAAATATTACATTCCCCAGATCTCTGAGCAGTTGAGGGCTGTCTATTAGGTATAGCTGCAGTATACTGGCTCATAACAGGTAAGATCCACACTCGTAAAAGAGCAGAAAGAAGAAACTGCTGGCAATGGAAGGTTAATGCCAGAACTGACAATGGTAGAGAGCAGCTTAAGAGACTTAAAGGTACATACCAGTTTAAAATATGAGACTTATGATTTTGTAATCTGAAATGAGATGCAATGAACAATTATTATACACAGAAAGAGTGAACAGGAATTGGGCAACGTGGATGCCTTTGATGGGTCCTATCAAAGACATGCCACAGCGCAAAACACATGTAACAGAGTTAACATGAGGAGTTTAGTGAAAACTGTGTAAAAAGGTAGGGTATACAGGAGTAAAACTGGGAGAGTGTGGTCACATGACCTGGCTCTCAGCCAAGATGGTGGAAAAGTCACCTGACCCACCTGGCCCTCAGCCAAGATGGCGACTGCCATGCACTGCATGAAAAAAGTCACAATTTTTGAGCTGTAAGGATTAGGTCTGGATGGCTTGGTTCCCATGGTCAAGGCTGTGAAAACATCTGCAAAAAACCTGGCACCTCAAGCCTACAATGAGAACACCTCCCAGTTAGGCAAGATGCAGATGACACGAACATCCAGGACACAGGAGGGGGCGTCCCTGTTTCACAAGTGGGATGCTAAGGGCCTAGCTGGATCTGGGCAGATTACTCAGAAATCAGAGGCCGGGTCACACTGTAGCAGTAGTCACGATGAAAAGAAGGAAGAAAAGGAATGAAAAGAGAGAAAGAGAGAGAACTGGAGACCCCGGGCCTTCAGGTGCGGGTGAACTGAGGGGCTGGCTAAGGCCACGCCGTCCCAGGCATGGGCTTAACCAAGGATGCAAGCCGGAAGTGAATGCCAGCGAGGGGAAGTCCCCTGACCCTAGAAACACTGGGGTTTGCCAGGAGTTCAATGGTCAATTCCCAGGTTAAAAGAGTCATTTAAGCTGGCCAAAAGGGGACACTCACGATTAGAAGCCGGTATTATTTGTAAGAGCTGCGCCCAGGCAGATGGAATGCGTGGGTTGTTGTCCTCAGTCTTGATTCAGTCCTGGAAGGTGGAGCCTGAGCTGGAACACTGGCCCCGGGTGGAAGTCCAGGGCAGGCGAATCTCTCAAGTCCACGGCACCAAATAATGTTCCTAAATCCCCGGGCTGTTCCCCGAGCAGCTATCAGCAGGGAATGCTGGCTGGCGAGTCCCGAGCAGCTATAAGCAGGCAGCGAGCTCAGCAGAGACGGTGTGTGGGTCCCTGCAAGATCCCTGGGTGGTTTACGAGCGGTGGCCCATCCCAGGCGGGCTGGTCCTGCCATGCAGCCAGCACATAGACACAAAAAATAGGCATAAAGCTAAACATTTATTACTTAAAGGAGAGAAAGAGAGAGAGAGAGAGAGAGAGAGAGAGAGAGAGAGACAGGGAGACACGTGCATGCATGACCAGAGGATAGTAAGAACGATTCAAGATGGTGGGGGCTGGGGTTGGGGGGTCACTGGAAGTGGGCATGGCTTGTCCCTTAAAGGGACCAGAGACCAATTTTATAACAAAAAACATATCAGAAATACATTCAGTTATGCTATATGCCAATAAAACAATTATATTGCCACTGGTTGGCTGCTAAGCTATATGATTTATAATTTCATTACTTTGTATTTCTGTCTAAAAAACAAAATTATGTTTAAATAATTGGCAGCTATTGCTCCAAAATCACAAATTAGAAAGACAGAAAAGTTGAAGGCAAAATGAAGGGTATAAAAAACTGTTAGTGGATCTAAGTCCCAAATCTTTAATACTCCTGTCAGCCCTCCTTGAAGTTAGCTTTCTCTCATGAAACATTTTTTAATAACTAATTGCAATTATTTCTTTACAGTTTGGATGTGGGCTTGTACATGGAGGTGAGAGGGCAACTTGTAGGGCTTGATATTCTTACTTCCTCTTATGGGAACTGAGAATTGAATTCAGATTCCCTAGTTTGTTGGCAAGTGACTTTACCCATTGAACCATCTAACTAGTCTGGAACCTTTAAAACCATATTGATTTTTGTCAGACTCAGATAATGTTCTTCCTCCTTTCTTACATTTCATTTGAAATTCCTTCATCCTCTGTTGTTGTTGTTGTTTGTTTTGTTTATGAGAAGTACCAGTATCACTGGTAGTTTCAAGTCAAATTTGCTGAAAATCTCAATGTGATGACTTGCTTGACAATTTGTATTTAAAGTAGAGTGTTAAGTGGGAGCATAGGCCCCAGCCCCTTGCATCTATCCCAGTCCCAAGACCTGAGAGTTATATTGGTCTGGACTCCAAATCCCAGCAGGCCATGTCCTGACCCCTCCCTGGGGAGGGTCAGAGCCACTCCCACAGAGTATTTAAATAAACTCCCAAAGGAGGAACACATAGTCTCTTTCCCTTCCTCCCAGTGGTCCTGTTTGCAGTCTCCCTGTTCCCCCTCGCGGTCACCCGAGAGAGCATAACTCCCATTAAACCTGGATATTTCTTAACTTCTCTTGTTTTGATTGGGCTTGATTGGGAATTTGCATCGGCAGAAAGCTCATGTTAGGAAATATTCCTAACAGAGAGGATACTGAAAAATGATTATTTTTAAAATAAAAACATTTAAAGAAACTCAGTGAACTAGGGGATTTTTCAGTATAAAGTCTGAGTTGGAGTACATAGGTTTAAATTCTATGCCCACTATTCTTATCACAGGCTTTGTGTGAAGCTTAAGGTGGATTCAATTCCTAAGTTCTACCTTGGTTTCTTGTAGGGATAAGTCCCGCCCCTTAGGGGGCATGTTCACCTCGGGGCTAATGTTTACCTATAAATCTGGCGAGCTGCTCTCAGCGCTTGCTTCTGCTTTCCTGGTCTCCGCTGGAACGGTGGTTCTGTAAGTCTATTTCCCCATTAAAGCTGTATATATTTTTACAGTCTGTCTGCATTCGTTTATGCTGTTACATTTTGGCATCCAACGTCAGGGTATTTTGCCCCCGACTCAAGCGCGTAGCACGCTAGCTAACACAGCACACTCCCGGGTGCCGTTTTTTAGTTCGTGACTCGGGCCCCAGGGCCAAGTTTGAGATACACTCGGCCACACAGGCCCATTCTGCCCTGCCTGCTCGCTGGAGCAATTAACCCTTCCCTGCCTGCCTTGGCTAAGTTTGCAGGGGAACCCCACTGCCTGAGTTAGCGGAAGATGAAGTACCTGCGGTTTTGTAACAAAAGCCGCCACAGCAGCAGATTTGGTCTGATACAAAGTGACTTGGCCAGGCAATGGTGGAGCATGCCTTTAATCCCAGCACTTGGGAGGCAGAGACAGGTGAATCTCTGTGAGTTTGAGACCAGCCTGATCTACAAGAGCTAGTTCCAGGACAGGCTCCAAAACCACAGAGACCACCACTGGCAGGAACTGGTCATTGCAGGTAAAAAAAATTTCTTTTATAAATAAAATGTCTGAACACGTTACCATTCAAGAATTTAACAGTTTTTTAAATTGTACCACGTGGGAGATTTTACAAGAGGTGTCTATCACCCCACATCTATGGATCCTTCTGGGATTCTTAGTTTTCATTGGCACTAAATGGTTTGATAACAGAAATATGATAAAGTCTTTATGAGACGAATCCAGGATTCTTAAGGCAGAGATTGAACGCTTAAAAACAATTGAGAATGACAACAATCTTCTCAAGAATCAGTTTGAAGTTCTCCAGGAAGAGAACAGATCTTTGTTCAACATGACTCAATCAACCGAGCAAAATTTTAAAAAGGCTGATGTTAAGGAGAAATTCATTACTATGGAAGAGGGAACAGCTGATTTGGATCATAAGATTCAGTCCCTTTCTGTAGGAACTGAAACATTAACTGAGAGAATCAAAACTGCTGAATGTGACAATCGGATTTTGTCTAAAGCTTATGACAGATTGGCGGAAAGATTGTCAATACAAGAAGGCATGGTTTATGCCATAAAAATTATGTCCAAAGATGAGATTTTATCTCTAATGGACAAACTTCATACTTTAGAATCCTCAATGAAGGCTTTGGAACATAATTCTGGACAGGAGATTCAGACATTGCAGAAGGCAATGATCAATAGAATTGAAAAGATTGAGGAATTTCTAAATTCTGATGAAGAAGAGCAAGGGGTAGAAAGGCAAATTTTAACTACAATTGTCGGTAAATCTCTCCGGGACAATTTCCACAAAGCTCTACCTACAGCTCTACCTGCCTTTCCAGTAATAACAACAGAGAAAGTGATTGGTTCCAGAAACCCCTGGGTCATCAAGGAAGATACATGGGAGCCTGTCCATATGAATGATCTCAAAGAAATTAAACAGGCTCCCATGACTTTTGGGATGCACGCCTCTTTTGTTAAAGAGATGCTAAAATCTTGGGCCATGACAAGCAGAGCAAACCCCTTGGACTGGCTCCAGCTGAGCTCTGCAGTACTTGAGAGTGGACCGCAATTGAAATGGAAATGCTTATTCAGGCAAGAGGCTAGACTTTTAGAACAGCAGGAAAAAGCGAAGGGAATTGACATTTCCCTAGATAAAATTCTAGGTGAAGGGCTCTTTTCCGACCCTCAGGAACAAGCTAATTTGGATGAAAACACACTCTCCATGTGTACTACAGCAGCCTTAAGGGCTTGGGACAGGGTACAAGACCCAGGACAGAGAATGGAATCATTTGTCAGAGTTAAACAGGGTCAGAGAGAACCCTTTAGTGACTTTTTACAAAGACTAACTAAGGCTGTATAAATAGGGATATCTGACCCAGAAGCAAGACGTATAATGATTGAGTCTTTGGCTTATGAAAATGCAAATGTGCAATGCAAAAGGATTTGAGGGCCTTTAAAGCTCAGATCAGTCTTTCATACACTGAATGTTGATACATTTGATTATGGCACTGAAGCATGGGTAGAAGAAACAATTTCCAATGGTAAAAGGAGACACCAGAATAACAAATGTTTTAATTGTGGCAAAATGGGTCATATGAAAAGGAATTGGAGACAACGGATTTTCAGAAATAATAATAATACATCTTCTAGAAATAACAGAAATAGGAGGACTCAGCCTTCAGGTTTATGTAGAAGATGTGGAAAAGGCAGACATTGGACGAATTAATGCAGGTCTACAAGAGATAGACAAGGCAACCTGATACAGATGGGAAAGGTGAGAGGGGGGCCTCACAGGCCCCCATGGCAAACATGGTTCAGTCATTTCCAGTTTCTTCAGAGTATGTGCCTCGACAGGACAATTAGGAAGCCCCATGCCTACTGTTACAAACAATAATGATCGGAAAGATAAGTTACGTGTGTTTTGGCAAACTTCTATAAATGATCAAAGACCAAAGCTAAGAGTGTGTGTAAATGGCATTTTTATTACTGGCCTGCTGGACACAGGTGCGGATATAAGTATCATTACCCCAGAATCTTGGCATCCATATTGGCCTCTTCAGAATGTAAATGTTCAGCTCCTGGGAATTGGAACCCTATCTCGAGTAAGGCAGAGCACGAGATGGGTTGAATGTATAGGGCTAGAGGGACAAATAGGAAAATTAAGGCCATATGTAGCCAATATTGCAATGAATTTATGAGGTCGTGACCTATTACAACAATGGAATACCCAAATTAACATTCCTGCTACTTCTAGAGCCTATATTTCTGAGAATAATATTAAAAGATATTACAAACGGAGAAAACCGGACATTCGGGCTGTACAAGAACAATCAATTGATGTCCCTTCAGAGATACCAACAGCCTTGCCTCTAAAATGGTTGACTGAGAAACCAATATGGACAAAGCAATGGCCTTTAGCTGAGGAAAGTTACAGGCTTTAGAACAGCTGGTACAAGAACAATTAGATGCTGGACATATAGAAGAATCTACCAGCCTTTGGAATTCTCCTGTATTTGTGGTTAAAAAAAATCAGGTAAATGGAGAATGGTGACAGATCTCAGGGCCATCAACAAGGTTATTCAACCTATGGGCCCTCTGCAATCTGGAATTCCCTTGCCCTCTTTATTAGCAAAAGGATGGCCTCTCATAGTTATTGATTTAAAGGATTGTTTTTTCACTATACCTTTACAAAAAGAAGATAGAGAAAAATTTGCCTTCACAGTGCCTACTTATAACAATTCTCAACCTTTGAGGAGGTACCACTGGGCAATCCTCCCCCAGGGTATGTTAAATAGCCCCTCCCTGTGCCAATATTTTGTGATCCAACCATTGCAAATAATACTCAAGAAATTTCCCAAATCTATAGTATACTATTACATGGACAACATTTTATTATCCGATTCAAACATGGATACCTTGAACAGACTGTTTGAAGAAATAAAGATACTTTTACCTAAATGGGGATTGCAAATTGCTCCTGAAAAGATTCAGAAGGGAGATTCTGTTAATTATTTAGGTTATAAAATAGGTTTGCAAAAAATTAAGACACAAAAGGCACAAATTAGGAGAGATCACCTACGGACTCTCAATGACTTTCAAAGACTGTTAGGAGACATTTCCAGTCTACGACCAGCTACTGGGATAACACCTGATCTAATAATTCATTTGAACAAAACCTTGGATGGTGATAAAGATTTAAACAGTCCCAGAGAATTAACAGCTGAAGCAGAAAAGGAACTGACAATGATTGAGGAAAAATTACAACAGGCACATGTGGACAGGGTGAATCCAGAGCTCAATTGTATTCTCGTCATACTACCACCAAAAATTTCTCCTACAGGAATTTTAATGCAGAGAGATGATATTATCTTGGAATGGATCTTTTTACCACATAAACCAAGTAAGAAACTGAAAACTTATGTGGAAAAGGTCTCTGAGTTAACTATAAAAGGTAAGCTGAGACTTCGTCAACTAGCAGGCATAGACCCAGCAGAAATCATAGTGCCTTTCACTGCTGATGAACTAAAGAAATTATGGGAAGATAATGAACCATGGCAAAGAGCTTGTGCTAATTTGTTGGGAGACATTAATAGCAACTATCCAAAAAGCAAGAGGCCTAACTTCATAAAGAGAACTTCTTGGATTCTTCCTTGAATCATCCGTGATGCTCCAGTAACTGGAGCCCGTACATTCTATACTGATGCCAATAAATCAGGGAAGGCAGGTTACAAATCAGAAGACTTGGGTAAGGTGGAACAAAGTCCTTATGATTCTGTCCAGAAGGCGGAATTATATGCCATTATTATGGTGCTAAGGGATTTTAAAGAACCTATTAATATAGTTACTGATTCACAATACGCAGAGTTATTTTACATATTGAAACTGCTGAATTTATACCTGATGATACAGAACTAACCTCATTGTTTCTCCAGGTTCCAGATTTCATCAGGAACAGGCTTTGCCCTATGTACATAACACACATCCGATCCCATACGGGTCTGCCAGGTCTTCTAGCACAAGGTAATGCAGAAATTGATCAATTATTGATTGGTAGTGTGCTACAAGCCTCTGAATTTCATAAAAAACATCATGTTAATAGCAAAGGTTTGATGGAGGAAGGTCATTCGCTAATAAAGAAACTGCCCTGGCCCATCTGATAGGTCAGAATTTAGATAGGCGGAGTAAACAGAACAGAATGCTGGGAGGAAGAGGAAGTGAGCTCAGATGCAAGGCAGCTCCTCTGAGAGACAGACGCCATGCTCCCCTCTCCCTGGCAGACACAATGAAGCTCCAACCCAGGATGGACGTAGGCTAGAATCTTCCCGGTAAGCACACCTTGGGGTGCTACACACATGAATAGAAATGGGCCAAGCAGTGTTTAAAAGAATACAGTTTGTGTGCCATTATTTTGGGGCATAAGCTAGCCAGGCAGCCATGAGCCAGGCTGTGGGAAGAGGCCTGCAGCCCCCACTACAAAGGTTTGAAGAAAAAGTTTTCTATTACATGGCAACAAGCTAAGGAGATTGTAAAGAAATGCCCTACTTGCTCTTTCTATAACCAAACGCCACTGCCTGCAGGGGCTAATCCAAAGGGCACCCAAAGGAATGAAATCTGGCAGATGGATGTGTTCCACTTTGCAGAATTTGGCAACTTAAAATATGTTCATCATACCATTGACACTTATTCAGGCTTTCAGTGGGCAACTGCTTTAAGTTCAGAAAAAGCTGATTCAGTAATCACTCATTTATTAGAAGTCATGGCTATCATGGGTATACCTACACAAATAAAGATGAATAATGGTCCTGCTTATGTCTCTAGGAAAATGAAACGGTTTTTTGATTATTACAATATCAAGCATGTTACAGGTATACTACAGGTCAAGCAGTCATAGAAAGATCAAATCGAACTATAAAGGATAGTTTGAACAAACAGAAAGGGGTGGAAAACACCCCCAGAAATAGGTTACATAATGCTTTGTTAACCTTGAATTTTCTCAATGCTAGTGAGAAGGGAACAATGGCTGCAGAAAGACATTGGATAATGGAAAAGTCTACTGAACTAAATCAACCAGTTTATTTCAAGGATGTGCTGACCTCACAATGGAAGCCAGGAGATGTGCTGCGTTGGGGAAGGGGTTTTGCTCTTATCTCCACGGGTGAGGAAAAATTGTGGATACCATCAAAATTAATAAAGGTTCGGTTTGAAGAAGAGAAGCCACTTGGAAAAGATAAATAACAATTCATTCACAAGGATGGTGAGCATACTGATGGTAAGAAATACAGATAGGTTGGGGGCAGGGTTCTTTTCTTATCTCCACAGGAAAATACTCATCTTCAAAGAAATTAAGGGACCCTGAATATTTAATTACTGATAGATGGACACATTTTATAAGTATTAATTTATATATATGTCTTATTAAACATTTCTTTATAAATATGTAGAGCTGGTTTTGAAGTTGGACTCTGGCTCAGTCCTTCTCCAATTCCAAGCCTGTTAGTAAAAATAACCCCAGAGTTTCTGGAGTTTCTGTCTCATGTCAAGAGCCATGATATGGGTTAGAAAGAAATATGAGTTTAGAAAACATCTTTGCTTTTCTTCATATCTATCATACTTTTCATTGAATATATCTATCATGCCTTTCATTGAATATATATGTATGTCTATATATGTCTATATGATTAATGTTTAAGTTTTTCACAATGAACAAAGAGTTTTTCCTGAAGTGACATTTGAAGTTTCCAGGAAGAAGATGGGGCCCCACAACAACAACTCTAACTGGTTGATATGACGTCATGATACTGATAGCGCTACTACAAGACCTGTTTTGGGTACCAGCTGCACAAGACGATCCCAACTTGGTTAGCCGAAATGGTGCACATCATGTACAACATTCTGGCCAGACCTGCACAAATACTCAGAGACTATTTGCAATTTTAAAAGACACTGATCTTGAAATTTAACCATCATTTTACTTTCACAGGATCCCCCAGAATGAAGGTTGCCCCCATGACAGCTGGAAGTAATTCTAGTGGATGATGTCCCCTCTCCCAGTAAAGTTTGCCCCTGGGTTTAGGGACATCATTTAGGGGTTGGGAGATTGGGGAGGAATTTTATAAGCTCAGGGATCATTTTGAAAAAAAAAAAAGAAGAGGTAATGATGGGATAATAGATTTATAATTGTGAGTTACTGTTTTTAGGCAAATATATTGGTATCGATTCTTGTATATTGATACAAAGTTAAATTATATTGACTATTGTATGCATGCATGTTTCTACCTCTGTTTAAAACATTTTTATGTATTGACATATATTGTATTGATATATATATATATATAGTATATATTTACCATATTGCAGTGTACATTTCTACCTCTGATTAAGATACTTATAAAATGTTTGTGTATTGATTTATATTTACCATATTGCAATGTATATTTGTACAGTGTTTATATTTGGAGGTCATTATCCTCATTTGTTACACAGTTGTTTATTGTCTTAGTCTTTAAGTTAGATAGATATTGAGAATTATATAGATTAATAGTCATCTAAATTTGTCATTTATAATTAGACTAATCAGTTTCTTTAGATATTTAGAGATTATACTCAGTATAGATAGATAATCTTCGACCTCTTCAAAGAGCTGTAGAAAATGGCCTTTAATCTAACTCAGAGTTTCGTGACAGTGAGACACAATTGCTCCTGGCAACACTGCTCTATTCCTGACAGAATGTTGAGCACCAAAGACACTCCACCTGGAGCCCTTTCTTTTTGGCAGAACTGGCCTTTGGGCAAAGAAATGCCCATACCTCAACCACTGACAGAGATACAGAGCATGCATCAATGGATAAAATAGGACTGTCATATCCTGCCAAGACAGGGTAAGATAGTTTTGAAAAGTTCCTTGCCTTTAATAATGGTATGTCAGTTGTGTTAGGCCTTAGCCAAAGTTGGTTGACTCAACATTGCAAACGAGACTTTGGGTGATTGCCCAGATAGTCAGTTGTCTCTGTCAATTGTTGCACATTTTGGATATATCTTGTTTGTTAAGTAATATTTATTCCCTTCTCAGATCTTTGACGGAGTTGAAGATTATATTATTGTAGTTACTCTCTACATTATTTAGACTCCTTGAGACAGAATGTTTAGCAAAACTTTTGTTCTCAATATTGTTTGTTATATTTATTATTTGTTATTATTGTATATAGTTGTATTTGGTTTAGTTCTGTCTTATTTAGACAAAAGGGGGAGATGTCAGGATAAGTCCCGCCCCTTAGGGGGCGTGTTAGCCTCAGGCTAATGTTTACCTATAAATCTGGCAAGCGTGCTCTCAGTGCTTGCTTCTGCTTTCCTGGTCTCCACTGGAACGGTGGTTCTGTAAGTTCTGTAAGTCCCCATTAAAGCTGTATATATTTTTACAATCTGTCTGCATTCGTTTACGCCATTACAGTTTCTCTTTTTGTAAAGCAATAATAATGGCATTGATACCCTAGAGTTTTGAACTAGTGAAAACAAGATGTTTAAAACATTTAGCGATAAGTGTAGTATGTTAAATATTTCATAAATGCTAGAGCTATTTTTATTTATTTATTTATTTACATAGAAACTCAGAAAATTTTACTGACACCATAAAAATTTTATGTAACATTTTTATTTGCTATAAATTTACCTATTTAACTTCTTTATCATTTGTCAGCTTTACGTATTTATATACTGAATTTTAGTCATCTCACTTTTCCACATCCCCTCTCCCTTCCCTCATCACTGAGAACTTTCTTCCAAACAAACCCCTCCTGTTTCTCTGTCTTCTCTTGTGTGTGATCCAACAAGTTAAATAAAATTTCCTGTCCCATCATGGGTGGAGGGGTGGTATAATTGGCTACATAACTGAAGAAAATGGCATTCCTCACCAAACAACTCTTAAGTATCAGTAGCTCCTCAGGGAAAAGTGGAGACTTATGGGTTCAGTCTGATATCCACAATAAAGTCTGGATGCTCTGGAGCTTGTGATAGTCCTCTGCAGACAACCACAGCAGCAGGGGGTTCCTGAGTGCAATGGCTGTGACATATCCAGAAGACAGCTTTCTGTTGCATATCTCCCCATCTATGATTCTTCTGACTCCTCTTCTAAGATGTTACCTGAACCTGTGCAAAGGTGATATAACTGTCACATTTAGAGCCAGCTCTCCAATATCACCTATTCTCAGCACTTAGGTCAGCACAGTTTTCTGCAATAAGTACTACTCACTATGGTAAGAAGCTTCTCTGATGAAGACTGGATACAGCAGTAATCTCTAGATATAAAAATGATTGGTAAGTAAAACAATGGTAATTGATTCTCCATAATGTAACAGATTCCAGCCCATTTCCAAGTTACCAAAACCCAGCAACGCCTTGATTTCTTTCCTATTTATATTTCCTTGATGTCCTTCTGTTGTCTTAATTTTTTTAGCTAAGAATTCAAGAACTATTGATGAATATGGAGAGAGTGTACAACCTTGTCTTGTTCCTGGTTTAAGTGGAAATGCTTTTAATCTCTCTCCATTTAAGTCGATATTAGCTACAGGTTTGCTGTAAATTATCTTAATTGTGTTTATGTATGTCCTTATAATTCTAGTCTCTTCAGAACTTTTACCATGAATGGTTGTTGAAATTTGCCAAAATTTTGACATCTCAGTAGATTATGTTGTTTTTGTCTTTCTGGTGGATTGCATTTATCAATTTTATATATTGAATTATCCCTGCATTTCTCAGATGAAGCCAATTTGATTTCAGTGAATAATTTTTTGATGTGTTCTTACATTCAGTTTGCAAGTATTTTATTACGTGAAAATATGGAACACTTTACAAATTTGGGTGTCTTCCTTGTACAAGAGACATGCTGATCATCTCTGTAACATTCTAGCTGTAGTACATGTGCTCCTGAAGGTAGCGTAGCCCATAAGATTTAACTTTAGAGAATACTAAGTTAACATTTGAGTGGGGACAAGATTCTGATTTCAAAGTATAAAATTGTCCAATTCCCTATACCATCAAGATGAGAGTACTCTTTGCTTTTGCTGCATTTATGTCATGTAAATAAAGTATACTCTGAAAATGTTGGTTAGTTGCTTCAAAACAGTTCTAATTGTAGTGGATTTTCTTGCAGATCTTTCCTACAGGATCACAAGACCCAAGTGTGGTTAACTGAGCCTCCTTATGAAGACAGTGAGGTGGCTCACCTTGGTTTTCCTGATTGGAATGTAAGCTGTCTTTATATTTATTCCACAATTAAACCACCACATGTTTGCAATTCTTTAAAAGAAATTATTATTACTGACATGTTACCTCTTTTATAAAGTGAGAACTGCACCATTATAATAGATAAAATCAATGTCAAATTTAAATACTCTCTTATAAAAGCATCAGTTCCTCCTGCTTTGCTGTCTGATAACTAGAATGGTCCAAATAAAATTTTCAAACTCTTGTTACCAATTGTATGAGATTACAGATAGGTAGGTAGAAAAGTGAGTTATAATTAGAGCATAAGAGAAATCAGTTAATACTTTGAAGCACAAAATCTAATTGCCCTTTCCTCCAAGCTATTGGCTATAAAATTATTCTCCCTCTGTCAACATATTTTGCTTTGTGATTCTTCATGTAATTTCCAAGAAAGACTTGGTGTGATGCTTAGTAACTGATTGCTCTATGTATGGAAAACAGTGAGTACCTGGTTTAGCATTGCTTAGCAGTGAGGAAGCCATACTTTGTCAAATCGATTTTCACAATTAACTGTCATAAGTGATTTTATTCAAATGCCCATGAATCTTTAAGCCTCTAAAACTTTGTTATTCTACACATTTTTCCTTCTCTGGATATTATAGTTAAACAGTTTTTTATTTCCAGTTATTCAAACTCACTTCTGTACCTACCCCATTTTCCAAAGATAACATTTTTCAATAATGTCATATTCACTTTCTACTATTTAGTTTATATTCAAAGATCTAAACTGTTGCTTATAAAGATTAATAGAATAAATTTGTTAAATGTTTACCCAACTTTTCAAAGACATTACAAAAATTTTGATCTTTCATAAATATTTTATACTTTATGAGCAATTTTAACATCCTAATTTTCTATATTTGACTTTAAATACAGATATATTTTATTTTCAATCTCATATCATGCTGAGATTTTTTCTTACAAACAGATTTGTATAAAATAAAATGTCTAAATTATTTATTTCAAAGTGTTTTGAATCTTAATATGGTTAGAGCAAAAGATTTAGACCTAAATTGAGAGGAAAAGATATTTCATGTAAGGTCAAGTGACCCTCTTAATAGCATAGCTTTTCTACACCCAAGTCTTGGGAATATAATAACTTTACCAGGATTATGACTTTCTTTGAGCATGTTTAATCCAGACAAAAGTCTTTCTAAATAATCAGTTACATCTCTTTCTTAAGTGTCTTCCCTTGATTATAATAAAATTAAACTTAATAGTTCTCTGACCTCTAGGCAAGTGTTCCTTATAAGAGCAAATGTCAATTATAACTATTTTAAAATAGAAATGTAGAAGGTTATAAAGAATAGGAGTTTAGAGTATTGAACAAAGGCAGATTCAGTCTAAGAAAAGTGTTAGACTTTACCTCTAGTAAAAAGAGACAACTATTTACTAGTTTTGGTAATGAATTTTTTTAAGAGAGTAAATTTTCTAAGACTTAAGCTCAATTACATTTTTTCCATAGCAAGCTGAATTAGTGAGTCACTCAGCTTTTATTACATACAGTGTGGGTCTCATGAACCACACTGGCATCATGTGAGAAGTTGTTAGTCACGTAGACTCTCAGACCCACTGAATCAGAATATGCATTTTAGTGACTCTTCTCAGGTAATGCATAAAGCGTATTAAAGTGGAAGAAGCAATGATCTAGTTAACACAGTATGTGGAAGAGCTAAAGGTTCTCTTAGATTTTCTTAGTCTTTGAGCTAAGAAAACCTGTCTTACAGCAAATTGGTTGCATCTGTGACTCTCCCTGACTTCTCAGAGCAGGTAGGTGGGGACTGCTTCAACCAAGACCCTACCCACCCTGCAGCTGCAGTGTAGCAGACCTTGCACATTACCCTGACACACAGATATCATTTCTATGTGTGCTTCATTATATGCTTCTAGAAAACCATTGCTCTGTTGAACTAGATTTTGATGTGCAAGTCTAGGGGAAAGAAAATATAAGTAAAAAAAAAATCAAATCTCAAGGGTACAAATTCAAACTGAAGGTATCAGCATGAGATTTAACCTTCACTTCAGTTCTTAGACGTGAGTAAAACTTACCCAACCACCAAATTATATTGGAAGCATAATTCCAGGCTGGTAAATTTCTTTTTTTCAAAAAAGATTTAAAATAGAGGTTCAATTAAAATATTATTTATGTATTAATGTTATAAATACAAAAGACAAATTATCAAAATGATCATATTAAAGGGATAAACTATCCTAGTCAGCCACAGGCAGATTTTACTGTACATTTAAGCTGTTGATAACACAAGAGAAAATTCACTTGAGGGA
Source organism: Chionomys nivalis (assembly GCF_950005125.1). NCBI lineage: Eukaryota > Metazoa > Chordata > Mammalia > Rodentia > Cricetidae > Chionomys > Chionomys nivalis. Next base: position 69,222,106 of record NC_080100.1, read on the forward strand.
ATGGAGAATGAATTGGGAGTTGAGTGGGCTTGTTTCTCTTCTAGAGCCTGGAGTTTGGTTTCTGGACCCCACAACTCAGGTGAATCACAAGCTCTTGTAACTCCAGGATCAGCGGATACAATGTTCTCTTTTGATTTAAGCAGACAAGGCACATTGAACAAGCACTGCTATGAACAGTGAGGAAAATGTTTCTCTCCTAATAAGGGAAAATACTGTTTACAACAACAGTATCATTATATGCCTTTTTCCATCTAGAACAAACAGAAAAGACACAGGAGCCAACTATGGAGCCTGTGTGTGTGAAAAGGAGTAGATGAAGAAAAAAGAAAGAACAAAGAAGATGAAGAGACATGGAAAATTGTGTGGAGGGGAGAATAATTGAGGGGAAGATGGTGAGAGGAATGGGAGGGGAGGGGAGGAAAGCAATTATGAAAGAAAAAAGCCCTCAAGTAATAAATAGGTTTCTGGTAACCAGTAGCAAGAAAGGACATTTGAGAAAAGCATGACAGTTGGCTAGAACTCTGTTTTCCTGAGTCAAACTTTGGAACTAGTATCTTGCAAACACCTGATGGTTACTTTAACCTGTATTAAGGGCATAAGAGAGACACCAATGTTTTGAAGTTGATACACATAAGACTAAAGTGGAATAAAAACAAAAGAAGAAAAATAGAAAACATATCAAATTAGGAGATAGATAATGTCTTAGCTGTATCTGTTGGAGTTTTCTTCAAAGAACTGAAGAAAATAGCACATATGTTGACATAAAAAGCTAACTATAGGGGTTGGAGTGAGAGTACAACATTGGAGAGTATGAGCTGTTCTTGCAGAATACCCAAATTGGGTTTCCAGCACTCATGTTGGGCAACTCACAACCACTTGTGACTTCATCTCTGGGGAAGTCAATGCTTCTAGCCTCTGCAAGCATAGGCACACACACACACACGCACGCACTCAAACACACTTAAAAATAATAAAAGTCAATCTTAAAAAGGAAGTTAACTATATAAAGCTTTTATGATTATCTGGGATGTTGCTTTAGTTAAACTTTTACTTGATATCTTAAGTCTTTACTATTACCTTTCTCAATTCGCTCAGTTCATATCTTTTAAAAGAAGAAAATTAAATAAACTGCAGTCTCTTCTTTCCTGTAGCACAGAAATGCCTTTACATTGGCTCATCTTCCTGGAGTTATCCTCCCCTAAACCCACCATCCATGTCATTTCCAGAGGGATCCTTGGAGAACACAAACCCTTTTGTGTTACTTTCCTACTTGAATTGTTCCCATGACACGCCATAGCTTTCAGGAAAAGTTCACTTTCTCCATTCCACTTTATATTCCTTTAGGATCTCTCATATCTCCACTTGCTAGCTGCTCAGTACCATTTGTATTCTACCACAAAGTCACAATGCTTTGCGGTGTCCTTTGACACCCAAATAAATGTTCTTCTCCTTTAGCTTGACAAATTCAGACTCATTCTTGTATGTTTGCTTCAGTGTCACCTCCTATAGGAAGTCTCTCTTTTTAATTAGATGTTCCCATGCAGACTATCATGCCTTCCTCATGAAATTTCTCAGGTGTTGACAGAGGTTTCTGCTCTACCACGTCCCATAACTGTTTAGTCCCAAATAAATCACACAGAGGTCTACATTAGTTATAAACTTATTGGCCTATTAGTTCAGGCTTCTTATTACTCTTATATTAACCCATAATTCTTGTCTGTGTTAGCCCCATGGCTTGGTACCTTTTTCAGCAAGGCAGTCACATCTTGCTTCCTCTGAGGCTGGGTCATGACTGGAGACTTAGATTCCCTCCTCCCAGAATTCTCCTGTTCTCATTGCCCGCCTCTACTTCCTGCCTGGTCACCCTGCTTATACTTCCTGCCTGGCTACTGACCATTCAGCATTTTATTAAAATAATACAAGTGACAGTATAAATGACCATTGTCCCACAACACTCAGGGACTTTTGGGACCAACTCCTAAGGTGTGCAGCTTGTGAAGCCACATGAAGCCTTACCTGCCACACTTTAATGTTCTACTGTAATGTTCTTTTTCTATTAAAACAGTATTAATAAATTTCTTTGATTATGTATTTTGCAAGTGGAATTAGACTAAAACAATCCATGAGCAGAGGATGTACTTGTAGTATGTATGAAAAATTCATACGATGAAATCTAAACCTCAGCCTTTTGGAGGAATTAGTTCATGAAGTTAGAACCATCACAAATACTATTAGTGTTTTTATAAGACACAAGAATGTTTTCTTGCCTTCTTTCTCCAATGTGAGAAGACAGATATCTTCCACCCCAAAGAAGTCTCTCATTAAGGTTTGATAACACTTAAGTCTTCATCTTGGACTTGCATACTGCATAACTGTAACAAACAGATTTTTATTGTTCCTATGCCATCTCATTTATGGTACTTTATTATAGTACCTTGAGCTAAGAAAATGCACACAAGCTGATCTATTTTTTTTAAAAAAAAAGGCAAACACTTATAATGACAAAGAGGACAGATTTCTGTTGACTCACAAGATGTAGTGATCAGCAAGACCCAAGATGAATGTAAGTATGTTATGTCTAATTCCATGGAAGTCGTGGCACTCACCAGCTCAGGCACAATGCCATACACTCCCAACTGGAATTTCCTTTGAAAACAGAAAGAAAGCATTGGAGTTGTAAGATATACCAATGAGCAAGAAACACTTTATTCTTTTCTGACGATATTATCTCTTTACATTAACTAACCATTTGTTTTGAAAGTAACATTTAAGGAGCATATTGTGGTGGTTTGAATGCAAATAGCCTCCATAGGCTCATATGTTTGAATGCTTGGTCCCCAGTTGATGAAACTGGGAAGAATTAGGAGATGTGACATTCTTGGAGGAGAGAAGTCACTGGAAGTGTGCTTTGAGTTTTCAAAAACCCACACTATTCAAATTAGCACCCCCTTATGTTTGTTATCTCAGCAGGCAAGCACTCAGCTACTTCTTCATCACCATGCCTGTCTGCCTACCTACCTGTTGCCTTGCTTCCCACCATGGTGATCATGGACTAATCCTCTAAAACCATAAGCAAGCTCCCAATAAACTCTTTCTTCTATGAGTTGCTGGGATCATGGTAATTCTTCACAGCAATAGAAAAGTAGCTGAGATATATATTAAGAAGAAAAAAATAATTGAGCTAGTTTTGTATGTCATTTCTACTCTTCTGGTAAAAAGAATGCCTTACAATTATATAATTTCATTATTCTGTATGAGTTAATCAGTATAGTATTTGAATTTTAATCGGCATTAGACAATATACAGATGATAGAAGTCATGCTAATAATGTAAATATTATGGTTTTTTTGCTTAGAATAATGTCAGAACATTATCCAAAGAATGATGCCTGGTGAACAATACCTTGGGGACTGTAAGAGAGGTAGAGGAAGAAAAGCAGAGGGCCTTTCCCTCAGGTGCACTTTGTTCCCTGGATTGTTCTTGCGTATGATTTTTTTTTGTGCCTCCTGTGACAAACTTACATTTAATTTATAAGACATATTTATTCTTGATGAATGTCAGAACATTGCTCTAGAAACTAATTTGGTCCGCAGTGTACTCTAAATTTGTACGGTGCTTCCGTACTTTCTCAGATATACTCCATAGAATATGCCAGGTAATTGTGTTTATATTGGTCTTCTCTGAGAACATTCTGGGGAGAAAGGCTGCTCTGTTAATATTTAGTATGTGCATGCTGACATTTATTTACATGTCTTTCTGAAGTCAAACAACCATCCTTGGATCATTCATGTGTAAAAGCACAATAAAACTGGTTATCTACAACATTAGACTGTAGTTTGTACTGTTCATTAAGGTCCTCAGATCCCATGTCTAGACACAGATGTGCATAGGTCGATGAAAGTTGACAAAGTGATAGTAATAAAAATACCACTCCAAATCCAGAAGGCATGAAGATGAAAGCAAACTGTTTCAATTTTTTGTTCTGTTAGTAACACTTTTCTCTTTCTTCTCAGTACTGAAGATTAAATCTGGGACCTCAGAACAGAGATAAGGGCCTACCTCTGAAGTAAATTTCCAGCACCTTTTAATAGTTTCTACTGTTTTTGCTAGTGTTGATTATTGTCAGAGGCCAGCTTCTACAAAAATACCACTTACCAGGACAGGAGCATGGGAATCAGAAAATAATAAAGAGAATGAAAACATAGGATAGGATAAAACAGAGTTCCAGTGAATACTGAAATTCCTGAGTTGAACTTTCCATATACTTTATACCCTAATACAACAAGGGGAAGAAGACAAAAGCCTGCTTTAACGTGATACAAAGGACAGCTAGAACAGTTATTTCTTTTTTATTTATTTATGTTTTTATTTATTTATTAAAGATTTCTGCCTCTTCCCAGCCACCACCTCCCATTTCCCTCCCCCTCCCCCGATCAAGTCTCCCTCCCTCGTCAGCCCAAAGAGCAATCAGGGTTCCCTATCCTGTGGGAGGTCCAAGGACCACCCACCTCCATCCAGGTCTAGTTAGGTGAGCATCCAAACTGCCTAGGCTCCCACAAAGCCAGTATGTGTAGTGGGATCAAAAACCCATTGCCATTGTTCTTGAGTTCTCAGTAGTCCTCATTGTCTGCTATGTTCAGTGAGTCCAGTTTATCCCATGCTTTTTCAGACCCAGGCCACCTGGCCTCGGTGAATTCCCGATAGATCATCCCCATTGTCTCAGTATGTGGGTGCACCCCTTGAGGTCCTGAGTTCCTTGCTCGTGCTCTCTCTCCTTCTGCTCTTGATTTGGACCTTGAGATTTTAGTCCGGTGCTCCAATGTGGGTCTTTGTCTCTGTCTCCTTTCATCGCCTGATGAAGGTAAATATTCAGGAGGATGCTTATATGTTTTTCTTTAGGTTCACCTTCTTATTTAGCTTCTCTAGGATCACAAATTATAGTCTCAATGTCCTTTATTTATGGCTAGAAACCATATATGAGTGAGTACATCCCATGTTCCTCTTTTTGGGTCTGGCTTACCTCACTCAGGATAGTGTTTTCTATTTCCGTCCATTTGCATGCAAAATTCAAGAAGTCATTGTTTTTTACTGCTGAGTAGTACTCTAATATGTATATATTCGATACATTCTTCATCCATTCTTCCATTGAAGGGCATCTAGGTTGTTTTCAGGTTGTGGCTATTACAAACAATGCTGCTATGAACATAGTTGAGCATATACTTTTGTTGTATGATAGGGCATCTCTTGGGTATATTCCCAAGAGTGATATTGCTGGATCCAGGGGTAGGTTGATCCCGAATTTCCTGAGAAACCACCATACTGCTTTCCAAAGTGGTTGCACAAGTTGGCATTCCCACCAGCAATGGATGAGTGTACCCCTTACTCCACAACCTCTCCAGCAGAGGCTATCATTGGTGTTTTTTATTTTAGCCATTCTGACAGGTGTAAGATGGTATCTTAATGTTGTCTTTATTTGCATTTCTCTGATCGCTAAGGAAGTTGAGCATGATCTTAAGTGTCTTTTGGCCATTTGAACTTCTTCTGTTCAGCTCAGTGCCCCATTTTATAATTGGGTTGATTAGGCTTTTACGGTCTAGTTTCTTGAGTTCTTTATATATTTTGGAGATCAGACCTTTGTCAGTTGCGGGGTTGGTGAAGATCTTCTCCCAGTCAGTGGGTTGCCTTTCTGTCTTAGTGACAGTGTCCTTTGCTTTACAGAAGCTTCTCAGTCTTAGGAGCTCCCATTTGTTCAATGATGCCTTTAGTGTCTGTGCTGCTGGGGTTATACGTAGGAAGTGGTCTCCTGTGCCCATATGTTGTAGAGTACTTCCCACTTTCTCTTCTATCAGGTTCAGTGTGTTCAGACTGATATTGAGGTCTTTAATCCATTTGGACTTGAGTTTTGTGCATGGTGATAGATATGGATCTATTTTCATTCTTCTACAGATTGACATCCAGTTTTGCCAGCACAATTTGTTGAAGATGCTCTCTTTTTTTCCATTGTATACTTTTAGCTCCTTTATCGAAAATCAGGTGTTCATAGGTTTGTGGGCTAAAGTCAGGGTCTTCTATTCGATTCCATTGGTCGACTACTCTGTTTTTATGCCAATACCAAGCTGTTTTCAATACTGTAGCTCTGTAATAGAGTTTGAAGTCAGAGATGGTAATGCCTCCAGAAGATCCTTTATTGTATAAGATTGTTTTGAGTATCCTGGGTTTTTTGTTTTTCCATATAAAGTTGATTATTGTCTTCTCCAGTAGAACAGTTATTTCTTGATGTTGAGATATCAAGCCATTAATCCATGAGAAAAGAATTCTGTTGTTTAGGCAGTAAACCCATGCTAGACCAAGTATCCTGAAGGCAATACTCCCAGTGTCAAACTTCCTATTTCAAAAGAAAGAGCAGAAGAATGCTTGAATATCCTGACCACTGGTCAGGGTAGAAAGGATCTACCAGTATGAGCAATCTTAATGTCAAAAAGACTAAGTAACCACACGCTAGGTCAAGATGTGTAGTCATACTTGCTGTCAACAACTCTAAACAAGTTAAAACTCTCTGACCTTTGGACAAGGTGGACATAGGCTCACATTTTTTAGCCTCTACAGAATATTTTGATTTTTGTTTGTTTGTTTTTATAGTTGTATTTTCTTAGGAAAATGTGATTTTTTTTAGATTTTATTTCTGAGATTAAAATGTAATTATATATTTCCTTCTTTACCTTTCCTCCATTCAAACTCTTCCATATACCTCTCCTTGATCTCTCTCTAATGCATGGCTCTTTTTCATTAACTATTGTTACTTGTAAACTCAGGCACACTGAGTTGAGCAACTGGGAGTTAGACAGAAGGGGAGAGGGGCCACATCTGGAGAGCAAAGAGAAAAACTTCAAAGGCCTAGCCTGTCTACCAGAGTTCTTGCTTTTGTTCAGATTGGTGAATTAGGGGAAGAAGATCCCATGAAGACTCTTAAGACCACCAATCTAGAGGAGGGCCTTCCAGAGTCCAGGGTCTATCTCTCTATGTTCAATTGCTCTTGGTGTTTCTTCATCTTTAATTAAAGCCCTTTCTTCACTTCCTGATTCTGTCTGCCATGTCTGAGACTTTCCCTGTTTCTGCCTGTTGTGCTAGATATCTTTATTTCTGCCTTTTAATTCCTTAATTGACAATGAAAATGAACCCAATCAAGATGCCTATCGAGTACAGAAACTGAAAGGGGCAATAGGAAAGTGTTCCAGCTATGGAGAAGGCAATGGTTGTTGTGTTTTGGTTGTGTGCGTTTATGTTATAAGTGTCGTGTTATGTGTTCCTGTGCATGTGTTCAGATGCACACATGTAGGTTGATGTCAGTTATCATCTCCAGCCTATTTTTTGAGGCAACATCTCTCATTGAACATGCAGTTCATTGACTCAGTTAGACTGCCTGACCAGTGAGCTCCAGTGATTGTCTGTCTCCCCCACTTTTCCCCACCTAGCTCTGAGATTACAAATCTACATCTCTACTCCCTATTCTCACACAAATGCTGAGGATTCGGAGTCAGGTCCTCAGGCTTGCACCACAGGTAATTTATCCACTAAACCTCTCCTGCACTCAGAGTCATGTTTTTAATCTTGTTTAGAATTTCTGTGTCATAGTAATTTGTCAAGGTTTGTATTATAAAAATACATTACCTTAACGATTAAGCGCACGATAGAAAGAATGGTGTGACTACACAATTTTATGATTTGAAATGTTTAGAATAACACCCTGTAATATAAAAAAGGGGTTATCACTTCTTTTAATTAAACACTTTTGTTTTATTCTTTGAAAAGAAAACAATCATTAAATTCATTATTATGGACTTTATTTTATTTTCAAATTTTAAGTTATGACATAAACTATCAGGTTTCATTACAAGCATATATATATATATATAAATATCAGCAATTTTTTTTTCATGTTCTTTCCTCCACCTTCCCTTTTTCCTTCCCTTTTCCCTGCTGGTTCCCTTTCTCCTCACTTCAAGTAGTTCCCCATTCTGATTTTATGTCACATGTGTTCTATTGCCCTCCTTTTCCCCTCCCTTAAGAGCTCTTTCTTCTTTTCGGGAGATCATTTTCTATCCCACAAAAACCTGCACACAAACATTTAATTTCACATGTAGGAAATGTAGGACTTTTCTTTCTGGGTGTAGTTTATTTCTCTTTTACATAATGCTTTCAAGTTCCATCAATTTTCTTTAAGATGCCACAATTTCATTTTTCTTCTTGAACAAAAATTCCACTATGTACTCATGTTCTTTATCCATTCATCTGTTATTGAACATCTGGTCTTTTTCTATTTACTGGGAATAACAGAGCCATGAACATGATGATGAAGGCAGCTCTCCATCTCTTTTCTTAATGATGGTCATTCTGACTCTTGAAAAGGAATCTCAGGAAGTTATTCGTTGCATTTCCCTGCTGCTAAAGGATGTTGAATACTTTTTAAAAAATACTTATTGGCCATTGTGTATCTTCTTCTGAGAACTGCTTTATTTTGGTATTTATATTTTTTCAGGTCACTCTCTAGACTATGTGCTCACACTGCTGCTTATTTCCTTGGTCATCCAGAGGCTTCTTAATTTCATGTCTATTCTTCATGTTTTTCACTTCTTTAAAAAGTCTTCAAACAATAAAAAATAAAAAAGTCCTTATCAATATCTGCATCAAAGGGGATTTCTACCTGTCTTCTTCCAGTACTTTTGAGTTCTCTGGCCTTACATTAATGTTTTCAAATTGATTTTTGTGCAGGATAAAAGATAACTGTTCTAACTTCATTCTGCTACATGTGAATATGATGACTTGACACACATGGTCCCAAGTTGGTGGTATTGTTTGGGAAGGTTATGGAACCTATAGGAGGCAGATTTTTGCTGGAGGAAGTGTGTCACTGGGGGTGGAACTTGAAGGTTTATACTTTTACCCCACTTCCTGTTCTGTCTTGCTGCTTCCTGTATCCTTGGAAATGTTATCAACCAGCTTCCTGATCCTGCCAGCATGCTTTCCATAACTTTGCCATACCTTCTTGCTGGGTAGACTCTATCCCTCTGGAGTTTATGCAATCCAAAAATCAACCATTTCTTCCCTAAGTTAATTTTAGTCAGGTTACTTATCATTGCAACAGCAAATTAATGAATATAGTGAAAATACAATTTTCTCAGCACCATATATTGAAAAAGTCATTTTCCAAGTGTACATCTTTGTCAAAATATGAGTAGCTATAGCTGTGTGGGTTTATTTCTATGTCTTCTATATTCTTCTGTTAGCATGCTTGTCTAGATTTCTTTCATGATCATACAGTTTCTGTTACTATGGCACTGTAATATAATTTGAGATCAAGTATTGTGATACATTCAACATTGCTTTTTCTACTTTGGATTGCTTTTTCCACTTGCAATTTTTTGCTCAACAAACAAATTTTAGTATTGTTTTCTATCTTTTTTTATTTTTTATTTTTACTGCTTGGCAACTTTGTATGTTACATGAAAAATTTTAGTCATCTGATGTAAATAGAGAATGTTCTTTCATTCCCCAGCTGCCCAGACCCAAATAATCATATGGAAACTATATTAATTACAACACTCCTTGGCCTATTAGCTCAGGCTTCTTATTAACTAACTCTTAAATTAACCCATTTTTCTTAATCAATGTATTGCCACAAGACTGTAGCCTACCAATAAGGTTTTGGCAAGTCCTTCTCCTTCAACAAATAAATGGTGACTCTCTGACTCTGCCTACTCTCTCTCTGTCTATCTTTGTTCAGATTTCTTGCCAGGCTTTATTCTGTTCTGCCATAAGCTGAAGCATCTTCTTTGTTAACCAATGGTAATAAAACATATTCCCAGTATACAGAGGGGAATCTCACATCAATCTGAGGCTATCCTTGCTTCAACTAAACTTTTTTCGGCAATGCCCTCCCATATTATTTTCCTGTTTTGTGAACAATATGATTGGAATATTGCTAGGAGTTACACTGAAACTGTATATTGCACTTGGTAATATAACCATTTTATTATTTAAATTTTGCCAATCAAGGAGCTTGGTAGGTCTTTTCATAATCTGTTGTTTTGTTTTAGTATTATAAAATTTCCATTATAAGCATCTTTTACCTCTTTGGTTCGATTATTTTTAAGTATTTTTCATCAATTGTGAATGTTTTTTTTTCTACTTATTTCTCATCAAATTTGTTGTTATCTACATAAAAGCTTCAGACTTTGTGTTGGTTTTATAGCTTGCTATTTTAAGAAAGTATTTATTCTAAGAATTTTCTCATAAATGTTTTTAAGGATATTCTACATATAGGGTTATGTTGTTTGTAAATAGGGATAATTTGATTTCTACCTTTCTTGTTTGTATTGACTTTGCTTCATTTTTTGTTTTATTGTTCTAGCTAGGATTTTGATCTCTATATTGAGCAAAAATAGAGTAGACACTTCTGCCTCGCTTATGTTTTATAATAAATATTTTTGCTTCCTCCATTTAGTTTAATGTTGACTCTAGGCCTTGTATCATAAAAGGATATTGAACTTTGTCAAAGACCTTTTTGACATCTATTAAGATGATCAGGTGATTTCTCTTTTGATGCATTTATTCATTTTTATCTGTTAAATCAAATTTGCATCCCTCAACTGAAAGCAACTTGATCATCATGTGTGATCTTCTTAGTATGTTTTAAAATTTGTTTTGTAAGTGTTCTGTTTCAAATTTTATGTTTGTGTTTATCAGGAAAGTTGGAGCATAATTTTATTCCATTTGTGTTAGGGTTCTATTTTAAATGTATGGAACATCTCTATCCTTCCTTAAATGCCAATGTTTTAAGCAATTTGGATTATTTTTAGTGTGGATCAGATCACACTAAATATTAATCATTCACAGGTAAGTCATTACATTGGGATTAGGCTATATTTTATTCATGCAATAGGATAGGGAAGAGTAGCACTTAAAAGCCCAGGAATGATATCATTGTTCATTTTCCAGGCAGCATCCACGCAGTCTTGAGAATCTGAGTTTTTCTCATGGCTGAGAGGCATGTAGAACAGTTTCTACATGTTATCATCTGCCTTTGCTGAAGTCCTCATGAGGAGTGAGCATAATTTTACTCTAACATGTAAGTAGTACCATCAGGTTGCTCCTGAACTCTTACCACTCTTGTTCTTTACCAGCACAGTGAGAAATGTGTACTAATTATTGCGTTGGATTTTGTAGATAAGCTCATAAAAAGAGATTCAACTTCTAGGGAGTTTAGGGAGTAAGAAATGAAAATGAAGCTCCCAAGGTCCAAATGAGGAGCAGAAGGAAAGAGAACATGAGCAAGGAAGTCAGGGCTGTGAGGGATGCGCCCACCCACTGTGACAGTGGGACCATTTAATGGGAACTCACCAAGGCCAGCTGAACTGGGACTGATGGAGCATATGATCAAACCGGACTCTCTGAACGGGCGGATAATGAGGGCTGAGTGAGAAGCCAAGGACAAAGGCACTGGGATTTGATTCTATTCCATGTACTGGCTTTGTGGGAACCTAGTCTGTTTGGATCCTCAACTTCCTAGACCTGGATGGAGAAGAGAGGACCTTGGACTTCCCACAGGGCAGGGAACCCTGTCAGCTCTTTGGACTGGAGAGGGAGAGAGAAGGGGAATGGGGGGAGGGGGAGGGAAACAGGAGGAGGGGAGGAGGTGAAAATTTGTAGTAATAATAATAATAATGAAATGAAAATGAAGGCATGGACCCTGACAATAAGAAGTTGTCATAGACCTAAACAGCAGTGACTGCCAGTAGTATTTGATGCATACAAAATATGCATGCCACAATTTCAGCCCAGAAAATGGCCAAAAAGTTACCACCAGTATGCAAGTATATACCAAGAAGAGTGCTATGTACCCATCTCAACACAGGTACACTTTCCTCCAATGTAAATGAAGGTAACAATTACTCTTAATAGTCTTTGTTCTTCCTAGAATTGTGAACATATGGATAATAAGAAAATTAGGCAGAGGTCATTGCTGATACAACAGCTACAACGGATATCCCTTCAAGTCAAAACAAAAGTTGCCCATTTGTGATATTCAGAAAAGAGATGCAAGCATAACTTCTATGACCTTGAGCCATAGGTACAAAGACTTTTCCCTCTAAACTTTAAAAAAGGATGATAGAGGGAAAATTTGCTTCTCACAGAGATAATTCAGCAATTCATTAATAGCTTGAAAAAAAAGAGAACCAGGGGTCATGGTAGTGCCAAGAAAAATACTGGAACAATTATTGGCTTCACACCATAATACCAATAATAGTATAAGACTCAAAACCACTTCTACATAGTTCCTAGTATCCAGACATCCATTTTTCCTCTATTCAAAGTAATTATTTCAGGGGCATGAAAACAGAATGTAGAAGAAAGTTGAAAGTTTGATAGGAAACCCAGAGTTTGGTTAGAACAACAAAACACAAATATATGGAACAAAATGAATTTTCATTGTTCATAACATGTTATAGCCACACATTTTTTTCCTTTTTAAATTTAACTGAGAAGTTAAAATGAACTTGAAAAGCTGGGCGATGGTGGTGCACGCCTTTAATCCCAGCACTCAGGAGGCAGAGGCAGGTGGATCTCTGTGAGTTCGAGACCAGCCTGGTCTACAAGAGCTAGTTCCAGGACAGGAACCAAAGCCACAGAGAAACCCTGTCTCGAAAAAAAAAATTGAACTTGAAAAATGATAGGAGTATTCTCAGGCAGTGGTTTTCAATTTTCCAAAGGCAACCCTAACTCTTGCCCTTTAATACAATTCATCATGTTGTGGTGACCCCCAACCATAAAATTATTTTCATTGCTATTTCATAACTATAAACTAATGTTATAAATTGTACTGTAAATATCTAATATGCAGAATATCTGGTATATAATCCCTGTGAAAAATTTAGCCCCAAACGGTCATGAATCACAGATGAGAACCTCTGTTCTACAGTCTATGTATGGTGTTCAAAGAGGAGAGACTTGGTTTACTCAGAAGCATGAGAAAAAATCAAAAGATAATTGTAGATGGGGTAAACTCTATGACTGGTTTATGCCTGGCAGTATGGGACTTAAATGATAATATATTAGGCTGAATAATGTTCTCCTCAAAATACATCCATAACCTAATTCTCAAAACCTCTGAATCTTACATTTATATGGCAGATGTATGATTGATACTGGCAGTTTATTATCAGATTATCTAAATTGGTCCATGGAATGTTGGCAGACCTTCTAGGAAAGTAAAAGCAATGAGAAACAGAAATATAGGCAGAAATTTTTGTCAGCTCTGTCCTATCAGCCAGCTTCCAAATAACCACACAGAGACTTAATAGTAATTGGCAATGAGAACAACACATCTTCACAGTGTACAGAAGGATTATTACCCAGCACAGGAGAGAGACAGTTAGGTGATAGAAGCAGGATAGGAGTGATGTGGACATGAGTGCAATAAGGATAGCTGCTAAGTCCTAAACAAATCAAAGCAATGGGTTCTTCTTCAGAACCTCAGGAGGAATGACTTTGATAACATCTTGACTTTAGCCTACTCAGAACAATTTTTGGTATCAGACCACCCCAAACATAAGAATGAGTACATATAATGAATTTGTTATTTTTGAATCACAAGGTATATACTTTGTATACATATAAATGTAAGATTCGCAGGCTTTGAAAATTAGGTTATGAATGTATTTTGAGGAGAACATTATTCAGCCTACTATATTATCATTTAAATCCCATATTACCAGCCATAAAACAGTTATAGAGTTCACCCCATCTATAATTCTCTTCTTTCCTCTTTTTGTATGGACAGACATCAGACTAGGATAATGCTCTGGACACCACATTTAATCTTAATTAAGTATTTGATATTATTGTTCCCAAATATAGATCTGTTAGTGATTATGGCTTTTATATACAGATTTGGGGAGTGGACACTAGCAATTCATTAAGAGATAGTGACATGGTATCTCTTGGTACAGGCCTGCACATTTAGCATTAATGACCTAAAATATATCATAGTTGTAAAGATAATATCAAGAAGCATTATGAAAAACATGATGAGTGTTATGTCCAGATCACAGAGTCACCCCAAAAACCAAATAAAGGCAAAGAGCCTTTATTCTTAGACAAGTTTGCAAACTTGGACTCTCTGTGTATCCAATGTATTGGAGTGATCAGAGAACCCCGAGCTCAGTTAGAGTTGGGTTTTTATAGTAGTAAAGGTGTGAATAAGGGATTTCCAACGTTTAGGACTCCTGATTGACTGACATTTGTCTCGGGGTGTCCTGATGAAAAACAATGGATGTGTGCTGGTGGGTGATTCTATCTACAATGGTTGGAATGTTAGGAATTTCCTTTGGATGGTCTGTTCCTGGGTGGTTGTTGGATGAGAGTGGCTTACTGGCAAAGTTTTGGCATGCCTGACTCTGATGGCTTCATGGCCATCCACCTTCCTTCTCCCAGCATTCAGTCCAGTTTTTCTCACCTACCTAAGTTCTGCCCTATCAACAGGCTAAGGCAGTTTCTTTATTCATTAACCAATAAAAGCAACACACAGACAGAAGGACCTCCCACATCAGGTGGTGCCTGGGTAGTCTCAGTTTGTAGTCTTTCTTGGAACCAGATATTACCTTAGGGTAAACTTACTAAGACTCAGGTCTCTTTTGAGCTTTTAGTCATCTTTTAATTTTCATGTGCTCCGCAGATTTTGTTTTGTGTTTTGTTTTTCAAGACAAGCTAGTTTTTCAGTCTAGCTGTTCTGGATTTCACTCTGTAGACCAAGTAGGCCTTAAACTCACAGAGATCTACCTGCCTCTGCCTCCTGAGTGATGGGATTAAAGATGTGTGTCACCAGCTTCTGCAGACATTTTTATTGACCCAGTCTGCTAACGAATTTATCTGTTTTAAGAATGAAGGGAAGACTTGGTTGTATACTGTGGTCTTTCTTTCACTCACTTGTATGAAATATTAGTTTCAGAAAATACAATGGAAAATTTATAAAAGAAACAGATACATAGCCAAGAGTCTGCTGCCAGTAGCTACACAAACTAGAAACGGTCCCAGGCAGGGTGTAGATGCTAACATCCAAGCTACAGAAAGTGCCTTTGAAGCTTTCTAATTGCCACATACTGGAGATTCAGTTTTCCATCTCTCCAATAACGTCAACAGTGATGACATCCTGTACCTTTCAACATCATACTCCTTTATTAGTTTGCTCTGACTCACTCTCCTCACAATCTACCCCTAAATTTTCCATTGAGTGATTTATCTTCCCTTGTATTAACTAGCACACAAGCCTTCTTTTTTCCTTATTTCCTACCACATAATTACTTAGTGTCTCATTTGTGCATGGACATTCATATAGACTGCTTTAATTAGATTCCATCATGATCCAGCTACATAGACATCTTTCCTCTGGATTGCCAAAGAAAATAATTGAGTGGCTCAACAGCTCAACATTGTTGAGTCACTTTGACAGGCATCGGAAGATGGACCAGGAAAATAGAAAGGAAAGAAAAGTCAGAGGTTTTTTTTTTCCCTAGAAGATGATCTTTTGGAGCTTCATTGTTATGAGAATTTGTACAGTCCTCTGTGTGAGAATTTATTGGATATGCTGCTCAGACATAACAAAACCACTGTGCTTTTCTATAAATAGTCTCTAGCTCCTATGCCTAATGAGATCTTACAGTCACCTAAAGGAAAGTGTCTTTGCTATCAATTTCCTGTTCTTCCTAAGCATAAGAAAAATCAGCTCTTTCTTTCTTCCATAATTTTTTCCCTTTCAAATTGGAACATGACCCTGAATCTGCCTTTCCAGTATCCTGTACAAATGCTCAGTCAGGACCAGGAGTGAGCAAGTCATTTACCACCAATTAAAGCACTAGGAGAAAAATCTTCTTCCCCTGATACAGGGTCTCTAGGATGGAGTCTTCCTCTCTTTGTAAAGACAAATGATGTATATCCATGTCCTTTATTTCTGGTGATCTCCAAACTGGGCCACATGGGCTGCATACTGAAGGCTAACCAGTAGACATTGTTCTTTCTGTTTGTGAGAAAAATGAATGAATATAGCCAGGATAAACTGCAAGTCTTAGATGTTTCATGTCACTTCTTTTCTCGGTGTATTGGAAGTTTGACTAAAGTTTGGTGAGTTTATACAAAGTAGTTTAGTTGGGTTTTATGGGTATCACTGAAGCTATGTAGTGAAGAAGAAAAAGTGTAATGGTGATTGATGGGAAAGGAGTAAAATACACTAAGTGGTTTTTAGTTTTATTACTTATTTTCCTAGATACCTAGCAAACACAGAGAAAATTTATTATAGGTGTTGTACCCAAGGTTATCAAGTCTCTGGGAGAGCCTCAGTCAATTAATATATATATATATATATATATATATATATATATATATATATATATATATGATGGGTTCTGAGACAGAGAAAATCAGTGCTAATGGTGAAAACAATAGACCAGAGATTACAAATGAAGGGATGGGGAGCAGAGAAAAACTAAAAAGAACAAATAGCTTCTGCTGATCTGGTGAAAGATTCATGAGGCTCGTGTTCTTGCCCAAGGGCCTCCCTTTCTTTCTGTCTTGGCTATCTGTGATTCCTGTTTTTGTTCCTTCCCTGCACATTGTTTAGATGCTCCTAATCATCTGAGCAAACATGAACATGAAAAAGGTTTGTGTATATTTATTTAAGTGATAGTTTCGGGCTTAAGAAGTAGTTAAAAAGCAGCAAACAGCAATTCACTCATTAAACAACGTCCAGGTAACTGGAGGAGACCTTGAGATGGCAGCCAGCCATGAAGACACCTCAGCTAGGCTGTTTTCCACTCCCTAGCTGTGAGTTCAAATCTGCTTTTCTTCTCTTTCCTATACCCAGTGTCTATTCCTCTCCACTATTCATATACCATTTGCCTGTCTCTGCTCTTCCCTTCTGGTTTTCTCTCTAACATCTCTTATGCAAATGTCCTATTTGACACTGCTGGATTTTCTTTCCTACCCCATCACCAGGTGCTTCTACTGCCATCTGCCTTCTGTTGTTTGGCTTACTACCACTTTTCAAAGACCATAAAATATAGAAAGGAAATTTTGCTAGAATATAGTGTTTATCCTGTTTTGTGATCTTTTCATTTAGCAAGTGATAAACATTTCACGCTTTTAATAGTTAAAAGGAAATGCCTAATCTGTATACCTTTTTTGTCTGTATTCCTTAATTGGTTGTTTTTTCTAGGATCTCAGAGAAATTAAAGATTTCTACTGCCAAGACTACATATAAAAGGTTACTAAGGAAATAATAGATTTTATGATCAGTTTATATTTGGAAGGCTTTTTGTTGTTGTTTGTTTTTAATTTTTGTAGTGTTTATTTAAGTTGAGAATATCGATAGATAGGAAAGATGCAGTTGATTATCAAATTAGATTATTAATCCAAAAGGTACAAAATGGTTATTATATAGAATAATCATGATTTCAGCTTCAATGAATATTTATTCTTTTTCTTCCTCTTCCCCTTTCCCTCCCTCCTTCTCTGCTTCCCTCCTTCTCTCCCTCCCTCTCCCCACAAGACCTGAAATTGACACATGAGCTTTCATAGATTATATAGTAGCACATTTCTTTTCTGAATCTGAAAATAAAGCTTTAGAATATATTTTACTCTTCACAGACAAAATTCAAAGCACATATATTAATTCTGTCATCCTGCCAAATGATCAAAATGCATGCAAATTTAATGTCATCAGAGAGGTTACCCAGCTTTTGGTAAGTATTGCAATGATAATCACTCTTTTTTATCCAAGAGTGTAGCCAGTTGCCATCTAGTGTCTGAACAAAAAACTACAATTAATGAACCATGGAACAAAGGTCAGAGAACCTCAGGTTCTCTGAATTGAGGGCTGGAGGCCAATTAGTTATGTTATACCTTGAAAGAATGTTAAGTGCTAAGAAAAAGGCAGATAAACCTAACTACTTACAAGGGCCACACTACATGGTAGACACTTGATTTCATTGTTTAAACTCAATTATATATGTAGTAATAACAATAAATAAGATGTGGGCCCTGTCTTTAAAACCTTAGAATGTAAGACTGGAACAGATAGAAATGTAGATTTAAGACTTTAGTCTACTCTTAGTGTTAAGGGTCTGTCTGTAATGGGACAATAAATGTTTCTCAACCATTCTGAGCAGCAGAACCTCACCTGACATAATCAAATAGTTTTCCTCTGACCAACAATAAGAAAAGAAATTCTCTGGTTCCGGATTTTGTGACAAGGGGTGGGGGTTGGGATCTCAGGAACACTTGAAACACAGTTACATAGGAGAACATGCATGCTTTAGGCCACATTAATGTCTCAACTACCTGTGTGCCCTGTAATGGCTTTTCCATTGCACACTTTGCAAATCAGTGTGAGTGTTTGTTGCAACAGATAAAGATGATCCTTAAAATAATACCACATGAGCTCAAAATTGAGTATAATAAAGAGTTATTTATTTGGGGGTAGACTCACAGATTATAATCCTCTGCTTGATAGGGAACAGCAACTGAGTCCCACAGCCAAAAGAGAGACCAGACACATGCTTTACATCAGCTTATATAGTATAAGAGGCCAAGCCCAAGTGGGTGGGTAACTTTAAAGTTTTTGGCTGTAGGAATTCCTGCAGCACCTCCCCATTTTTTTTAAATAAGAAAGTTCTAAGCCTAATACAAAATTATATACAATAAGAACTGATATCAGATATAAAAATTAGAATTACAACCAGTATAAACAATATCAATCAAGAAACATGTGGTAAATGTTTTAATAATTATCCTATCCTAATGAGTTTACGTCTTGTGTAATAAATAACTTGGCCAAGTCATGACAGGACAGTAACTATGATGCTCTGACAGCTGTGCACGTACCCCAGTTTTAGGCACACAGCAGGTCTATGTTGGCATTAAGCAAGTTGTAGCACGTTGCTCACAAACCCCATTTAAATGTTCAGTCTCCTGAAAGAGCCAAAGTGTGCACTGGCAGCAAGGCCCAGAAAGCTGGCATTTTAAAATAGTGTGGCTTTTTTTCTGCTACCACTGAGTCAGGAAAACCTCTCTTAAAGGAACTGCAGAATATTGCCAGCAAACAGAAAGAGGCTGTGTTAAACTTTGCGGTTTTGTGTCTAGAAATTTTTAAGCTCTCTCAGGTTTTTAACTGGATTTTAGTTGGCCACAACATGGGCACTAATTTGTTGGAAGAGCCCATTCATTGGTTCCTGACTGCACAGCCATGAAATAATCACACGGAAACTATATTATTATTTAATTTAACCCATTTTTATTAATCTGTGTATTGTCACATGGCTGTGGCTTACCGGGTAAAGTTCCATCTGACTCTAATGGGGCTAAATGGCTTCCCTAGACTCCACCTCCTTTCTCCCAGCATTCAGTTTAGTTTTCCCCACCTACCTCTATTCCATGCTCAGGCCCAAGACAGTTTCTTTATTAACCAATGGTATTAACAATACACAGAGAGGAATCCCACACCAAGCAGACACTGTGATGAAGTAGTGACTATTAGACAACAATCCTAGACACATAAGAAACAATATGAATGCTGATTAAAATAAATATTACAAGAATAAACACAGTTGTGAAATAAACTCATTGGAGAAGACCAATTTGTTCTTTGTACACAGGAAAAACCTTTTCTTTCTTTCTCCATTTTTTTTATTGAAAAAAATTTCTGCCTCCTCCCCGCCTCCCATTTCTCTCCCCCACTCCTCTCCCCTTACCCCCCACTCCTCTCTGCCTCCCCCCACTCCTTTTACCCTCCCTCTCCAGTCTAAAGAACAGTCAGGGTTTCCTTCCCTGTGAGAAGTCCCAAGGTCCTCCCCGTTCCATCCAGGTCTAGGAAGGTGAGCATCCAAACAGGCTAGACTCCCACAAAGCCAGTTCATGCAATAGGATCAAAATCCAGTGCAATTGTCCTTGGTTTCTCATCAGCCTTCATTGTCTGCCATGTTCAGAGAGTCCGGTTTTATCCCATGCTTTTTCAGTTCCAGTCCAGCTGGCCTTGGTGAGGTCCCAATAGATCAGCCCCACTGGCTCAGTGGGTGGGTGCACCTTCGCGGTCCTGACTTCCTTGCTCATGTTCTCCCTCCTTCTGCTCCTCATTTGGACCTTGGGAGCTCAGTCCATTGCTCCAATGTGTGTCTCTGTCTCTATCTCCATCCATCGCCAGATGAAAGTTCTATGGTGATATGCAAGATATTCATTAATATGGCTATAGGATAGGGCCATTTCAGGTTCCCTCTCCTCAGTTGCCCAAGGAACTAACTGGGGATATCTCCCTGGACACCTGGGAGGCCCTCTAGAGTCAAGCCTCTTGCCAACCCTAAGATGGCTCCCTTAATTAGGATATATACTTCCCTGCTCCCATATCCACCCTTCCTTTATCCCAATCATCCCATTCCTGCAAGCTCCTCCCATCCTCACCTTCTTACTTTTCTCTTCCCATTTCCCCTTACCTCCATGCCACCCCACCCCCAAGTTCCCAATCTTGTCTACTTCCAATATCCAGGAGAATGACTATATGTTTTTCTTTGGGTTCACTTTCTTATTTAGCTTCTCTAGGATCACAAATTATAGGCTCAATGTCCTTTATTTATGGCTAGAAACCAATTATGAGTGAGTACATCTCATGTTCATCTTTTTGGGTCTGGGTTACCTCACTCAGGATAGTGTTTTCTGTTTCCATCCTTTTGCATGCAAAATTCACGATGTCATTGTTTTTCACAACTGAGTAGTACTCTAATATCTATATATACCATACTTTCCTCATCCATTCTTCCATCTAGGTTGTTTCCAGGTTCTGGCTATTACAAATAATGCTGCTATGAACATAGTTGAACAAATGCTTTTGTAATATGATAAGGCATCTCTTGGGTATATTCCCAAGAGTGGTATTGCTGGGTCCTGGGGTAAGTTGAATCTGAATTTCCTGAGAAACCACCACACTGATTTCAAAAGTGGTTGCACAATTTGTATTCCCACCAGCAATGGATGAGTGTACCCCTTACTCCACAACCTCTCCAGCAAAGGCTATCATTGGTGTTTTTGATTTTAGTCATTCTGAGAGGTGTAAGCTGGTATCTCAACGTTGTTTTGTTTTGCATTTCCCTGATCGCTAAGGAGGTTGAGCATGACCTTAAGTGTCTTTTGGCCATTTGAACTTCTTCTGTTGAGAATTCTCTGTTCAGTTCAGTGCCCCATTTTTTAATTGGATTAATTAGCATTTTAAAGTCTAGTTTCTTGAGTTCTTTAGGTATTTTGGAGATCAGACCTTTGTCTGTTGTAGAGTTGGTAAAGATCTTCTCCCAGTCAGTAGGTTGCCTTTTTATCTCAGTGACAGTGTCCTTTGCTTTACAGAAGCTTCTCAGTTTCAGGAGGTCCCATTTATTCAATGTTGTCCTTAATGTCTGTGTTGCTGGGGCTATACATAGGAAGTGATCTCCTGTGCCCATATGTTGTAGAGTACTTCCCACTTTCTCTTCAAATAAGGTTCAGTGTGTTCAGATTGATATTGAGGTCTTTGATCCATTTGGACTTGAGTTTTGGGTTTTTGTTTTTGTTTTGTTTGTTTTTCGAAACAGGGTTTCTCTGTGGTTTTGGAGCCTGTCCTGGAACTAGCTCTTGTAGACCAGGCTGGTCTTGAACTCACAGAGATCCGCCTGCCTCTGCCTCCCAAGTGCTGGGATTAAAGGCGTATGCCACCACCGCCTGACTGGACTTGAGTTTTGTGCGTGGAGATAGATTTGGATCTATTTTTATTCTTCTACAGGTTGACATCCAGTTATGCCAGCATCATTTGTTGAAGATGCTCTCTTTCTTCCATTGTATACTTTTAGCTCCTTTATCGAAAATCAGGTGTTCATAGGATTGAGGGTTAAAATCCGGGTCTTCTATTCGATTCCATTGGTCGACTTCTCTGTTTTATGCCAATACCAAGCTGTTTTCAATACCGTAGCTCTGTAATACAGTTTGAAGTCAGGGATGGTAAGGCCTCCAGACGTTCCTTTATTCTATAAGATTGTTTTAGCTATCCTGGGATTTTTCTTTTTCCACATACAGTTAATTGTTGTCCTCTCAAGGTCTGTGAAGAATTTTGATGGAGATTGCATTGAATCTAGAAATTGTCTTTGGTAGAATTGCCATTTTTACTATGTTGATCTTCCCAATCCAAGAGCAAGGGAGATCCTTCCATTTTCTGGTATCCTCTTCAATTTCTTTCTTTAAAGACTTAAAGTTCTTGTCAAATTGATCTTTCACTTCCTTGGTTAGAGTTACCCCAAGATATTTTATGCTATTTGTGGTTATTGTGAAAGGTGATGCTTCTCTGATTTCCCTCTCTGCTTCCTTATCCTTTGTGTATAGGAGAGCAACTGATTTTTTGGAGTTGATCTTGTATCCTGCCATGTTACTAAAGGTGTTTATCAGCTGTAGGAGTTCTTTGGTGGAGTTTTGGGGGTCCCTTACATACACTATCATATCATCTGCAAATAAAGAAAGTTTAACTTCTTCCTTTCCAATTCGAATTCCCTTGATCCCCTTATGTTGTCTTATTGCTATTGCTAGAACTTCAAGCACTATATTGAAGAGGTATGGAGAGAGTGGACAGCCTTTTCATGTTCCTGATTTCAGTGGAATGGCTTTGAATTTCTCTCTGTTTAATTTAATGTTAGCTGTCAGCTTGCTGTAAATATCTTTTATTATATTTAGGTATGACCCTTGTATCCCTAATCTCTCCAAGACGTTTATCATAAAGGGATGTTGAATTTTGTCAAATGTTTTTTCAGCATCTAATGAAATTATCATATGATTTTTTCTTTCAGTTTATTTATGTTATGGATTACATTGATAGATTTTCATATGTTGAACCAGCCCGTGCATCACTGGGATGAAGCCTACTTGATCATAATGGATAATTTTTCTAATGTGTTCTTGGATTCAGTTTGCCAGTATTTTATTGAGGATTTTTGTGTCGATGTTCATGAGTGAGATTGGCCTGTAATTCTCTTTCTTGGTTGAGTCTTTGTGTGGTTTTGGTATCAGGGTAACTGTAGCTTCTTAAAAAAAATTGGCAATGACTCTTCTGTTTCTATATTGTGAAATACACTAAGGAGTATAGGTATTAGCTCTTCTTGGAAGTTCTGGTAGAATTCTGCATTGAAACCATCTGAACCTGGGCTTTTTTTGGTAGGGAGGTTTTTGATAACAGCTTCCAATTCTTTGCGATTAACAGGTCTATTTATATTGTTCACCTGGTCCTGGTTTAGCTTTGGTATATGGTACTTATCTAAAAAAATGTCCATTTCTTTTGCATTTTCCAATTTTGTGGCATATAGGCTTTTGTAGTAAGATCTAATGATTCTCTGAATTTCCTCTGTGTCTGTGGTTATGTCCCCGTTTTCATTTCTGATCTTGTTAATTTGCATATTCTCTCTCTGCCATTTGATTAGTTTGAATAGGGGATTATCAATCTTCTTGATTTTCTGCAAGAACCAGCTTTTTGTTTCATTGATTCTTTGGATTGTTTTCTGTGTTTCTATTTTATTGATTTCAACCCTCAGTTTGATTATTTCCAGTCTTCCACTCCTCCTAGGTGAGTCTGCTTCTTTTTTTTCTAGAGCTTCAAGTGGGCTGTTAAGTCTCCAATGTGTGCTTTCTTTGTTTTCTTTAAGTGGGCACTTAGTGCTATGAACTTTCCTCTTAGCACTGCTTTCATAGTGTCCCATATGTTTGAATATGTTGAGTCTTTAATTTCATCAAATTCAAGAAATATTTTAATTTCTTTCTTTATTTCTTCCTTAATCCAGGTGTGGTTCAGTAGTTGACTATTCAGTTTCCATGAGTTTGTAGGCTTTCTGGGGATAGCATTGTTGTTGAATTTAACTTTAATCCATGGTGATCCGATAAGACACAGGTGGTTACTAATATTTTTTGTAACTGTGGAAGTTTGCTTTGTTACGGAGTATGTGGACAATTTTCAAGAAGGTTCCATGAGCTGCGGAGAAGAGGGCATATTCTTTCCTATTTGGGTGGAATGTTCTATAGATATCTGTTAAGTCCCTTTGATTCATTACCTCCAATAATTCTCTTGTTTCTCTGTTAGGTTTCTGTCTGATTGACCTGTCCATTGGTGAGAGAGGAGTGTTGAAGTCTCCTACTATTAGTGTGTGTGGTTTGATGACTGCCTTGAATTTTAGTAATGTTTCTTTTACATAAGTGGGTGCTTTTATATTAGGGGCATAGATATTCAGGATTGAGACTTCATCCTGATGTATTGTTCCTGTTATTAATATAAAATGTCCCTCTCCATCTCTTCTGATTGATTTTAGTTTGAAGTCAACTTTTTTAGAAATTTGTATGGCCACACCTGCTTGTTTCTTTGGTCCATTTGCTTGATAAACATTTTACCCGCCCTTTACTCTAAGTAGATGTCTGTCTTTGTGGTTGAGTTGTGTTTCTTGTAAACAGCAGAATGTTGGATCCTGTTTTGTATCCAATTTCTTAGCCTGTGCCTTTTTATAAGTGAGTTGAGTCCATTGATATTAAGCGATATTAATGACCAGTGGTTATTAACTCCGGTCATTTTTTTTTTTTGGTAGTAGAGTTTGTGTGTTTCCCTTCTTTGAGTTGTGCTGGTGAAGGGTCACTAGATGTCTGAGTTATTGTGGGCATTGTTGGACTCCTTGGTTTGTGATTTTCCTTCTAATACTTTCTGTAAGGGTGGATTTGTGGCTACATATTGTTTAAATTTGTTTTTATCCTGGAAAATTTTGTTTTCTCCATTTATAGTGAATGAAAGCTTGGCTGGGTATAGTAGTCTGGGCTTGCATCCACTGTCACTTAGTTTCTGCAGTACATCTATCCATACTATGATTTCTATAGAGAAGTCATGTATAAGTCTGATAGGTTTACCTTTATAAGTAACTTGACATTTTTTTTTTTGCAGCTCTTAATATTCTTTCTTTATTCTGTATGTTTTGATTATTATATGGCAAGGGGATATTTTTTTGATCCAGTTTATTCGATGTTCTGTATGCTTCTTGAACCTTCATAGGAATATCTTTCTTTAGGTTGGGAAAGTTTTCTTCTTTAATTTTATTAAATATATATTCTGGACAATTGAGCTGTACTTCTCCTTCTTCTAACCCTATTATTCTTAGGTTTGGTCTTTTTATTGTGTCCCAGATTTTCTGAATGTTTTGTGATGAGAATTTGTTGGATTTGCTGTTGTCTTTGATCAGTGTGTTTATTTTCTCTATGGTATCTTCAGTGTCTGAGATTCTTTCTTCTATCTCTTGTATTCTGTTGGTAATACTTGTCTCTGTAGTTCCTGTTCCTTTACCCAGATTTTCCATCTCCAGTCTTCCCTTGATTTGTGTTTTCTTTATTACCTCCATTTCATTCTTCAAGTTTTGAACCCTTTCCCTTACCTGTTTGATTACTTTTTCTTGTTTCTCTTGTTTTTCTTGGGTATCTTTGAGAGATTTATTCATTTCCTCTACCGTTTTGTTTGTCATCTCTATTTCTTTATGGCAGTTTTTCACCTCCTGTCTGAGGTCCTCTATTATTTTCATATAGTTCCGTTTAAAGTCGATTTCTTTTATTTCTTCTGGAGTAGGGTGTTCAATTCTTCTTGTTTCGGGATCCCTGGATTCTGGTGATGTCATGTTGCCTTTCAGGTTGTTGGAGGAATCCTTGCATTGGTGCCTGCCCATTTCTTCCTTCAAATGGAGCCAGGAGAGGTCTGGTATCTTGTTCCAGTCTTTGCTGTGACTGACTCTCTGAGTGGATCTCTTCGGTGTAGAAGCAGGAACCGTTCCCATCCAGATGGACTCCTCAGCACTGAAACAGGGACGCCTGGTATCCCCCTCCATCCAGATGGAACTCCTCAGCACTGAAAGAGGGACACCTGGTAGCCCAAGGACACCACAGACAAAAGGGCTAACTTAGGGAGGAGGGCGGGGTCAAGTAGAACACAGGAGACCCTGAAGCACAACCTGAAGGTGTCAGTGCTCCCTTGAGGGGACCTTCAGGCCTGCTCTGCAGGCAGGCACTCACCCCTGTGGGTGGGTAGCCTTAGTGCAGGAGCAGGAAACTGTTCCTGAGCCAAGGACCTTGCAGACAACAGGGAGGGCTTGAAGGCTGGGTGGTGTGTAACGAAGACACCCTGCAGCAGGAGCTGGGGGAAGGGGGTTGTGGTCTCTTCCGGGACAGGCTGCCCCAGGATAGCACACACTCACCCGTCCAGATGGGACTCCTCAGCACTGAAACAGGGACGCCAGGTAAAGTTCCCAGCATCTGTCTCCAGGAACTCCATGCCTTCTCCGAAAAGCCTTCTCTTAAAAAGTAGAACTTCAATGAGACTCAATATTCAATATTTTTTAAACATAAAGTACCAGTAGGCATACACACAGACAGAGTATTGTACACATAATGAATAAATAAATTAAAAAAAAAAAACATAAAGTACCTGCAAAGGTCAATCCAAATGCAGAGATCCACAGGCAAACACTTTGGGGCTCTTGTGACCAAGAACCAGAAAAGGAACAGTATTTAGCTGAGGTGTTGTGAATGATAGCAGAGCAGTGCTTGTCCCTAAACGTTGTTGATTTAGGACATAAATGGAAAGGAAATTTGCCCCTGAACACTTAATTTTAAAAATCAATACATAGTATATTAAGAAATTATTGGAATTCCTATGGGTACAAAAAGCAGAAATCCAGATAAAAAGAACTACCAGGAAACAAAATTGTGGGGCAGAGCCCTCCCTTGCTGAATTATGTAACCTGAAAGGACTTAAATGTATCTGGAAATGCTAGGGCCTGGGACCTGTCACTGGTTTCTTTCTCTGCTTCTGTTTGGGTGTTGGACTCAATTTCTCTTAACACTTGACTAGAACCAAGGCTGCTCACAGTTCTTATTTACACACAGTCTTCCAGCTGAGGAAGAAATGAGGCTTCTTTACTCTTTACCCTATGAGGGGACTCCAAGTATATTCCCTGAACTCCTAGACCAACCAGTCTGACCTGCCATAAGACATACACATATTTTGGCAGCCAGATTAGTTAATCCTTTAAGATAAAGAGTAATATTCAACCTTGCTGAAAATTGATTCAATGTTGGATAAAATTATAAACGGCAATAAGTTGAAATGTAAAATATTACACTGCTCTAGATTCCAAGGGTTTCTTCTTAAAATTTTTTTCTACACTTATTCACTTACTAACTTGCTTAATATGTATTGAAAACTTGCAAGTGTTGTACATTGAGAAAAAGACAGATGAAAGCTAAATACTTACAAGGGTCACACTATATGGTAATTAGTTGATCTCATTATATACATTAAATTTTATATGTAATAATAACAATAAAAAAGATATGGGTCCTGTCTTTAAAACCTTAGAAATGTATGACTGGAGCAGATAGGAATGTACACAGACAGTCTTATTCAAAACTATTTGGCAGTTTTTAAACAGTGTGATGGAGGTGTGCTGAAGAACACACAAGACGAAATTGAGGATGCATTGGGTATATCCTGTGTGGAGTGTGAATAAGTGATAAAGAGAAAAAGTTTCAGGACTAGGAACATGAAAGGAGTAAATATGACACTGAGAGGTTTTTTAAAGTGTATGAAATAATATAATTGGACAGAATCAGATGTCTTTTGTGAGGTGGAACAGAAAGTGTGGGGTTAATGCATACAGATGATAAAAGTCTTAGAGGCTTGAATGCAGATTAACTACAAAATAAGATTTAAAATTTGCTCTGTAACTCGTAACTCATCAAATACTTAAGTTTAAAAATGCCTACAAAAACAAAACAAAACAAAACTAAAAATATTGCCAGCACCAAAAACTTGGTGAACATTTTGGAACAGGGGCAGAAAGATTTTAAGAGCCAGAGGTTTAGGGAGTTTGTTCTGAGACTGTGTCTTCTGCTAATGTCAGAAGCTACACCATAAAATCTCAGCACTAGCATAACTACATTTTAAACATGAGCTTAACACTCACAGCAACAATAAACATTCCACATAGATAGGGGAAAACTCATGAGTCCTCAACCCTACACAAAGAGCTGTAGTCAACTAAGAATTTTTAGACAGGAAGAAATAGATTTCCCCAGAAAAGAGAACACCAATTGATTATATAATATCAAATTGCTAGCCCTGAAAACATACAAGTAACTTTATATAAATTGAGCTTATATTTATGACTATATGTGTATACATGTGTACATATATTTATGTAACAACAATAAATGAGAAAAGAGGCCAATAGTCTTCAGGGACATATCCTATGCCCCATCCCCATGCATCAGAGTCCAGAAGACTGGGATTAGTCTCCCACCACCCCAAATTCTCCTCCCCCAGGTCTCTTGGCCCTGCTCCCACCTGGAGAAGTAAGTATCTGGATTGCCCCTATGGCCCTATTCTCTAGGCTATAGTTCCCTGAGGCACACCCCATGCTCTACCACTACTTATGAGAGCCCCAGAGACCTGAGAGCAGCCTCCCCAAACCCCAGTCACCCATGCCCCTACCCCTGGGCACCTGGAACCACCAGACTTGGCCCTGCCACAACCTGGAGAGATAAGTATCTGGCTTGCCTCCTGGAAGACCCGGCTCTCTAGGCCATAGTCCATGAAGGCACATCTCATGTTCCACTCCCACACATTGGAGCACCAAATATCTGGGAGCAGCCTCCTCACACTCCCAACCATCCCACATGGTGTCTGTGATGACTGGAGCCTTGGAACTACCCATATTTGAAGGAGCTTCTGAGCCATACCAGCATCTACCACAGCTTCAACTGGAGGAAGAATGACCATATAGCTTAGAAGCCCCATCTGCACCATCTGGAGGAAGTGGGACTCCCCTGAAGCACAGATACCTCCTTCACTCACTGGAGGAAGAGATAGTCAGACAGAGTGTAAGAACACATTAAACAACATAAAGAACAATATGGCACCACCAGAAACTAGTGGTTCTACAAAAGCAAGACTGAACATCCTAGTGGATATGAAGCAGAAGAAAACAACTTTAAAAATAACTTTATGAAGTTGGTAGAATCTTTTAAAGAGGAAATGAAAAGTTCCCTTAAAGAAGTGGAGGAAAAGACAAACAAAAAATTGGAAGAAATCAACAAATTACTTAAAGAAAGCCAAAAAAATTAAAGAGGTGAAGGAAACTGTTCAAGACTTGAAAACTGAAATAGAAGCAATAAATTAAACACAAATTGAGGGAATTCTAGAAATGGATAGTCTGTGTAAGTGATCAGTAACTAGAGATGCAAGCATAACCAATAGAATACAAGAGATGGACAAGAGAAGCTAAGGTATTGAAGATATGATAGAGGAAATAGATTCATCAGTCAAAGAAAATGTTAAATTCAACAAACTCTTAACACAAAATATCCAGGTAATATGGGACAGTATGAAAAGATTAAACATAAGAATAATAGGGATAGAAGAAGTCCAACTCAAAGACACAGAAAATATATTCAACAAAATCATAGAAGAAAACTTTCCCAACCTAAAGGAGAATATGCCTATGATTGTACAAAAAGCTTAAAGAACACCAAATCGATTGGACCCAAAAAAGTCTCCTTGCCACATAATAATAAAAACACTAAACATACATAAGAAAAAAAGAATATTAAGAGCTACAAAGAAAAAAGGTCAAGTAGTATAAAAAGGGAGACCTATTAGAATTTCACCTGACTTCTCAATAAAAACAATGAAAGCCAGAAGGTCCTGGTCAATCATTATGCAGACACTGAGAAACCACAAATGCCAGTCCAGATGACTATACCCAGCAAAACTTTCAATTGCCGTAGATGGAGAAAACAAGATATTCTGTGACAGATCCAGATTTAAATAATAAATCCAGCCCTACACAAAGTAATAGAAGAAAACTCCAACCCAAAGAAATCAGATGCACTCACAAAAACACAGACAATAGATGATCTCACAGTAGCAAATCCCAAACATGGGGAAAGTATACAAAATAACATCATCAATAACAAAAACCAAAATAACAAATCTAGCAAATACTGGTCATTAATATTCCTTAATATAAATAGACTCAACTCACCCATTTTTAGACACAAGCTAGCAGATTAGACATGAAAACAGAATGTAACCTTCTGCTGCATACAAGAAACACACCTCAACCTCAAATACAGGCATTACCTCTGAGTAAAAAGTTGGGAAAAAATTTTCCAATCAACTGGACCTAAGAAACAAGCTAGGGTAGCCATCCTAATATCTAACAAAATAGGCTTCAAACTAAAATCAATCAAAACAGACAAAGAAGGACATTTTATATTAGTCACAGGAAAAATCCATCAAGAGAAAATCTCAATACTGATCATCTATGCCTCAAAATACAAGAACACTTTCATATGTAAAAAAATTACTAAACTTAAATCATAGCATAAATCCCACACACTAATAGTAGGATACCTCAATATCCTACTCTCACTACTGGACAGTTCTGACAGACAGAAACTTAGCAAAGAAATTAGGAAACAGATGTTTTGACTCAAATGGATTTAACAGACATCCATAGAATGTTCCATTCAAACAAAGAAAAGGATATATCTTCTTTTCAGCATCCCATGGAACCTTCTCAAAAATCAACCACATACTCAGTAACAAAACAAACCTCAACAGATAAGAAAAAAATTGGAATAACCCCATGGATCTTAGTGGATCACCATGGCTTAAAGTTAGAATTCAGCACCAACACTAATTTCAGTAGGCCAACAAAGACATAGAAACTGAACAGTGCTCATCTGAATCACAAATGGATCAAGGAAGAAATAAATTAAAGACTTCTTAAAATTCAACAAAAATTGACCAAAAAACATACCCAAACTTGTGAGACACAATAAAAGCAGTGGTAAGAGGAGAGTACATAACACTAAATGCCTATATAAAGAAGCTGGAAAAATCCCACACTAGCAAGTTATCAGAAAACCTGAAACTCCAGAACAAAAAGAAGCAGACTCACCCAGGAGGACTACATGACAGGAAATAATCAAACTGAGGGCTGAAATCAAGAAAATAGAAACCAAGAAAGTAATACAAAGAATCAATGAGACAAAGAGTTGGTTCTTTGGGAAAATCAACAAAATAGACAAGTGTTTATCCAAACTAACCAAAAGGAAGAGAGAGAATATCCAAGATAACAAAATCAGAAATGAAAATGGGGACATAACAGCAAACACAGGGAAAATCTAGAGACTCATCCGGTAACACCTCAAAAATCTCTACTCTACAAAATTGAAAAACTTAAAGGAAATGGACAATTTTCTGGATAAATATCACTTGCCAAAATTAAATCAAAACCAGATAAGCAAATTAAATAGACGTATAGCTACTACGTAAGTAGTAGAAACCGTTATCAAAAGTCTCCCAACCAAAAAAAAAAAAAATCACAGGACCAAATAGTTTCAGAACAAAATTCTACAAGATTTTCAAAGAACTAATATCAATACTCCTCAAATTGTTCCACACAATAGAAACAGTATCCCTCCTTTGTATAAATGATAAACAACCTGAGAGAGAAATCAGAAAAACATCACCATTCATAATAGCTACAAATAACATAAAATATCTTGGGGTAACACTAACCAAACAATTGGAAGATATATTGTATGACAAGTACTTTAAAACTTTGAAAAAAGTAGTTGAAGAAGATACCAGAAAATGGAAAAATCTCCCTTGTTCTTGGGCAGGTAGAATTGGCATAGTAAAATGACAGTTTTACCAAAAGCAATCTACAGATTCAATGCAATACTCATCAAAATCCCAGCAAAATTCTTCATTGATCTTAGAACGCTACTCAACTTCATACAAAAATAGCAGTCAGAATGCCTAAGATCAAAAACATTAATGACAACTTATGCTGAAGAGGATGCAGAGTTTGCACTCCACTGCTGATGGGAGTGCAAACTTGTACAGCCACTTTGGAAATCAGTATTGTGGTTTCTCAAAAAAAAAAAAAACTGGGAATCAATCTACCTCAAGATCAATATCACTCTTGGGCATGTACCCAAAGGATCCAGACCCATACCACAAAGACATTTGCTCAACTGTGTGCACAGCAATATTATTTGTAATAGCCAGAATCTGAAACAACCTAGATGCCCCTCAACCAAATAATGAATAAAGAAAATGTGGTAAATTTAAACAATGGAGTCCTACTCAGTGGTTAAAAAAAAAACAATGAAGTCTTGAAATTTGCATCCAAATGGATGGAACTAGAAAACACAATCCTGAGTAAGGTAACCCAAACACAGAAAGAAAAACATGGTATGTACTCACTCATGAGTGGGTATTAAACATAAAACAAAAAATAATCAGCCTACAGTTCACAACCCAGAAAAGACAGGAAACAAGGAGAACCCTAAGAGAGACTACATGGATCCTCCTCATAAGGAGAAGTAGACAAGATCTCTTTAATAAATTGACAGCTTGGGTGAAGGGAGGAGGGTGGTAGGGGATGTTGAGGGGAGAAGGAAGTGGGGAGAAGAACATGAAGGATTGGGAAGATCAAGTTGGGTAAAGGACAGAGAGGGAGAGCAAGGTTAGGGGGACCAGACACTAGGGAAAGTCCCAGGAAACTATAAGGATGACTCCAGCTAAGAATCTAAGCAATGGTGGAGAGGGTTCTTTGACTGCCCTACCCCTTCAATCAGATTGATGACTACCTTAGTCACCATCATAGAACCTTCATCCAGTAACTGATGGAAGTAGATACTAGATCCACAGCTAAGCACTGAGATGAATTCCTGGAGTCCAGTCATAGAGAGGGAGGAACAGTATTTATGACCAAGGACATGATGAGGATACCCACAGAAAGAGCTGACTCCTACTAGTGGGAGCTCACTGACCTGGGACTTGTCTGTCCTGTCCTTTTAAGAGGCAATCCCTACCCACTACTCTTCCCTTCCACCAAGGCAAGTGGGTTTTCCTTCTACTTCCAGCCTGAGCTCTCTCTTTCTTTTCCATCTCTCTCCTGAAGAGGTAGCTTCTCCTCTACTCTCCCCCTCCTTTCTCTCTGTTTCTCTTTTTTCCTCTCTCTCTGCCTCTCTCTCTCCTCATCCTCCTTCTTCTTCCCTTTCCCCTTTCCTTCCATAACCCTGCATGGATGTAATTTTGTTTTAAATGTATATTCTACACATCCTTTATGTCTCTCTTGTTATTATATTTAAAACTCCCATGGCTCATGAACAGGGGGGCTTCTCCATACAACACACGACTGCCGCCACCTTAACTGAGGTCAGGTAACCTCACCACCATCTTAACTGACAGCCAGGTTAGAAAACCAAATCCCACTATCTTTACTGATAGTGGGGGACTGCCTGGTCCTCCCATTTACTTATGTTTTTGTTTCTAAATTCCTCTTTCTGCCTCTGTTACATGTGTGTTTTATGCAGTGGCATGCCTTTCGAAGGGCCCACCAAAAGCATCCACTTCGCCCAATTCCTGTTCACTCTGTATGTCCATACATGTAACTTAAATGCACCTATGTTTACTGTTAAATATTACAATTATCTGTTCATTATATCTCATTCCAGACTACAAAGCAATAAGACTCATGTTTTAAATTGGTATGTACTTTTAGTCTCTTAATCCAACCCTGCTTTACCTATTAAGTTGAGAACCAGTACAGTCAGCTCTCCAGGCAGATTCTATACTGTAGTTATAACTCATCTATACCCAGTAAACAGCCCTCAATTGCTCAGAGATCTGTGGAATATGTCATTTAAATATTTAATTATTTAAAGACTTTTCATAATAAAAAGAGACAAGTTGGCTCCTAGCAGCAACATTCTATTTTCTCCAAAGAAGATAAAAGACAAATGGGCATAAAACAATGTCCATCTGTAATTCACTTCAGCTGCCAAGCACTGGCCACTGGGCAAAACTACTTTTCATATAAACTGAAGATCTCCAGACGTGGACAGAATTGCAGGAATTGACAGCCTAACTGCTTAGGTCAAGGTAGGCTTGTCTTCCTACAGATTTCTTAGCCCACAGGATCTTCTAGAACCTGGAAGGCCCTGTGCCAAACAGCAAAAGGCAAACATGACCCTCAGCAGCCATGGAGGACCCTGAGGAGTAGCTCTAGGCGCAAACCAGGTAAGTTCTCCATCATTTTAAAATAATAACTCAAGTAAAAATTTATCCTTCTCAAAGCTCTCTAATGCAGTTTGACAGCTGAGAGGATTTGTTGTTTAAAAGAACAGTCTCACCAAACAAATTTTAATAAAATACAAATACAAGTTATTAAGGTGTGTGCCTGCAAGTTATAAAGGTGTGAGGAAAAATACAAGCTATCAAATTTCTCTCTCATGCTGCCTTTCACAGTTTTAAAAATACTTTTCATTGTGCCAAAATATCTGTCACAGCAATTCTGTCATAAATATGCTACTGTTTATACAAGGTATATGTCTAAACGTTATGTTTCATAAACCCCCAAAATTCTTGTGAGTGCCAGGGACCTTAAACAGATTAGATACACCCCTCTTAATTTTTATGCTCCTAATTTTTTTTCCTAAATTTAACTTTGTTCTCTGTTCTTCCAATACCTTAAACAGGTTTAAGAGACACCAGACATTTCCATACCACAAACACAGGACAGGAGCAAAGAGACTAGCTACCCCAGGATGTTCTTAGCACCCATCATTCTTAGGTTCCCCCCCACCAAGATGATACCCACAAATAAGCAGGAAGCAGTCTTGAAAATTCTCTGTCCCAATTCCTTTAACCTGTTTTGCATAACCTCCCACCTTTTTATTATAAAAAAGAGATGGGAATGTAATTGTCTATTCTGTTCCTTTAAGAGACAAGCTCCACTCACCCCACACCCACACTCCACCCTTGTCTATGTAGGCAAGTGAATGTTCCTTCTGCCTCCAGCCTGAGCTCTCTCTCTTTTTCATCTCTCCCAAAGAAGTAGCTTCTCCTTTCTTCTTCCCTCTCCCCCCTCTGTTTCTCTTTTTGTCTCTCTCTCTCTCTCTGCCTCTCTCTCTCTGCTCTTCCCCCTTCTCCCCTTCCCCCTTTCCCTTTTCCCTCTACAACCCACTAAATAAACACACACTTTCTCTGCATGGTGTACCTAGTGCCTATCTGTCTCTGTATCTCACCCACTATGGCTCCTTGTGGACCCTCAGAGGTCTCTCACCTGCCACTTGGCTCCCTGCCTGGGACCCACTGCCCCTTGTGGCCAGCTGTCCACTGCCACCTCTTGGGGAACAGCACCATTTAATTTTTACCATTACAAGACTGACAGTTGGGGAACCACCATAAGACCTAACTAGGGCCTCTGAATGTGGACAGTTTGTGGGGCCACTAGCAGTGAAATCAGTATTTATCCCTAGTGCATAATCTGACTCTTTGGAGTTCATTCCCTAAGGAGGTATACCTTGCTCAGTCTAGTAGATACAGGGGGAAGGACCTTGGTCCTGCCTCAAGTGATAAGACAGACTCTGTTGACTCCCCATAGGAGGTCTCACCCTTTCTGAGGAGTGAATGGTGTGTGAGGTGGGGGGAGGTAGGTGGATGGGAGGGAGCTGGAACTCGGATTGGTATGTAAAATAAGACTGTTTTAGAAATGAAAAAAAGAAAGAAAAAAGAGTCTATGCATTTGAAAGAGAGCAAGGAGAGGCATATGGGGTAGTTGGAGAGAGGAAAGAGGGAAAATGATATAATTATAATCTCGAACATAAAAGATAATAAAAATTGTTGGAGCTGAAAAAAATGCCTTTGTCATCAGCTCATAAGATAAGCATAATGGGCAAAGAATCAGGAAAGCTACAGAGAATGTTGGAATCTTTCATTGTTACTTGTACAGGCAATAGACCAGAAAGCCTGACTCTCTTGGTGACTATAAGCAAAGAATAGATGGCATAAGCTGTAGGAATCAGAAAGCTCATCACACTGTATGAATAAAGGGAAAGGGCAGGGAAGAGGTTATTTTATTATACAGGACAAGTGATGTCACACTGTGATACAGAAATGTCATTCAGATTCCTGACATACAATCTGAAACTCTAAGAAAACATTCAGATGAACTATCTAGTTTTTGATTAAATTTTCAAGTTTCCTGTCACTCTCTTAGGCATGGAGATATTTATCTTTCATAGAATGTCTCCATGTGTTACATACCAAACTTCAGAACACATGCTCTGTACCTTTAAGATGAGAACAAGTACAGAGAGACATCAGCTTGCTGGCACTAATGCAGGTAATGATGGGCAGAAACAGAATTTGAGTTTGGCTTTTAAACGCTTCTAAAGTGTTTGTACTTACCAATGTGCGATGCTTTGCTGCTCTTCTTCAGACTTTCTGCTGTGCTTTAAGAAATACTTTAGTTTGGCCATTTTAAATGCAAGTATAAAATCTCTCCTTGCCTGAAAAAGAAATCAGTATAATCAGTCACTTTGTCCTTAGCTAGGACAGGAAGAGAAATAAGCACAGTTACGTATCTCAGTGCAGCTGGGCACCCCTAGGGTGAGAACATATTGCTGCCAGCTGGGTCCGAAGAAAACCTATTTTTCCATGAGATAAAGAAGACATTTTAATAATAAGAAATGTTATTTACAGGACCTTCATCACCAGTTCTTCATCAAACAATGCTCGGCACTCTGATTTTTCTGTTATGTCTCATCATAAGCTGGTAAAATTTCTTTTTTCATGATTATAATTTCTCCTGCTAGGGCAACTGTGTTTTCAAGAAGCTTTTGTAAGACCCAGATAGAGCTGCTCCTTTAGCAGAAATTAAGAATTACCTATAAAATATCCATTATAGAATTTCTTAAATTATTCCTTGGGACCAACCTCATAGAGTTGTTTGGAGTGTGTTAAAAATAAACTCTGGTGGGAGTTCCACAGGTACCCAAGGCACAGTGGTTTTTCATATGACTCTACACATATTTTTATTCTTTAATGATTTCATACATGTAAATAATACATTCTGATAATTTTCAACTCCTATTACTCTTTCTTATCCCTAACTCCATTTTGCCGAACTGACTCTTCCCAATAAGGCCCCCTAATTTGTGTGATTTTGTTTGCTTTGCATTGTTTTTGTCCACAACTGAGTTTAACTAAAGCTGTGCAAATGAACAGGCATGGGAAGTCATTCCCAAAAGCATAGCTACTTGCTGGTGGCTCTGGCACTAAAGTTTAGGCTTACATGATTGTATTAAGTTCTTCTATGAATTGAAATCATGCAGTTTACATAGTGTTTTCTGTAAAATTCTTGTAGCTTTACTTTATCTCTTTACATCTTTAATAATATTGAAAAATGTGTATGATAAAATCTAAACATATACTAAAATATATTTATATATACTACATATATATGACACATACACACACATATATATTTATATGTGTGTTACTATATATGCAAATTTTCACTATGAGTAGGCAGTCATTGCAGAATCTTTAAGCAATTATCCTATGTATTTTTCTGCGTATTTATGATGACACCATTTTCATATATCAATTTCTCAAGGCATAGTCTGCACTCAGTTCTCTTCACTGGCCAGTTTCTACCCCTGTGCAATACTATACTGCCTTACATAATACAATTTTTCGTTCATCTTGATTTCTGGTGAGTGACCCCATGCCCAGCTTGTTCTTCTCTTTCATAATTGTGTAAGCTAGTCTCGCCTCCTTTCCTTCATTCAAAGGTTAAAATAAAATTGTCTAATTGAAAATC
This sequence comes from Chionomys nivalis, assembly GCF_950005125.1. NCBI lineage: Eukaryota > Metazoa > Chordata > Mammalia > Rodentia > Cricetidae > Chionomys > Chionomys nivalis. The sequence continues at coordinate 69,259,914 of NC_080100.1, forward strand.
CTCAATTAAGGTTTTAATTTGAATTGCAATAGAAGAAATTAATTTGAGGATGAATGACTGCTTTACAATATTGAGTCTTCTTATCCTTGAAAATGATTTCATCTCTTCCTTCATTTTGGTATTCTCAAATGTCTTTCATAGAGTTTTATATTTTTTCATAATTGCATTTTATAATGGTTTGACTTACTGCCAGGCACCTTAATTTTTATCACTGTGATTAGTATTATCTGCCTATTATGTTTAAACCCTCAAAGTCTTATGAATTAGACATTGTCTATTATTTTATCCATATCATAACTGATCTAAGGCTCAGAAAAATAAAGTAAGGCCTGAGGACATAGTTCAGTGTAGTCGAATGCTTGCCTAGCATGTACATGGCCCAAGGTTCAATCCCCAGAACTGGTGGGGTGGGAGGCATGTTTGTGTAATTTGAGTTATTTTTCTCATGTCTTCAGTAGTTCATGAGGGTTATGAGACAGAGTGAGAGAGTTCCACATCTAATTCTCTTATCCTCCAGTTTATAGACAGTCCCTTGATGTTTGTCTTTATTGACAACATGTTCAATGAAACAACATAAGGTGAAATAAACAGCAGTAATAAAATTTATATCTCTTGGGCTGGAGAGATGGCTCAGCAGTTAAGAGCATTGCCTGCTCTTCCAAAGGTCCTGAGTTCAATTCCCAGCAACCACATGGTGGCTCACAGCCATCTGTAACGAGGTCTGGTGCCCTCTTCTGCTCTGCAGGCATACACACAGACAGAATACTATATACACAATAAAATAAATAAATAAATATTTTAAAAAATTATATCTCTTGTAAAAAAATGTACTAAGAACAATACCTCCCACATTTTATGTCTCTGTATAACCCAGGGAACTCCACTAAAATGTACATCTTAATCCCATAGGTCTGGGGAGGAGTCTGAAGGCATTTGCAGATTCTTGAATACTTCTACAATAACTTCTAAACTTTTTCAAAATCATGCATTTTTGTTAGATTTGATAGCTGCACTTTAAATAATTTACTTAGATGTTATGTCTAAGTCACAACCCTATTGAGTGTTCATTTGATAACTAAGGAGACTAAAGTACAAAATGACTAATATTGTCAATGGCAGAAGTGAAACAGCACAGGTGCTGTGGGTCCTATGGACTTGCTAAAGAGTCACTCTAAAGAACAAAGAAGCTACACAGATGAAGTACTGCCAAAACAGCTGCCTGCATTTGTCCTAAACAATGATCAAAACAACAAGAGACATGATAATGTGTAAGGGGAAACCTCAGGCTTCCTCATCCCCAAATGAAGAACTCCAGGCTATTAGGCAATACTAAGAATGGGAGAAATAATCTTGTCCAAAGAAGAGCACACTAATTGGTGATTAGCAACTGATCAGCCCAGAAGATATACATACAAGTAACATTATATGGATTGTGACTGAACAGGTTATATTTTTGTATTTAGGAATACACAGACACACAGACACAGACAGACACAAAGACACTCAGACAGACAGACACACACACACACACATACACAGCAACAATTAAAGAAAAAAGGTCATAGGTTTCAGAAAACAAATGGGATGAGGTGAAAGAAAGAAAAGGAAGGGAAATGATGCTATTACCCAATAATCTCAAAATATAATGGAAACTTTTTTAAACAAAGGAGGCAGAGGAAGAAGAGAAGGCAAGAGAAGGAGGAAGAGGAAGGAGGAGATGGAGTAGCTGAAGCAGCACTCTAACAATGTTGGGTGGGGAATTTCCACCAGGTGGCAGCAGAAGACAAAGACTTGCTGCGCTTTAAGGCTGGCAGATGACTGGCTGCCTTTGCCAGGGACATGACTCAGGGCCTCACACCCTTGCTGCCTCTGCAGATCTGCCCAAAAGAGCACTTGTGTTTACAGTGTGTTTTCATTAGAAGTATCTAGCTGCCACAGATAATACTACTCATAGCTTTCCCCAGAAACCTTGTCAAGAGACTTGAGACAAAGAAGAGAAATAGAGATTTCCCTAGGTTGCTTTCCAGCATGGTGATTATACTACGGCACCTCACTGAGAAAGGGAGATACGATTTGAAACATTTGGTTGAAGATGAGAAGAGAAAAGAAGCCACAGTCCGATCCCAGATTCAGAAAAACAAGAGGGCTATTAGCTTCATCCCAGAGCCTATCCGGTTAGGGGTTAGTGATGGAGGAAGGTCATTGGTTAAAAAATAAAGAAACTGCTTGGCCCTCATAGGTTAGAACATAGGTGGGTGGAGTAAACAGAACAGAATGCTGGGAGGAAGAGGAAGTGAGCTCAGACACCATGCTTCCTTCTCCTGGGAAGTTGCAGGGCAGCTCCTCTGAGAGACAGATGCCGTGCGGTTCATCGCCAGGGCAGGCGCAATGAAGCTCCGACCCAGGATGGACGTAAGCTAGAATCTTCCTGGTAAGCGCACCTTGGGGTGCTACACACATGAATAGAAATGGGCCAAGCAGTGTTTAAAAGAATATAGTTTGTGTGTTGTTATTTCGGGGCATAAGCTAGCTAGGCGACCAGGAGCTGGGGCAGCAGGAACACAACCCGCAGCTCCCCACTACAGAATGGCCCCCAACGTGTGGATAACAATCCACAGAAAGCCTGAGAAAGCTTGGGAAATAATTCTAGAACAAAATGACAATGTTGTGCATGTTTTCTTGGTAGCAGCTATTTCTTGGGTCTACTCTGCTTGCTAGAGGCAAGCAAGTGCTCTCATCTAAGAGAGGCTTTCTGACTCAGCTTTAGCTGCAAACCTTGCTGCTCTTTTAAGAGGTCCTGCTACGAAACACTTAAACGGTGTTGATGAAAAGCTGAATGCATGCTTTTTGGTTTTCAGCCATAGCAGGAAAAAAGTTGTGCTGTTTTATTTAAAAATGCTGGTTTTCTGGGCTGTCTGGCCAGGGCAAACTCTGACTTTCAAGCAGGCGGTTCTGACTACGGAGCTTTTGAGTGTTGCTTAATACTGTTGTAGCTTGCTTACTGGCAAGGACCTTGAAACATTGTAGAGTTGTGGCAATGAACAGGGCTCTGGTGGGTACTTCAGCCACAAGGCTGGAATGGCAGAAAGCTAAGGAATGGGCTGTATCTAGCTGCCAAACCCACGGCTTTAGTCCTACCTATATTGGTCAGTAAATTAAAGACTCATGTGGTCAAAAAAGAGACATACACAGTAAAAGAAAGATTAAAAGTCAAAGAAAACGTCTTAATGATTTACAGTGTGTTTAAAGATATATGCAGGCTAAAAATTCAAGTTCTTAAAAGTAAAAAAGGAAGAGAGAAAGTAGTTGGGTGTGGTAGTACACACCTTTAATCCCAACACTTGGGATGCAGAGGGAGATTTACCTCTGTGACTTCAAGGTGTGGTAGCACACGCCTTTTATCCCAATGCCTGGGAGGCAGAGATGGACGGATCTCTGAGAATTCAAGGACAGCCTGGTCGACAGAGTTATTCCAGGACAAATATATACAGAGAATATAAAATATAAGTAAAAATAACTGAAATAGAGATTAAAACAAAGCCACACAAAGATGGAAAATACAATGTGAATCTTGATACTATATGCTATTATGCTCTGTTTGAATTGTTTGAATGCTGAGGAAGGAGCAACAGATGCTAAAAGATATTTGTTTATAAATGTTACTGAACTAATCCAACATAGATATTTTGAAAATACCTTGACTTTAGAATTTGGATCTAAGGATATGATACTTTGGAAAAGAGATTCTTCTTTTGTTTTCACAGACGATGACACCGTGCCGATTGCTTCCATCCCAATATGGTATGGTGGACCACGCCCTCCTGAAAGGTTGCTGTGAACACCTTCAAAAAATTACTTCACTCAACTGCTGACTGAGATGAACCTAGCAGACAGGTTATCCCATAAAAGACACGAATAACAGCGCCCCCATTCAGCAGGAAGCAGTTTGGAGAGAAATAACTGTGCCCATGTTCCCAAATATTGTTTATAAATGTTCTTTTACATTTAAAGGGGGATATGATATAGATATGAATAATTTGCATCGGTATGGATTTGACTTTATTGATATAAGTTTAAGGTCAATTTTATTATATGTATTTCTGATATTGATTAAGGTATTGTGATTGTGTAGTTTACTTAAAAATGTAATATATATAGGTTGTTAATGGATAATTATCAATAATAGTCAAGCTTGTAGTCATGTTAGTTAGATTTTCTAGATGTACATAGATATATTTTAGATAGGCATTCTTCATATCTTTCAAAGATTATAAAATATGGCATTTTAAGTGTTTTAATAACTTAGGGTTTTTCATGACAGTGAGACACGTCTGCTCCTGGCAGCACCAATCTACTTCAAGAAGAAAGAAGATGGGCATCGAAGAGGCACCTTATGGAGTTTGATAGCCATTTGGGCAAGAAACTGCTCTTGCTTGGACTATTGTATAAACTAGACACAGAGAACCCACAGAGAGAGGACTACTGAACTTTCCTAAAGGTGAGATGATCTTTTGGGGTTCCAGATTCATGAAAGAGTCTGCGAGACATTCTGCAGGACACAGCAGATAGTGACTGACTGCCTTTGAAATTTCCTGCTTCATTGAAATGTCTGCTGGAAACTATGGGCCTATAGGCCGAAGATGGATGCCCCAATGGTACAGAGAAACTTTGGGTGACTGTCAAGGCAGCGAGATGTCTCTGTTATTTCTAGAGTTTGAAAGTTGCTTATTTGTTGTTTGCTTGGGTAATATTGTATCCTTCTCGAGTCTTTGATGGAGTTGAAGAATAGATAATTAGTTATAGTTTTCCTTAGTTATGATAAAGATAAAATAGATGTAAATATTGTTATTTTTACTTGATAACTGTTTTGTTATATGTAATTTTGCTATGTTAAAGTTAAAGCCTTCCTTTTTTTTTTGTTTAAACAGAAAAAGAGGAAATGATGGAGGAAGGTCATTGGTTAAAAAATAAAGAAACTGCTTGGCCCTCATAGGTTAGAACATAGGTGGGTGGAGTAAACAGAACAGAATGCTGGGAGGAAGAGGAAGTGAGCTCAGACACCATGCTCCCCTCTCCCGGGAAGATGCAGGGCAGCTTCTCTGAGAGACAGACGCCATGCGGCTCATCGCCAGGGCAGGCGCAATGAAGCTCCGACCCAGGATGAACATAGGCTAGAATCTTCCTGGTAAGCACACCTTGAGGTGCTACACACATGAATAGAAATGGGCCAAGCAGTGTTTAAAAGAATATAGTTTGCGTGTTGTTATTTCGGGGCATAAGCTAGCTAGGCGACCAGGAGCTGGGGCAGCAGGAACACAACCCGCAGCTCCCACTACAGGTTAGGATTCAGTACACCCAATATTGCTTGAAGGGGCTGTTAGCTTCATCCCAGAGTCCCAGCAGCCCTGCTACTGGATTCAGGAAAGCCACCCCAATGCAGAGGACCACCAGCTTCATTCCAGAATCCAGGATGGGTGTCCCCTAGAGTATCCCATTGTGATTGTTTCTCAACTCTTCTCTTTAATAATAATAATAGTAAAATATGGGTTTTAATCATGAAAGGGAATCCATCTCTTTTTAGTCTTTATCACTCTGATCTTGGTCATGTAAAAACACTCCAGTTCCGTGAACTGTTGAGACTAATCTCCCTAATAAGCCTGTGCATGAGGAGGCTCCTGCAGTGACCTTTAGAGTGCTTGGCAACTTTCTGTAATCCTGGCCAGGTCCTGCCTTATCCTGCAGCAACCTCCCTTCTACTGATGTGTACTGCCTAGGGATGTCTTCTAAAGGGGACTAGCACAGTCTAGAGCAGTTCTTCACAAGGCAGTGATGTAGAGACAGTGGAACAGGAATGTGTACCCAGGGCACGCTTCCCAGGGCTGCAGCAGAGTTCACCAGTTTCTTGGGACTCAGGCAGACAGGCTCCTGAGCATAAGAGGGGCCAGAGGAAGAGTAAAGCCTGAGTAAAGAGCCATATTGTTTAAGGATCCCTGCTTTTGTGTGTGTTCTGGAGAAAAGTAGGGAACAAACCACTGATGTTCCCTGTTCTTTACTAGGACAATTGTCAAGATTCAGTCCAGGTATTTCTTTTATGCCTGTATCTCCAGAAGGCATTTCTCTTGGCCTATATGTTATCTTGCATTGAGTAGTATCCTAGTAACCCCCCTTCCTAGCTCTGCCTCCATTACAAAGTCCTAGGAAAGAGTCAGACAGAGGAAGTTTCCAGAGGTAGGACGTCTGGCCTCTTGAACTGTCACACTCCCTCAAAGCCAGAGGCTCTGTCAGTGTTAATGGAGCATGAACTCTGTCACTGGTCAACTTTGCTTCATCAGTATACTTTAACCTCACTACTGTTCTGTGAGGAAAAATATGTAAGTAAACAGCAGCACAGAATGGCCAGGTCACTTCAAAATCATTTACCAACTAAATGTACAGGTATAATATGAACATGTGACTAATGTTTTAGCCCTAATATAAGAGCTTTTAGATCCCAGATACAATATTAAGTAAGTGTGCTTTAAATTATTTATGAGAAAAGCTGCATTTTGGAAGATAACATGAGAAATAAGAATCCAACTATCCAAAGACAAGTTTCTGGCCAAACGAATGATACTATCTTAGGTGTTCTGCCATAGGTCACAAGGTTATGTTTAAGGGTTCTGTTTAAGGTTTAAGGGTTGTAGTTCTAAGCACACCCCAAGGTATGGTGCCCTGCCTACTGGAACTATAGCTGTATTTCCTTGGCACTGCTTTGACCACACCTCTCATCAAATTCCACCTTATCACTCTGACACACCTAGGCCACAACTCGAATCACAGTTAATACTTTGAGGCAGGTTACTACTGTGAATCACTTTGCCTTTGAGGGAAACCTTGTCTTGAAAACAACGACGACGACAACAACAACAACAAAGATATTCTTTCAACTGGATTCTACATTAATCTTTAGACCATAATCTTTCTGGGAATCTAAAAAAAATTACTAAAATTAGCTAACCAGCCCATTAGGGCAGTCATAATATACTAGTCTAGTATTGCTGCTACTGTCAGGATGAGAAGGCCAGGACCTCTGCTCCCTCACTTTATTTGTCTTCAAGGAAGACAGGCCCTAAATCCCACAGTTGGCTATCAGAAGTCAGAAGGACAATCTTTGAGATTAAAATGTTACAGATGTACAACTAGCTTTTAACCTTATTTTGCTGTTTTCAATTTCTACCCTTCCATCAAACCCATTACACCTCAAACTTCCAAACTTCTAACTGAAAATGCTCTCAGAACAGGATTATTAACAACCAATCACCAGTGAATTCAATTATTTAAAAGACAGTTAGTGTTTACATCTCAGTTCTCTTGTCTTGCATAACTGAAGGCTGTATCACACCAGAGATTCTGATCCTTTGGTAACTGTATCAGTTCAGCTACAGCCAACCTCCCATAGGCATACAATTGTAGCCATTTAAACAAGATGGGAGTTTAGTTTCAACAGTCAAGGTCTGGTGTGGCAGTTTCCTGGCCATTGTGGATCAGGTATCTTTCATCTTTGCCTCTGTCCTAGGGATTTTTCCCTTCTCTGCTGTCACTTTCGGATCTCAGGATTCTGTTGGAGCTCTGAAGAAAAGTGGGTAGAGGGGATGTCTGCTGGTAGGGCCAACTCTCTTTAAGCCCACCTTTCTGAAGTCCTGTGCATTTCTTAGGTTTCTATCACAGTGCCAGAACAGACACGCTGCCATCATTCATTACAAAAGGCATTTGGAAACACAGTCTCCTCCAGCTTTGTTGTAGACTTCATAAAAGGCAATGTTTGTATACTAGGGGAATAGGGGAGACTGCATCAAGGGAAAGCACCAAGACTTAAGCCCACAATGTGGCTTTAGTGACTGGGTAGTTAATCACATATGGCTCTGATCACAGTAGCTGCAGTTCTCTGTACCTCAGAGACCAGTGGCCAATAAAATATTGAATGTAATTCTGCTGATAGTGGAGCTCAATTGTTAGGTCAATAGGCAAGCAAGATGTTTAAAAAATACTTTGTCTTAGGGTTTTAAATTCCTACAATACAAAAATTTTTACATATTTGCAGTATTAAGGATTCTTATATTCTCTTGAGAATCTATTTATGGGGTTATAGCTATTCCTTAACTGGGTTATAAATTAATTCTTCAAGTAGCCAAAACCTCTTACAAAACAGAGACTGTTGCGGGAGCTCCTTCTGTTCTTTCAGCCAATAGCTGCTGAGATACCAGCCCATTGGGGCATGATCTCTCTCTCTCTCTCTCTCTCTCTCTCTCTCTCTCTCTCTCTCTCTCTTTAAAAAAGCTGCCACTGCCCTCCGCTTGCTCTCTGGCTTCCGGAACGGATTCTGGCGACTAGGCTCCCTTCCTAATTGGGCAGAGGGCTGTTGTCTGGGACGGTGATCTGTAAGTTTTTCCCCCTTAAATAAATAACCATTCTATTAATCATAATTCCAAACTGGTGTGGGATTGTATGTGACTTACGCCTTCAAGAGACTATTTCTTTTCTAATATATATCGATTAGGATTCACCTATATCCAGAATGATGAGTAGATATTCAGCCCATGGTTTAGAATTGGTAATGTACTGATGACTGTCTGCTGATTGAAGCATAAGTCTTATGGAACAATTTTTTAACCAGGAGTGAATCATTCAGTTGCTGCATGCAAACAGGAGCTAGAATTCCTCACTCAACATGATTTATAAGGCTTTAAACAGGAACCATGCACACAGTACAGTGTGGTGCCCGATGCCAGATACACTCTCCTAATACTTTCCTTTAGATCTGTGATTCTTCCCAACATTGAGCTTTAGTCTCATTCATCTGAGCAGTAAACAGAAGAATTTTCTCAGCTAAAGGCAGTAGTGAAGAGTGTCAGTGTTGACTGTACAAACAGAACAGCTGAGTTTTGTGAGGAAAGAATCCTGGATACCTATTTCTAGGAATAAAAAATCCGGCTACCCTGCAGAGCTTCCACTGTCTTAGGAAAAGACTTCAAAGTAAATCATGGTATATATTTACTGTAAAGAGCAAGACAAAAATAGGCAGACCTTTTACTTAGAAGGAACAAAAACAATTTTAAGATATATAAACCACGGGTGGCCATTTGTTGACTTATAGAAACCTCTAAGAAATAATTTCAAGGCAGTGGCAATAGTGCAATGTCCTAGCTTAGATCTGGCTATTTTCTGGTCCAAAGCAGTCATATCCAGTGATTCCTTGGAGTGGAAGGTCCTGTGAGGAATATAAATGGTCATGAACAGATTTATTCTGTCCTCAACCCCATAAATTGTATCATGTACAATATACATTTTTCTTTTGAGACAGAGACTCACTGTGTAATCAAATTTTCCAATTTGATCTGGAACTTAGTGTATTGGTAAAGCTGACTTCAAACTTGACTTGTTTCTTCTTCCCGGGGCCAGGGGCCAGGTGTGCACTAGCATGCCCGGCTTTTCTATTTTAGCTTAAACGTTCTCAGGCTGATCTAGAACTCCTGGCCCTGGCTGGTCCTCCTTCACATGCTGAGAACCTGAGCTCGACAAATGCGCCACCACATTCGCCCACCCAGGCACAACACCAGTGCTTTTCTCTGTCCCCTGTTGTCATTGCATCTTATTGGTCACAGAATCCAAATCACAATAATACCATTTGTTTTTCCAATAGCTCAAAAACAACCAGTCGAGTGAAAATTAAAACAGACGCTCTTAAATGAGTAGTACATGGTACTAAGTGTGAGCACGGAGCCTTTAAGATGAGGTTTTCAAAAATCGTTCATAATAGTAGCAGCTGCTGTCGAGTACGCTATCTGCTTTGTGAGGCGTTTAGAGTTATATACTCATTTAATTTTGTCATTGATGCTTAAAAGATACATTCATATTCTGGTCTTTCAGAAGACAAAAGAAAGAAAAGCTTGAGGTCTTGCTGTATCAGAATTCAGTGTCATTGTTTAAAACTGGGCCTGCCTGACATCAAAACCGTGCTCTTTTCTCCTGTTCATTTGTGAAGATTCAAATTCCTTTCTGCTGACAACTTTTAGCACATCTCCTTGGAAGAAAGGGGAAGAAATATAAAGGCTGGTTTTATTGGTATTGCTCTGTGTTTTAATTAAGAAATTCCTTAACTTTTAAGTGTAATTTAATTCATGTTATCAGGCTCAGATTTAAGTTGCAGGCGACATTTTCGCCCATTTTCCTAGGGTATTATTGGTCTGTCTTCTGTTGTATTTTACTTGAAAGTCCCTCCAAATTCTTCAAGGTTTAATGAATTCATCACACCTGACTCAGGCTATGCTATGGTGTATTGCTATTAGTTCATTCTTCGAGAAAGTGGAAACTCCCCTTAGCCAATAAGATGTGTTAACTCACAGACTGGGAATCAAACACTGAACAAGTTGAAAAGAGGGGGGACTTCCCAAGTTTCATGCAGGGATAAGGAAAAGCCTCTGACAACCAGGGGGGAAACATCTTTCAGAAAGAGATTTCACACACTTCTAACAACTTGTCAGACTTTCTTATAGAACTAGACTGTATGGTGGGCAGGCCTGGGACAGGACTGCTTAGATATGCATATTCTCATTCCTCTATTTAAACTCCTCCAGGAGTGCAGACAGGGAGTCACTGAGTCTCTCTGTCCCTTTTCCCAATTTGGTCATATTGAATAAACTTCCTTCTTTTCTTTCGCCCACCCATAAAAGAAAAGAAAAGAAGAGAAAAGAAAAGAAAAGAAGGGGAAGAGAGAAAAGAAAATAGAGTTAGAGGAAAGAGCTCGTCTAGTTTGTTTTATGATGAATTTTGTGGAATTATCTGGGAAGAATTTCTACAGAATTGTGAAAGAGATAACTGCTGAATTATAGGATTTCAAATAAATTTTCTTCTTTTTTCTTCGTAAATACATTACTATTTTAAGCCCCCCCAAGCAATATTTTGATGGATATTTTAAAGGACAAGGGTGTTCCCCAAGCCAAAAATGAGGAGGCAGAGGCAGAGTCACATTTGAACTCTTTTGCTCCATGGTCTCTTCCTGTATTATAATCACGAATATGAATATCTTTAACTCCTCTGTGTCACTATTGCATTTGATTGAAGGAGAAGCTAACTTCTGTAAAATAATTAATCCAATCACTGTGAGCCAATGGGCTCCACCACCTTCATGTGACTTTGTGTTTTCACTTCTTTTGTACAGGGATTATTTCTAGACAAGAGAATCATGGCATAGTTTTGAGTATCCATTTACATGGCAATATATGGATTTGATGAAGTGATATTGATATCTTTCCTATTTATCTTGTGTGAATTTTACAGCATTGTCCTTTCAAATAGAATCATTATTTTCCTGACAGATTGCTCCATTTTGTGATAAATATTTGAAACATCAGAGTTACAAATTGGCCTTCAATATTCTCAATAATACCTATAATTCCTTGAGCAGTCATAAAAAGTTCAATGAAATGTCATGTTTTCATTACAGTTTTTTTCTTTTTTCATTTCTTTTTCTTTCTTTTCTTTTTTTTTTTTTTTGAGACAGGATTTCTCTGCGTAACAGCCCTGGCTGTACTGGAACTTGCTCTGTAGACTAGGTTGGTCTCCAACTCACAGAGATCCACCTGTCTCTCTGCCTTTGAAGTGCTGGAATCAAAGGTGTGTGCCATCATGCCCTTCTTATTTTTCTTGGAACTTATTTTCCTTTCACCTTTTATCCCTTTGCTTAGGTGTCTGCAGAGGAGCTTAGAACCACTCAGTGATGGCTCCAGTCTACTCGGTGACCTGCGCTGTGGGAGCTGCTGACTAGTCCTCAGTGATGGGCTGGGCAGCCTTCGGTAGGGAACTGCTGAATGGGTATGGAGGTCACCTGCACACCCTCAGACCAGTCTGCCCCACTCTGGCTGAGCAGCAGTGAATGCAGGAGCTGGCATGGTCCATTTGCCCTGAAATTCTTCTTTGATCACAGTCTTCTCAGCAGTAGCCTGTCTTTCTTCTCAATCTCCTCTGGGTCTCTGTGGAAGTTAAAGATCAGATATAACTTCTTAAGGTGCACACTGGAGGCAGTTCCACACATATGAAGTACTTCCCGGGCCAGAATTCATCACATCATACCCACTGAGTGAGCTCTGTTGGTACGTGGATGGTAGTCACCATGTAACACAGATGAGCCTGTCATACAGAGCAATAATGGGAAGGCTGACATAAGACACTTCTGTTAGGGGTTGTTGATCAACCCTGGGAGCAAACACAACTAGATGTTGTGGCTCCCTGAAGGCTGCTTGGATTTGGTTAGTGAAGGCCCTAGGCTTGAAGCAGCCAGCAATAGTCTGTTTGACAAAGATCCATCAAAACAGGACCATATGATGGACACCATGCCACCTTTGGTTTTCATCTCCACCTGATGCATACTTTGGGGACATTTAACATTTGTATAATCTTGGGATATTAGATTGATAAGAAATTTCATAGGAATAATTTTTGCCTTTTCCCAGGAATGCTGCTTCTAAGGTTCCCCAGGAAAGTCCTGAGCATACTACCCTACCCACCCCCACCCCCCACTTTTAAGGAGATATCCTTATCTACTTTATTGGAGGTTGTAACACACATAAAGAAGCCAGAGGTTCCTTTATGAGGCTATGAGATATTCAGGAACAAGATAATCAAAGTGAAGTAAACTTATAGAGGTCATCAAAATTCAGTGGGCTAGATGAGTTGGCCACAGATCAGATTAGATTGTCAGCCTCTTCCCACTATACACTCAGCCAATTACACGGCATATACAGCAACAAAGTTAGAATCACGGAAGTTAGCTCAGCCCTTCACAGAGACTTATACTGATGAGCAAAGTATAGAGTGGAAAGATGATAGAAGAAGGAGATGTCCTGACCTCCCTTTCTTAGAAAAGTTTGCACATGCAGAACCATTGTGGTGTCATGTGATCAAGAAATAACAGAATGCCAGGATTAGACATAAGACAAATTATATAGAAATATAAAATATAAACATTGTATTATGCTAGAATTTGAATGATAACTTCAGCAGCTTTGGCCTGAGGATTTCAGGGGAGGGCACTCTAACCATTAAGAGTTAATAATACACTGCTTGGGACATGGCACTATGCCTGGGATGGCTTGAATATTTTGTTTTGACCTAGTGTCCTCATAGCCACAAAAACTACTAGCTTTAGAATAGGCTAGCATATGCCCCTAGATTCTCAAAAATTGAATTATAGGGTTAATGAGTAAAAATGACAAGTGTTTATAAATGCTGTCAAAACTGGAGGGATAATGATTGAAAATGAAAACTCTTTTCTGTCATAGTTTATTAATGTTGACTAAAAGATGAGCAAAGGGAAGTAAAACACATGTCCTAAACCAAAAATGATATGATCTATGCTTTGGAAGAACATGAATGTGTTCCTGCTGTTGTATTTAATTATGCTGGTTTGCCCTGTCTCCTGGGCACCCTATCCTTTTAAGAGACAAGCTCTTCCCGCTCTCACAATGGGTCAAAAAATAAAATGCCTTTCTAGTATAGATTCTATAAAGTGTGTTATCAGTTGTGTTTCTCCTTCTTGATACTAAATATCTCTCCCACTCTCACTTTAAAAAATAGGAGTTTTCCCTTGGTCTTTATTGGAATGGAACAGAACAAACTTTTTTCTCAAATTATTTCTTGTAGTTTTTTTTCCCCGTAAATAACTAAAACTAGGTAAACAATACCTGGGAAGCTCAAAGAACAGGGTACTAGACCAGTTTACCACCATGCTTCTTGTCCTGTTTTCCTCCCATCTACCTGGGCTTCCAGTTTCTCACTAGTCAAACAATCTGTAACAACAAAGGGAAGACCAGTTTGAAGGTCTTCTAGAAGTATTCTAGAAATGAAGATGACATAATCTAAATTAGCATATTGTTTTTCAAGCACTAGAGAATACCAAGCTGCATTCCCAATTGATGCTACCTTTCTCTACATTTTAAAGTTTGAGACTGAGTGAAGGAAATTCCTCACTACCCTCTGAAGGGATGAGGTAGATGAACCAAAGAAAGAACTTGACTTTTGAATAGTTTGGGATGATGGACCTGATAGGTCCATGGAGATTAATTCTTCCAGTTTCTGGAAGTTTGGGCCTACTGCTAGGAGGGATGATGACTTAGAGTGGAAAAGGTGAGGTATGAGAGTCTTCTTGATGAGCAACCATTCCAGATGCTGTATTGTGGGATGTTCCACAGTATTTATGCTGAGCTTATACTAACCTGTCTGATGCCATTATTTGAGCATGGCAAAGGTAGTGGGAGGCCCATTCTTGTTCTACGCAGAACATTCACGATTGACATCTCCTCTTGAATTCCCTGTCAACAAGGTTAGACGCTCTAAATTCTCCTGTAATTTGAGTTACCTGCTAGTCTTACTTCCACCTCTAGAAAGATCTAGGCTGACGTTACAGTCTGATGCTAGCCACTTCTTCTTAACCTCCCCAGTCAACCTTTCCTCCTCTGTGGGTGTTCCCCAGTTAAGCTCCCAGGTATCTAAAACTATGTTGGCATTTGATGCTCAGATAAGAGCTGGTGCAGGTGGGAAGAGTCAGTTGGAGACTTAGGCTATTCAATGAACCAGGAACCTTTAAAAAGTAGCTGTTCCTTTCCCATAGATATTACCAAAAGCTGAGGGGCACCTTTTTGCACCTTTTTGCACCTGGTTGACTTGCTTTTCTCTTAACTTCTACAATGATTAAAGAAAATGGTTAGGCCAGGTCCTTTCTAACATACACCTTCCCATTTCTCTTACACGATAATCAATTCATCAGAACCTTTACAGACCTTTTAGTCTAGGCACTGCTTCCTTCTCCAATTTTGTTTCTTCTTATTATATCCTTCAAACCTCTTGCTTGGCCTTCTTTGCCTTTCTCAAAGGCATTGAAGAGCTGTCTCCTGACAGTCCTTTTATGCTCTTTTTTTTTTTATTGAAAAAATTTCCGCCTCCTCCCCACCTCCCATTTCCCTCCCCCTCCCCCCACTCCTTTGCCCCTCCTTCTCCAGTCCGAAGAGCATTCAGGGTTCCCTGCCCTGTGGGAAGTCCAAGGTCCTCCCCCCTCCATCCAAGTCTAGGAAGGTGAGCATTCAAACAGGCTAGGCTCCCACAAAGCCAGTACATGCAGTAGGATCAAAACCCTTCTCATCAGCCCTCATTGTCCGCCGTGTTCAGAGAGTCCGGTTTTATCCAGCTGGCCTTGGTGACCTCCCAATAGATCAGCCTCACTGGCTCAGTGGGTGGGTGCACCCCTCGTGGTCCTGACTTCCTTGCTCATGTTCTCCCTCCTTCTGCTCCTCATTTGGACCTTGGGAGCTCAGTCCGGTGCTCCAATGTGGGTCTCTGTCTCTATCCCCATCCATCGCCAGATGAAGGTTCTATGGTGATATGCAAGATATTCATCCGTATGGCTATAGGATAGGGCCATTTCAGGTTCCCTCTCCTCAGCTGCCCAAGGAACTAACTGGGGACATCTCCCTGGACACCTGGGAGTCCCTCTAGAGTCAAGTCTCTTGCCAACCCTAAGATGGCTCCCTTAATTAAGATATATACTTCCCTGCTCCCATATCCACCCTTCCTTTATCCCAACCATCCCATTCCCCCAAGCTCCCCCCATCCTCCCCTTCTCACTTTTCTCTCCCCATTTCTCCTTACTCCCATGTCACCCCACCCCCAAGTTCCCAATTTTTGCCCTGCAACCTTGTCTACTTCTAATATCCAGGAGGATAACTATATGTTTTTCTTTGGGTTCACCTTCTTATTTATATGCTCTCTTTCTTATAAGCAAGCCAACCCTCCCCTGACCAAGCTGCTTATTCAGTGTCAGAGCCCAGATCTAACATCACTGCCTCAGAGAAGGGCTCACAGACTTCTTCCAAAGTCCTGCATCCTACCCTTCCTCCAGATTCTCATTCAACTTTCTTGACAAGTCCCTCCAATACTGTTTATATTATTGTCACCTCTCACTAAAGCTAAAACAAATACAAGCTGTTTGTTATCAGAAAGAAGTCTTGTGGCTCTGTTTATAGCAGGAACCACATCAGTAGTTTGTTTAATTAGTTGATACTCATTAAATGAAGTTTAACATTGGGTATTATCTTTATTCCAGTTCCACAACTTCAGGTAAATTCTATGATGCTTTTTAGTATTGTGGTAGTTTGAATGTAATTGACCTCCATAGTCTCATAGGAAGTGGCACTATTACAAGGTGTGGGTTTGCTGGAGTGGGTGTGGCCTTGTTGGAGGAAGTGTGTCACTGTAAGGGTGGTAGGCTTTGAAGTTTTCTATGCTCAGGATTCTTCCCTGTATCTCAGTCAACTTGCAGTTGCCTGCAAGATATAAGACTTTTAGGTACTACTCCAACACCATATCTACCTAAATGCTACCATGCTCCCAATCATGATTACAATACATGGAATTTCTGAACTGTAAGTGAGCCACCCCAATAAAATGTTTTCTTTACAAGAGTTGCAATGGTCATGGTGTCTCTTTACAGTAATAGAAAACCTTAAGGTATTTTCACCTTAAGTACTTTATTTGATGGAATATAAATTAATATATAGACCATATTCTAAGGCTATATAGACCATATTATAAAGCCTCAATCAAAACAAAATTATGTAAAAACACCTATATGCCAAGGGCAGAAACAAGAAACTATTGAAGTTGAATTTCAGGAACCAGTATTACAGAATGAGAAAGACAAGAGTACAAAGACCCTATTCTGATTCTCCATCTGTACCTGGGTGGTGGTGGTGTCGTAGTCTCTGATTGGCTACCTCTGTAAGATAAGGATAAGAGTATATACTTTTAAGAGTCCTACTTAGATGACACACAACAGTCTTCAGTGGTCACAGTACAGTCTTTGTAATGTCCCTAGGCCATTGTTAAAAGCAAAAGGTTTTTATGGCTCGGTGAGAATCATTCAGGTACAGCTAGTCAAGGCTTCTTTGAGGTCCTAGAAATCAATAGCTATTTCTCAGGATAACTGGAGTGAACTTGGAAGATTATCAGGAAGTTAACACAGTGCTGAACAAGAGAGTTCAGGCTAGCTAATGTGATCTCAAATTCTAACACATCCTCACCTGTCCTCTTATCCTCCAACATTCCACCCATAAACCTTTCAATCAACCATACTGCGTTCATGTATTTACTTCCCATCTTTGTAGCCCACTGCTCTGCTGCTTTGGAGCCATGTTGTCCCTTGGTATTGCTCTCTGCTCAGTCTTGAATAAGCTGGACAATGAGTCCAAGCATTTCTTGACTGATGATGTTGCAGTAATAAATTTCATTTGCCATAAATATTATGAATTTTATGAATACAAATTTAAACAATGACCAAGCCATAGACAAACTAGAACTAGAATATTATCGACCAGGTTTAGCAGGATTATAGAGTAATTCAACTTTTGGCTGCCTCTGGACCATTAAAGGAGAAGGCTTGATCTGCATTCTCATAACTTTCCACCCTGTGCTAGGCACTGGGGATAAATCATTAAATCAAATAATCAATCACATTTTCTATACACAGACTTTTTGAAAATTTATTCAGGGTTCATTTATGTTATAACAAGCATTAGCACTTATTTATTTTGATGGGTAAATTCATTCATGTGTAGGTACATTCATCTTTATCTGTTCATCTTTTGATAGAAACTGCTTTTCTTTCCAGCTCATGTGAGTAATGCTATTATGAACATCTGTGTACACTTTTTTAAGTGAATACTTATTTTCAATATTCTCAAATATTTATTTAAAAGAGAATGGCCCCATTGTGTAATAATACCAGGTTTAACTTTTTATTTCATAATCACTATTTTGCTTCAACCATTTTACTTTCCAGCCAGCAATGTATGTGTCTTCCAGCTTCCGTCCCCTCAGCAGCCGCTCTCCTGCATTTTCAGTTATTATCATAGTAGGTGTATAATGGCTGTCGACTGATCTCCTCCTTTTCACTGGGTTTTCCTGGCACTCTAGTCAAACAATTTCACTATAAATAAACTGCCTATTTCTGTTTTGACAATTATTTTCTATTTCTGTCTGTATTCCATGTATGTCAGTACTGTATCATCTTGATAGAAAGATTTAAATTGCCAAATGCCAAATTCCTTTTATGAAGCTACAGTTACTCTGATACCAAAACCACACAAAGAAATATACTGAAAGAAAAAAACCATATGATCATTTCATTAGATGCTGAAAAAGAATTCGACAAAATTCAACACCCTTTTATGATAAAGGTCTTGGAGAGATTAGGGATACAAGAGTCATACCTAAATATAATAAAAGCTATTTACAGCAAGCCGACAGCTAACATTAAATTAAATGGAGAAAAACTCAAAGCCATCCCACTAAAATCAGGAACACGACAAGGATGTCCACTCTCTCCATACCTCTTCAATATAGTGCTTGAAGTTCTAGCAATAGCAATAAGACAACATAAGGGGATCAAGGGGATTCATATTGGGAAGGAAGAAGTTAAGCTTTCGTTATTTGCAGATGATATGATAGTATACATAAGCGACCCCAAAAAACTCTACCAAAGAACTCCTACAGCTGATAAACACCTTTAGTAACATGGCAGGATACAATATCAACTCCAAAAAATCAGTTGCCTTCCTATACACTAAGGATAAGGAAGCAGAGAGGGAAATCAGAGAAGCATCACCTTTCACGATAGCCACAAATAGTATAAAATATTTTGGGGTAACTCTGACCAAGGAGTAAAAGATCTATTTGACAAGAACTTTAAGTCTTTAAAGAAAGAAATTGAAGAGGACACCAGAAAATGGAAGGATCTCTCTTGCTCTTGGATTGGGAGGATCAACATAGTAAAAATGGCAATTCTACCAAAAGCAATCTATAGATTCAATGCAATCCCCATCAAAATCCCATCAAAATTCTTCACAAATCTGGAGAAGACAATAATCAAGTTTATATGGAAAAACAAAAAACCCAGGATAGCCAAAACAATCTTATATAATAAAGGATCGTCTGGAGGCATTACCATCCCTGACTTCAAACTCTATTACAGAGCTACAGTATTAAAAACAGCTTTGTATTGGCATAAAAACAGAGAAGTCGACCAATGGAATTGAATAGAAGACCATGACTTTAGCCCACAAACCTATGAACACCTGATTTTCGATAAAGGAGTTAAAAGTATACAGTGGAAAAAAGAGAGCATTTTCAACAAATTCTGCTGGAAAAACTGGATGTCAATCTGTAGAAGAATGAAAATAGATCCATGTCAATCACCATGCACAAAACTCAAGTCCAAATGGATTAAAGACCTCAATATCAGTCCAAACACACTGAACCTGATTGAAGAGAAAGTGGGAAGTACTCTACAACACATGGGTACAGGAGATCACTTCCTATGTATAACCCCAGCAGCACAGACATTAAGGACAACATTGAATAAATGGGACCTCCTGAGACTGAGAAGCTTCTGTAAATCAAAGGACACTGTCACTAAGACAAATAAGCAACCCACTGACTGGGAGAAGGTCTTCACCAACCCCGCAACTGACAAAGGTCTGATCTCCAAAATATATAAAGAACTCAAGAAACTAGACCGTAAAAGGCTAATCAACCCAATTATAAAATGGAGCACTGAGCTGAACAGAGAATTCTCAACAGAAGTTCAAATGGCCAAAAGACACTTAAGGTCATGCTCAACTTCCTTAGCGATCAGGGAAATGCAAATCAAGACAACTTTAAGATACCATCTTTACACCTGTCAGAATGGCTAAAATAAAAAACACCAATGATAGCCTTTGCTGGAGAGGTTGTGGAGAAAGGGGTACACTCATCCATTGCTGGTGGGAATGCCAACTTGTGCAACCACTTTGGAAAGTAGTATGGTGGTTTCTCAGGAAATTCGGGATCAACCTACCCCTGGACCCAGCAACACCACTCTTGGGAATATACCCAAGAGATGCCCTATCATACAACAAAAGTATATGCTCAACTATGTTCATAGCAGCATTGTTTGTAATAGCCAGAACCTGGAAACAATCTAGATGCCCTTCAGTGGAAGAATGGATGAAGAAAATATGGAATATATACATATTAGAGTACTACTCAGCAGTAAAAAACAATGACTTCTTGAATTTTGCATGCAAATGGACGGAAATAGAAAACTCTATCCTGAGTGAGGTAAGCCAGACCCCAAAAGAGGAACATGGGATGTACTCACTCATATTTGGTTTCTAGTCATAAATAAAGGATATTGAGCCTATAATTTGTGATCCTAGAGATGCTAAATAAGAAGGGGAACCCAAAGAAAAACATATAAGCATCCTCCGGAATATTTACCTTCATCAGGCAATGAAAGGAAACAGAGACAGAGACCCACATTGGAGCACTGGACTAAAATCTCAAGGTCCAAATCAGAAGCAGAAGGAGAGAGAGCACGAGCAAGGAACTCAGGACCGCGAGGGGTGCACCCACATACTGAGACAATGGGGATGTTCTATTGGGAACTCACCAAGGCCAGCTGGCCCGGGTAGGAAAAAGCATGGGATAAAACCAGACTCCCTAGTGCTGGGATTAATCCCAGCACTCGGGAGGCAGAGGCACGTGGATCTCTGTGAGTTCAAGGCCAGCCTGGTCTACAAGAGCTTTAATAAACAAATAAATAAATAAATAAAATATTTAAATTGGAAGTGGAATCATCTAACTTTACTTTTCTTTCTCAATGTTTGCTATTTGGTACCCACTATAGCTGAAAGCTAGAACTCTCTTTGGATAGAGGCCAAATTTTGGGTAGCATTGTGAGATCAATAATATTAAACCTTTGATTCCATGAATATAGAATAGACTGTCTGTCTGTTTGTTTAGGTTTTTAAAATTCCTTTTTAATGATTTTCTCTCAGTTTTTAGTGTGCAAGCTTTGCCGCAATTTGTTAAAGTTTTTCCTAATATTAATTTTTATTGATACTATAAAAATTGTAATGGCTCTCTTAATTGAATTTTCAGATTAGAATATTATCTTATGTAAAACTCATCTTGCTCTTCGCATCCTCCAGATGACAATCGAAAGACCCATGTGATGTCTTCAATATTCTATGTACATACTTGCATTATATGAACCTCTACTAGGTGCACAAATCTATCTAATTCCTATCTCCTTTATTGTGGATAAACTCAGTGTTCAGTTTCCACTTCCCTCAGGATCTATGATAAACAGGACTGGTAAAGACCAGGGTTCAAACCTGATTTGAAAGAAGGCTAGAAGAATTTGAAAGCTTAGTAAGACAGTTTAGAGAGGGAAACCGTGATGTGGCTATCTTTCAGGGAGATTACATCTCAGTCATCTTCCTTTCTAAAATTTGCTCCTCTTCCTTCACCATCGTATGTCCAATTGATAGTTCTCTAACCAGTAATCCATCCTAACTCCCATAACAGTTTTGTCAAAGCTCAAAAATAATTTAACTATTTATTATGTCTCTCTGAGTTCTCTATTCCAAGCTGTATTAGATCCTTGGGAAAACAAAGTTTTATATTGTGTGCTCCACAGGTGTGATGACTAACTATATTACTACCCATCCTCTCACAGAATACAAACAATTCTGCATTTCCCATTTGCTTTTGCCTGATTTTCAAGTGACGAGGGACTCAGAGAAAGTAGAATTTCAATTATTTCTCGCCTCATTATATATACTATCTAATCATTATTAAATTGAGGGTGTTTTGTTCACTATGTAAACATGAAGTTTTGGTTACAAATGTAAATTTTGCTTCTTTTCAATATGGGATCCACTCATCACTTCAACTTCAGATGAACTAAATCAGGGAGAGTGTACTGTTCTCTTGGGGAAAGAGCTAGGCCTTACAGTATAGAAGCAGGACCATTTCCCTACCTCCTCTGGTGCACCAGATTTAGGAAATGCCAAGGGTGTCTCCAGTCCAATTCCCACCAACACAATGTCTCATGTAGGACACCCTCTGAGGTGAGATCTGTAGCACCCCAAAACAGTTTATATTTAGAGCCACCTTTTAAAAATATGTTCTATGTAACTATAATTTTCTGCACTGAGATTTTAAGAAACCCATTGAAACCTCAAGACTGAAATACATTCATGAAACTATCTGTGATTAAAAACAAATGAATATTTGCATTCTTTATGGCACTCAGATGTTTGGAGGAATAAGAGGAGAAGTGTTGGACATGATTTCTTTTCTTAGAAGGTTTCTCGTTTCACAGTGTATATCACCAGGCCTGCCTCTGGAACACAGCAGCAATTGGTGATGCACTCCCCAAGCCCCAGCTCTCTCATATATGTTAGACAATAGAGAAGGTTAATTTTAGGGTAAAAAATCTATGTACTTGTAGATATTGTCCATATCCAACAAAGACTTTCTCTAATGCTCGCAATTTTATTTGGTATGGCTTGCCAGTCTCCCAGGTCTCCATTGAAAATTATTTCTATTGGTAAATGAATTCAGTTTCTTAGAACATATTTTGTAAATATTTCCCCTGTGATCTATTGTAGGGAAAGCAATCAAAGGAATTGTAGGTCTCTAAAATAACATGAACAGATAAATAGCTCAATTAACCTTTAGTAATTATAGTATTGCCATATTTTTAACCTTTAAGAGTTGGGGTAAAGATAGTTTGCTAGACTAGCAATTGCATTGATAAAATAATGGTCTTACCAGAAAAATAAATAAATTTAACTACTTAAGTGAAATATGATCACATGAGAAATCTATGTAAATATGTCAATCAAGAAAGTTCAAAGATTCAGAGTTTGGCCTTATATGCTGAGTTCATTTTTCCAGAGAAAATATAACTGGGCCTTGTGGAGAGATGGCTGCATTCCTAAGTGATTATTACCTTAGAAAAGTCACTAGAAAAAATGCAGTTTTCTTCCTTGAGTGAACTGGCTAGGAAAAGCTGTGTTCTCAGACTGGAAGAACAGGCAGAACATATGGTTTGGCAGGAGGCTTGAGTCCCTTGCTTGGGGACTCAAATGAGCAATACAAAGTACACAGGCAATGGTTTACTGGGCCATGTATCACAATTGATTACTCCCCTGTGGAAAAGCTTTCGATTCCATTTTTTATTTTTTGTTGGAAAGGCCTTTGGGTTTCATTAGAAGATTCACTCAAATTCCTAGGATGTTTTGTACCAGAGCCTGATAGGAAGTGACATTTCTTCCTTTTATTCATGACCATTTGTTTCAAATGTAGTTCTTCAACTCTCAGTACACTGTACTCTTCCAACCACTCGCAACAAACATATTCCAGATGATGAGAGTAGGTTGAAGAAATGTGCATTTCCCAGAAGCCTATGCAACTCATTCATCTCAGTATTTCCTGTCAGTTCCATCAAATTCCAAGGGTTTCTTTTCTAAATGACCCATTAAATGAGTTGTAATTTTTTTTCTTTAATGATTGTGACATTTCTCTGCCTTTTTACTTTCATCTCTTTACCTGTAAAGTAGCCTCTAAGGAGAATACTGCCAGAGAGATAACTCCTGAGCATATCATTCCATATATATATCCTTGAAGATTATTTTGTCTGTTTGTGAAATTTTACATATTTTGATAGCCCACTCATGATTCTTTCCTGATAAGTATCAATAGATCCAGCATCAGTGGGTCATATACCAAAATTATGTAGCCCCATTTCAAGGCCTATTTGTCCTGGAAAAAATGAGGTCACCCTAAGTTGAGAAGATGCATGAACAGAGGAATTTCCATACATAAACTTAGCATGCAGGGCCTTTGTCTTGTGGTTAAAGGGTAAGCCCTGAGAACTTTCCCTGTACAGTACTCCCTCCTGTCCTCTATAGAATAGAAACACAATCTGAGTCAGATATAACTGTATTTTTAAGAACATAGAAAACCACATTTAATGAAAAAAAATTTCCTTGGAATTTCCTCTGTAGTTCACTGTTGGAAGTTAAGGCCTACCAGGCCAAAAGGAAGCAACTTGAAGTCTGCCTGGCACTGTCAGAGGTCCTAACCATGCCTACCTAGCTAACACGGAGTAACCCAAGTGTTATTTCCTGAGTGCCTAGCAACAGGTGCTGTCAGAGGTCCTGATCATGCCTAACCAATGAGGGACAAGCGTGAGATGTCAACTGTCAATGGATCAAAACGCCTGGGTCCTAGGAGGGTATATAAGCCCCCTCCCTATTGTTAAATTAATGAGTCTGCTGTAAGTCTTCTACCTGACTCCCAGTGTCTGAGATGTTGACATTGCATGTTTTTACCCCCTCTTCTGAGGAAGACATTAGGGCCCAGCAACAGTTCACCTCTTTAAGTAGATGCTCTTTATACAAGCTTAAGTGTACTCAGTTGGGAGCTAGCATTTTACTGATCTACCCAAATCTTCTGATACTGAAAGGACCAAACATTAGACCTGTGAGTTTTTCTATTTGTTATTTTTTTGAAGCTCTGTTTTCCTAACAAAGGAAAATTAAAATCTTATGTGTAGTCATTAGTAAGTAGACATATTTTATTTTTGAAAAGTTACCTTTTGAATAAAGGTTTACAAATAAGGGCTTTAATTTTGATTTTTTCTTCAGTATAAAAAATGTCATGGTGGCATATTATAATGTAATCCTAACTTTTCGTAGGATAATTAATTGTTGTTATGGAAACCTAATATCTAGCTACCACCCTGTAGATGTGGACAAATGTTACCAAGTATGTGTGTTATATTTTGTTGCTCTGTATGCTGCAACTAAGACAAGGACTACCAATTAACATAGGTGCATGCAATGTTTTTAAAATTCATAAACTAAGCATGATAAATTGTCAGTGTAGTTTAGAATTTGCTAACTTTACTATATTCCTTTATTATATAGATGCAGGGAAGTCATAGAGATCATAAACTCAGTTTAAGTAAAGTTTAAAGCTATATTTTTAGTAAAGGCCTTTAGACTCAAGATGGTCAAAGCACTGATACTATGCACTTGCTATAAAGAGAATTATAGGTTTTATTGTTCTGATATTAAAAGTTATTAGTAAAGATTTGTTCCCACTCCAGCAGATGATCAGCAGGTAATATTCCTGTGGGCCGACCCCTCCAACTTCTCTACCACCAACTCCCTTGACATACAATTCCCATGGCTTCAGAAGACTCTGAGGCATAGGTTCTTTTGTACCAACTGGATGCAAAGATGAATGACTGGTCTCCCAGGTGCATAGCCCCAGCCTCAGTTCTTATATTCCGGGATAAATCCTATGCTCCTGTCCCACCCATTGAAGCCCCAGCAACCAGTCAGAAAGAAATACTCCTGAAGGCAGACCCCTCCAGCATCCCTACACCCATTCCCCAGTCCAAACAACCCCAAAGCATCAGAGGCACAGATACACCTGCACTGACTGGAGGAAGAATCAACATCTGAACCTGCAATTACCCCAAACCAAGATGGGTAGATGACAAAGTAAGAATACATTCAACAACAAAGATTAATATTGCACCACCAGAAACTAGTGATTCTACAACAGCAAGACCTGAACATCCCAACACAGATGAAGCAGAAGAAAATGACTTTAAAAATAACTTTACAAAGATGATAGAGATCTGTAAAGAAGAAATGAATGATTTTCTTAAAGATATCAAGGAAAAGACAAATAAAAATTGGAAGAAATCAATAAGTCCCTTAAAGAAAGCCAAGAGAAAACAAACAGGTGAAGGAAACAGCTCAACACTTGAAAATTGAAATAGAGGCAATAAACAAAACACAAAATGAGGAAATTTTGGAAATGGAAAAGCTGGATTAATAAACAGAAGCTATAGGTGCAATCATAACCAACAGAATGCAAGAGATGGAAGAGAGATTCTAGGCACTAAAGATACAATAGAGGAAATAGATTCATCGATCAAAAAAAAAAACATTAAATCCAAAAAACCAAAAAAAGTCTTAACAAAAAATATCCAGGAAATCTGAAACACCATGAACAGATCAAAACTATGAACAAAAAGGATAGAAGTCCAACTCAAAGGCACAGAAAACATATTCAACAAAACCATAGAAGAAAACTTTCCCAATCTAAAGAAAGACATACCTAGGAAGATACAAAAAGCTTACAGAACACCAAACTGACTGGAAAAAAAAAGTCTGGCAGCACATAATAATCAAACCACTTCATAAAGAACAAAGAAAGAATATTAAGAGCTGTAAATCAAAAAGGTCAAGTAACATATTAAGGGCAGACCTATCAGAGTAACACCTAACATCTCAATGGAAATGCTAAAAGTCAAAAGATTCAGGAGAGACACTTTATAGACACTAAGATACTATGGTTGCCAGCCCAGACTCCTACATCCAGCAAAACTTTCAAACACCATAGATGAAGAAAACAAGATTTTTCCATGATAAAACCAGATTTAAACAATACCTATCAAAAAATCCAGCCCTACCAAAAGTACTAAAAGGAAAACTCCAACCTAAGGAAGTTAGTTTCAGCCATGAAAATGCAGACAATAGATAATTTCATACCTGCAAATCCCAAAAAAGAAACACACACACACACTATCACCACCATCAATAAAAACAAACAAACAAAAAATAACAGGAATTAACAATCACTGGTCATTAATATCCCCTAATACAAATGGACTAATTTGCCTATAAAAAGACATAGGAATAGATAGAAAACAGGATCCATCCTTCTGATCCATATAAGAAATACAGCTCAACTTCAAAGACAGACATTACTTCAGAGTAAAGTCTTGGGAAAAGATTTTCCAATAATAAGGATTTAAGAAAGAAGCTGATATAACTTCAAATGAAGTTATCTTAATATCTAATGAAATAGACTTCAAACTAAATTTATTCAAAAGGGATAAAGAAGGATATTTCATATTCATCACAGGAAAAAAATCCATCAAGATAATGTCTCCATTATGAATTTATATGTCCCCAATACAAGGGCACACACATTTGTAAAAGAAACATTACTAATGCTTAAATCACACATCAACCCACACACACTAATAGTGGGGGACTTCAACACCTACTCTCACCAATGGACAGGTCAGCCAGAGAGTAACTTAACAAAGAAATAAGGGAACTAACAGTTCTTATGACTCAAATAGACATAATAGACGTCTATAGAACATTCCACCAAACACAAAAGAATATACCTTTTTCTCAGCACCCCGTGGAACCTTCTTTAATATCAACTACATAATTGGTCAAAAATCAAATCTTAACAGATACAAAAAAAATGGAGTAAACCCTGTATCTTAGCAGATCACCATGACAAAGTTAGAAAACAACAACATAAACTGTAGAAAACATACAAATTCATGAAAACTGAGTAAAACTCAACTGAATCTCTACAGTGTCAAGGAAGAAATAAAGAAATTAAAGACTTCTTAGAATTCAATGAAAATGAATGCACAGCATACCCAAATTTATGGTACACTATGAAAGCAGTGTTAAGAAAAAAGTTCATTGTACTAACTACCTACATAAAGAATTTGGGGATATCTTACACTAGTGACATAACAGCATACCTGAAAATTCCAGAACAAAAAGAAGGAAACTCATCCAGGAATATGAGATGCCGGGAAATAATCAAATTGAAGGCTGAAATCAATAAAATAGAAACAAAGACAGCAATAGTAAGAGTCAATGAAGCAAAGAGTTGGTTCTTGGAGAAAATCACAAGATAGACAAACCTTTATCCAAACTAAGCAAAAGGCAGAGAGAGATTATACATATTAACAAAATCAGAAATGGAAGGGGGACATGACAACAGAAACTGAGGCAATCCAGAGAATCAATAGGTCATACTTCAAAAATCTGTACTCCACGAAATTGGAAAATGTAAAAGAAATGGACAATTTCTCGATAGGTACCACATACCAAAATTAAAGCAAAAACAGATACAAAACTTAAATAGATTTATAACCCCTGCAGAAATATAAGCAGTTATTAAAGTCTCCCAACCAAAACAAGGTCAGGGACAGATGGTTTCAGTGCAGTTCTACCAGAATTTCAAAGAAGAGCTAATACAAATACTCCCCAAATTGTTCTACACAATAGGAAAAGAAGGAACATTACCAAACTCTTTTTATGAGGCTATAGTTACCCCGATGGTCAAAGACACAACAAAGAAAGAGAATTGCAGACCAATCTCCTTCCTGAACATTGATGAAATGATACTCAATAACATACTGACAAACCAAATCCAAGAACACATCAAAATATCATCCAACATGACTAGGCTGGTAGATTCCCTTGTCTCTGATGTTAATCCCCCCCAAACTCTATACACCTAAATTATAATGCTCAAACGACGGGTATTAGGTAGTGGGCTGTTGAGCGATAAAGAGATCATAAAAGCAGAGCCCTCCTGAAGGATATTAGTGCCCTTAAGAAAGAAACACTAGAAAAACTCCTTACCTTTTTACTGCCTGGGTTATGATAAGAAGATGTGGCTCTCAACAGACACTGAATATGCTGACACCTAAATCTTCTACCCTCTAATCCACAGAGATGTGGAGTAATAAACCTTTGCATTTATAGCATTTTGTTAAAGAAACCTAAATGCCCCAATTCAGGCTGAAATAGAAAGCAACATCTTTAGTCCATATTAATGCATAAATTGTTAAATAAAATAATAAATGCAGAAGAGAAAAATGTTTCACACACAGAATGTCAGTTAGTTTAATAGCTATTTTCTTAACGAGGTGAGCTTGTATTCTAGTTAAGTGGTCGACTCTCAAAGAATATGAGAAAAGCAACTTTTCAGTGAGCAACTTGCCAAACACTGCAGACAGTAAAGGTAGCATTATACCTGATGGCTCCCACTTTGTTCTTGACAAGATCCTTCACTTCTTCAATAGTCCTCAAAAGTCTATATCCACAGACTAGACAAGTACTAAACAAACCCAAATTAAAGTACCTGATTTTCGTTTCTCAACACATTTAAGGTCATCAAGACCAAGATAAATCTGAGAAACTTAAACATAAGTTCCTATTAAAATATGGCCAATATATGTAAAGTAGTGTCTGGGATAGGATCTTAAAATGGGGAAAAGATATTATGAAAAGTGAAACATAAATTTAGTTAGAGTTTAATTAGTGGTAGAAAGTGAACGTTGGTTGATTAATTGTGACAAGTGTATCAGAGATAGTATTTGAAGGACTGCCAGATGTAGTCATGCATGCTTGAGGTCCAGCCCTTGGAACCCAGTTGCAAGAGGATCTGAGAGAAAGGTGAGTCTGGGATCTATAATGAAACCAGAGTAAAATAAACTAAATATAAATCAAATGGTGAGAGAAGCCACAGACAGAGCATTTAAAAAACCTTTACATAATCATTATGACTCTATAACTACTTTAAAAATACCTTTGAAAAATAACTATGAATTAATTAACATATTAATATACACTTGAAACAGTAAAGAAGAGAGCTGATAAAATTTCCAGGTAAATATTAGTTGCTATTTGTTGGAGGTAGCCATAACTTTGCAATGGGACATAGTAGGTGAAGCCAAGGAACTAGCAAATACACACAGCTGTGTTTAAATCCCAGCATGTAACATTGATCAGTCACCTGATCTTTTTGTTCCTCAGTTCCTGCACCTGTTACCTGTGGGTAATAAAACTGAGCTTAGGGTCTTAGGGTCTTTCTGAGGCCTGAGTGAGCTGTGTATAATTGCACAATACATCATAGCTGCAATTATTAAATTGTGTGTTATTATTATATATTGAATACTAAAAACTGAAGGTGGTTTTCTAAACAGGGTAAAGGATTTTTTTTTAAACTGGATTTTAGGTCAGAAGCAACTTCTTGCTCAATGATGAATGCTCTATACCTATTTCCATTCTGTGAACATTCTAGATATTCTCCAGACTGGAGGGGAGCCATGTAGGTTGAGCAATAGGAAAGCTCTGGCCTAGACCACACTCTTCAAGTTAACGGCAAGAATTGAACTGAATATGCCCACCCCCAAGAGTGATGTTGTTTTAATTTCCTGAGAAAATAGAAATTCGATTGAGAAGTGGGTCAGTGCGGATAAAATGACTGGTTATCTGAAATCACTCCAACATTTACTATGTAACAAAGAAAATGAGTCTGGGACGATGTGTGCTTAGTAATGATGATATGCACCACAAATCTCTGTCATTCTCCTGTTTAGAGACTAGTTAGATGTTCATTATTGTCCCTCATACCTAAAGGTAGCAGAGGAGACAACTGACCCAGATTTTTCAGCTATGGTCGCTGTCCTGTCATTTTCATTCTTTTCCCACTCTGTAAGCAACCTTTATGTTGGATTAATATCTGATACAAAAATTTCAATCCTCTCTAATGCAAACAGCTTGCTTCCAAAACTTAAGAATATTAGATGAATTCATTAATGTGTTGATTTTGTCTAAAGTTTCCTAGGAGAAAGTGATGCACAGAAATCAACTCGCTGTAGTTGGAACTTTCTTGTTGGGCCACCAGCTCCCAAATCACAAAATAAAGACTTCTTATCAATTATGAAAGCTTGGCCTTTGGCTTAGGCTCCTTCCCAACTAGCTCTTATAACTTAAATTAACCTGTTTCTATTAATCTACATTCTGCCATGTGACTTTTTATAATTTAAATTAACCTGTTTCTATTAATCTACGTTCTGCCATGTGACTTTTTACCTCTTTTGCATTCTGTATGCCTGACTCTCTCTGTGTCTCCTCAGTGGCTTCTCCTGTGTGCCTAAATTTGCCTCCATCTAAGTTCCTCTCTCAGCTGGGAAGTCCCACCTATTCTCTCCTGGTTAACTACTTATTATCAAGCTCTTTATTAAACCAATCAGAAGGTGCCCTGACGAAAATATATCTACACGGTGTACAAAAGATTATCCCACAACAACTCATAAAAATCATTTATGACAGCCGGGCGGTGGTGGCGCACGCCTTTAATCCCAGCACTCGGGAGGCAGAGGCAGGCGGATCTCTGTGAGTTCGAGGCCAGCTGGTCTACAAGAGCTAGTTCCGGGACAGGCACCAAAGCTACAGAGAAACCCTGCCTCGAAAATCCAAAAAAAAAAAAAAAAAAAAAAAAAAATCATTTATGACAGACAGAAAGCAAAATTAATAGTGTCATCTTTTCTAATATCTGTATCAAGTCCACCACCTCCTACTAGCAACAAAATAGTCATGCTGGAGCTAGAGAGTTGGCTCAGCAGTTAAAGGTACCTGCTACCCTTGCAGAGGACCTAGATCAGTTCTCAGTACTGATATGGTGGCTCCCAACCATTTCATGACTCCAGTTTCAAGGCATCTAATTACTTCTTGTGACTCCTCAGGTACCAGTATGTGTTTTAGGCATATATGTAGACGACAACAAAACATTCATATACATAAAATAAAACAAATCAATCTAATTAATTTAAAAATTAATCTAAAAAATTTCTCTAGGCAATAGGCATATATATCCCTGACCCAGCCCTCATTTCCTCTTTTAAGACTTCTCCTTTCCCCTCCTGACCTCCTCCTCTTTTTTATCCTCCCCTCCACTTCTCTCCTTTACCCTTCCCTTTCCCTCATGCATCCCAGGCTATCCTCAGACTATCCAGCATACTCAGTCTCACAGATGCTGGAGTTACAAGCATGCACCAGCACAAGACTTGCTTGCAGAATATCTAGAAGTCATTCAGAGTAGATGGCGTGCTGAACAAGCCACATTCCTTCATTATATATAAAAAAAAAAAAACACCTCCCACTATTGCTCATCAATGTGACTCACACCAGACTTCCACCACCACACCCAAACCACACAATGTTGCAGAAGATCTGGTTAGACTAATCCAGAAAATATGATCATCATGGGTGAAGATGTCAATGGCTGTCAAACAACACTTCTCTCCAGTGTTTATAGTAGTCTTGACTTGTCTGTCAAATCACTTCACATTACATGCACAACTTTTGTCTTATTTATTTTAAAAGTTTTAAAGTTATTTTTGTTTGTGTTACTGGACTAAAAGCCACACCCTTACATGTGCAAGGCAAGTGTGCTATCACTGACTTTAATTCTTAGTCTTTGGGTTTGCTCTTATTTCCTTCTTGTCTTTTCTATGTCAGGTTCAGGACACCACATTAGGACAACATGCTGAGGAGGCTTTTTTGCCCATTTAAAGAATCATACATAGTTATTTTTATTGAGGAAAAAAGTGCCTCTTTAACAAAAACAATTTGGGCATATAAATAATCTTGATTTCTTAACCTAATTTAATACTAATGGGAAATGTATTTTGTAAATGTGTGCATATAAAAGTAAACAAATCCAAAAATCAATAGATTATGTTAGATCATTTGGAATTTCTGCTCGATCTCCCTCAGATACTCTTTGGAGTGGACAGTTAATGCTTGACCATTCTTTTCCTTCCTGAGCCCTCATTTGACCAAGGCAGACTTGCTTTGAACTCACCCAAACAGGGTTGCTTTCCCTGATGGGAAGTGACAACTAGATTAAGAAAAATATCTTCAGGTGGCAGGAACTGCAGCAGGAAGCCAGACTGGCCTGTATTATGGGAACTGAGGCCAGAAATCCAGCCTCTGTAATAAGACTGATCAGGCCTCCGAGGAGGGGGAAGGAAGTGTGGACTTAGAGCACCACCACAGCCCTCAGCTGTGCAAGCCCTCCACGGAGCCCTGCCCCATTGCAGTCAGAAATCTTTAACAGAAAAAGGTGTCTTATATCTCTGAAGTCATCTCCCTGGGTTTTGTCTGAATGCATGCTAGATGCTTTCCTGTTTCTTAAGAACTAAAAGTTCCAACAGATTTAGAAGTTAACCAAAATACATAGGAAGTATGCAAATCAGCTTTGGATAAACTGATTTTTCTTATGTTTCTCCTACATAGTTCTCAGGAAGGAAAAAGCAATTTATCCTGCAACCAGTCCATATAATTTTTTCACATAAGTACAGCATGAAGTTTCATTAAACAAATTTTGTCTTTATTACTTATTGTCAAGTAAAAACATAGTAATAGAAAATATTTCTTATAAGTGTAGAAGGATTAATGGGAACAAACCCAAAAAAATAAAAAATAAGGATTAGGAAAAATATCTTCTAATAATGGTAATTGTCTACTCATTTTTATTTAAGTCTGGAATACATAAAAAGAAGCCCAAATGTGCCTCTGGAACACTATTAAATGTGGTTTTGTTTTCTTTCTTTTAAAAGAAATTGACTCAAGCTTAAAAATCTTGGTTTACTGAAATAAATTATTGAGAATGATGATGGCAGGTCATAGGTAAATTATATATGTATATATATATATATATATATATATATATATATACTTTTTTCTTTATCTCTCTGCCACTCTATCTCTCCCCTATTTTCTAACTTGTTTGTTTTGAGACAGGGTCTCACCATGTACCTTTTGTTGTCCTGGAACTTACTGAATAGAATAGGCTGACCTTGAATTCACCTAGATCTACCTGCCTTTGGCTCCAGAGTGTTGGGATTAAAACTGCTCAAAGTGACCAACCAAATTTTACAATATACTGATTGTACCCTGGTTTTAAAAGCATTGGGTCAACTATGTTATTAAGTACCAACCACAAGGGCAGCTAAGGAAAAGCAAGCAGTATCCTTGCTCTAACCTAGACTGTTCTCAGTTTGGAAGCTCTCCCCTTGAGAAATTTCATTTTTACTCCTGTACTACTTTTAACTGCTACTTTTGGGTGGGGGGACGGCATTCTCTCTTGACTATGGGCCCCCATTCAAATCCACTTCTCCTTACTGGTCTTTCGGTGATGGTAAAGAACGGGTCCTGTAAGCTTTCCCTTTGCTTGGCTCCCCACCTTGTCCAAAGACAGCCAGCTCAACTGTCCTCCCTGATCATAGTGCCTTCGCCCACTGAACCACACATGAACTGTGTTCCTTACTCCATTCCTAAAGTTTTCCCCATTGCTGTTCTTGCTGGAGAGGGTCTTTTCCCGTAATTTAAATCCTGCATAGTCTACATGACCCAGCACAGTCTAACCCACTAAGAGGCCTCAACATTATTCTGCTCCACATTTTTTTCCTTTTTTGATCTTTTAAGGGACTTTAAGCATTTCTATTTATTATTCAGTAACACAGAAAAATGTCCAGGAACAAATGTAAGAAAAACTGCATATATTGTATAGCCATATGAAAAACTGACATGACATGTACTTGGTTTATGTTTTCTCAATCATTTTTACAGCAAACACATAGCATAATAAAAGTAGCAAAAGAAAAATATTTAAATTCCTGATGTTTCAAGGACTTTCAGAATTCAAGCCTTTTCATAGTTTAGCACCACGTTTTATGCTCATTAATTGTTCTCTGCTAATTAATTCAGCCTAGCTTCCACTTGCAAAAAATACTGCAATATTCTTAAAGCTCTGCACTTTGCTCTTCTTTTTCTTACCATTCAGCTTTCTGTTCCACATATTTTATATGCTAGTTATTACCTGATTAACTTATTTTTGACAACATCTGAATACAGTCAAATGATAGCTATATTATATATGTCTACATGTTTGTGTGATATCAAATGATAGCTATATTATACATGTCTCCATGTTTGTGGAATACCTTGCTTCTTTCAAACAGCTGAAAGGTCTTGATACCAGACAGAACATTGTGTTTTAAATTTAAGTGTAACTGTTAAAGAAGACAATGAAATGTCCTTCACCATCTCCTTTCATTAACTTTGGTTCAAAGTTTATTTTGTTAGATATTAAGATGCTATACCAGCTTGCTTTTTAAGTCCATTTAATTGGAAAAATCTTTTTCCACTCTTTTATCCTGCGGTATTATTTATCTTTGGTGTTGAGTGTGTTTCTTGTGTGCAGCAGAAGGATGGGTCATGTTTTTGCATCCATTCTCTTAGCCTGGATCTTTTGGAGGGAATTCAGTTCATTGATGTTGATAGTTAGTTCCTGATGTTTTGTTTTTGGTGGTGGTAGTGTGTATGTGTGTGTGTTTTTCCTTCTTTAGGTTTTTCTGGTGTGGGGTTATTTATTGCCTGTGTTTTCGTAGGTGTAATTAACCTCTTTGGGGTGGAATTTACATTTCGTAGTACTGGATTTATGGATAGATATTGGCTTAAATTTGACTTTGTTATAGAATAACTTATTTTCTTCATCTATAGTGATTGAAAGTTTTGTTTGGTATTGTAGTCTGGGCTGGCATCTGTGGTCTCTTAGAGTCTGCCAGACATCTACCTGTACAGGCCCTTCTGGATTTTAGAGTCCTTACTAAGAGGTCAGGTAAAACAACCTAGATGTCAATCAACAGAAGAATAGATAAAGAAAATGTGGTGTATCTACACAATGGAGTATTACTCATTTATTAGAAACAATGACATCATGAAATTTCTGGCAAATGCATGGAACTAGAAAAGATTATCCTGTGTGAGGTAACACAGATGCAGAAAGACAAAAATGGTAAGTGGTTATTATCTGTAAAGTAAAGGATGACCAAGCTATAATTCACAGACCCAAACAAACTAAGTAACAAAGAAGGCTCAAGGTGGGGTCAGGGGTGACACTAATCTCACTACAGAAGGGAAATAGACTTGACATTACAGGTGGATGGGGGAAAGAGGTCTGGATGAGTAATGGGCATGGGAACAGCAGAGATCAGGTGAGGGGAGGATAGACGGAGAGAGAACTATGAAGGACACGTAGAACCAGGAGCACCTCTGGGATAAGATAGAAATCTAGTGCAATGGAAACTCCCAGGAATCTCTGAGGATTATCCTAGCTAAGACCCCTAGAAATGCTAAGATACAGAGCCTGAACTGGCCATTAACTGAAACCAGGAAAGGCTGTCAGTGGAGGGTTTAGGACCCTAACCCAATCCCACAACTTCTGACCTATAATTTGTTCTACCTATAAGATATGCTGGGGCAAAGGTAGAGCAGAAATTATGGGAGTGGCAAACAAATGACTGGTCCAGCTTGATACTCGTGCTATGAGAGGGAGCACACCCCTGACAAGTCCTTCAGGGTCAGGTCATAGAGCCTAGACAGCTTGATACTCGTGCTGTGAGAGGGAGCACACCCCTGACAAGTCCTTCAGGGTCAGGTCATAGAGCCTAGACAGCTTGATACTCGTACTGTGAGAGGGAACACACCCCTGACAAGTCCTTCAGGGTCAGGTCATAGAGCCTAGACAGCTTGATACTCATGCTGTGAGAGGGAGCACACCCCTGACAAGTCCTTCAGGGTCAGGTCATAGAGCCTAGACAGCTCAGAAATCGTGGATAGACTGAACTTGACTGGAAAAAAGAAAAAAAAATCAATGAAATGATTCCTAATGATTTTTTCTATGCTCATAGATCATTGCCTGGCCTAATTGTCATTAGAGGCTTCACCCTGCAACTTATGGAAACAACTGCAGAGACCCACAGCCAAACACTGCCCAGACCTTGAGAAATCCTGTGGAAGAAGGGAAAGAGGGGTTATGCAAGCCAGAGGACCAATGACACCATGGAAAAACATGCAGAGTCAATTGACCAGGACTCATAGGGGCTCATAGAGATTTTACTGCCAACCAGAGAATTTGTATGGGATTGATCCTGCCCCTCCGCACATGTGTTAGAGCACATATGGGACTCCTCGCAGAGGGAGCAGGAGCTATCTCTGATTCTGTTGCCTGTTCTTGGGACCCTTTCCTCTTGCTGGGTTGCCTTGCCCAGCCTTAAAAGGAAAGGAGGTGCCTAGTCTTACTTAACATCCTGTCTGACTGATATACATGGAAGTCCTGCAGTTTTCTGAAGGAAAGGGAGAGGTAGTGGATAGGGAGGATTGAGAGAGGGAATGGGAGAAGAAGAGGGAGGGATGAGAAGCTTAATCAGGCTGGAAAAAATTAATTCATCAATTAATTAATAAAAAATAAAAAACTGAAAAAAAGAAAAGACAATGATTTGTTTTTGAAACTGGTAATCTTGCACACACACGAATTTCTTTGTCCACATCACATTTGCACGTTTGCACACTCTCCACACTTCAGGTTCATAAGGGGAAAACACAAAGGAAAATGTGGAAATTAGAGGAAGTAAAAGAAATTTTTTTAAAAAAATAAGAGAGAATCTCATCAAGAAAACAGCAAAGAAACAGGATATTTAATAGAAAAGGAGAGGGGAAGAAGGAAATGACTTGTGAGAAGGCAGGGGTTAAAGGGGAAGTCTGAGGTGGGAACTTTAAAGGAAAATAAATATTAAACCAAAGCCTGCTACTAGGAAAGGATTGAGAATTCGTAGGGATGTGTGTTTGCTTGTTATGTTAAAGAACACTGTTGTGATGCCTGAAACTTTTTTTTTTGCTTAATGCAGTCAAAATAAAAATATTCATTGGTTTTCCAAATATAAGATCAAAGCACAAAATAAAGATGACAGGAGATAGAGGGAAAAGAAGACAATTTTTAAAAGTTATTTGGACTTATCTACTTGTATTGTTTTGTTTTCTGAATCCTTGCAGCAGTATTGCCAGGTTTTCTTGGTACCCTCATGTCACTCATGTCGCAGAGAAGGAGAAGGCTGGTCCAGAAGAGAAATGTTCATCCCATTCGTCCCACACCTGCAGAGGCAGGCTGGCTACAAA
This sequence comes from Chionomys nivalis, assembly GCF_950005125.1. NCBI lineage: Eukaryota > Metazoa > Chordata > Mammalia > Rodentia > Cricetidae > Chionomys > Chionomys nivalis. The sequence goes on from NC_080100.1 coordinate 69,297,485, forward strand.
GATAGGTCACAAATTCCTGGCCTCCAGGTCCTGTCCTCTTTCTAAAAGCCTCTCTTTTTCAGATCCCTGCCACCCCCACACACTGAGTGACACATCATTCAGGAACCTACTTTTCATTTAGCTCACTCCCACATCCATACCTACAGCCAGGGCTTACCCCTGTGCTCAGGGGAATGCCATGATGATGAACACCTGTCTGCTTATCTTCAATTACAGGTTTGGCCCTGGCTCTGCTGCAAAGCGGGGAATGTAGATTGGTTGGCCTGATGTCTATTACTACTCCTGGGGAGGTCTTATCAATGGAGATACAAGATAAACTTAGGTACAGAGTCGTATCTCACTGGAGCCTGGGAGAATACAGCCTAGGCAGTAGCTCTTTGATCTGGGGAGTAATGACTGAGGGAATGACAGTGATAGGTGGATCCTGCTGAGTCTTCTGAGAGATGCTCCTCTAGCACTCAGCTGAACCAGTCCAGCTCCTTATGTAGAGCTGTCCAGTTCAGCTTTTTTCCCAAACCTATAGTACTTCAGGAAAGGGTACCATGCAGTGTGTGTTCCATCACAAATGTGCAATAGTCAGCTCTTGGATTCCTAGTGGTCACAGTTTCTGTCACCACTCTTTCTTGTTTTAAGGATCCTTTACTCATTGTATCTTACATTTAGCTTTGCATTACATTTAAGATCACTAAGGTGACCACACATGCAGAGTACATACCAAGGGACAATCTTGAATGAAGGTGCATGTCTCATTCATTCTGTGGGTTTGGATGAAAGCTGGGTATCAGGATTTTCCATGATCATTTAAGGAGGCTTCAAAGAGGAGTCGCCTAACCATAGGGTTTCTTCTTGTGGGTGTGCCTGACTGTATCAGTAGCCAAATTTATAATTAGGTACTATAGGTTACTCAGTTCTACTTCATGTCTCTCCTGAAGGGCTTTAATTGTACATTATTTAGTGCTTAGGATAAAATGAAATTATATCTACTGTCTTTGTTTAAAGATAACCCCCATGTCCCATTCATTGTATAGTCACCCCAAAGCTTGTTATTCTTACACCATGAATATTCTAGTTATAGACTGAAGGTCAGAAATCACTCAAAATTATTAAATAAAGAAAAGCCAAACATTTTAACCCTGTTGGGAAATATTTAGCATCGGTCAATCTTACATGATCTGAACACTGTCTTCATAAAACTATAAGACAGCAGTTGCCTGCTTTCTGCTCCACATGGCCATGGACAACAGAATTCTATATGGAAAAAAAGATATAGACTTTAGACTCAGGTAAAAATAGATTTGAATCACAGCTTTGGGACTTAGTTGTGAGGTACTAAGCTACTTAGTGGACCTCTCTGAGATTCAATATATTTTTCTATATTGAGTGTGTTAATAAGAGCTGTTTTTTTTTTGGTTTTTTTTTGTTTTTGTTTTTTTTTTTTTTGGATTTTCGAGACAGCAGGGTTTCTCCGTAGCTTTTAGTTCCTGTCCTGGAACTAAACTAGCTCTTCTAGACCAGGCTGGCCTCGAACTCACAGAGATCCACCTGCCTCTGCCTTCCGAATGCTGGGATTAAAGGCGTGCGCCACCACCACCCGACAAGAGCTGTTTTTTTTATTATATACCACAGGAAAATTCTAGCTTAATGAATAGATTGATCATGTATTTTTATCCCTTTTCTCATCATGTATTTTTATCCCTTTTCTCACATGGAACCCCAATAAAATGGGGAAAATGAATTTAAATCAAAAAGGAAAGTTATAAATTACATAGATAAAGGGATTAGGATATGGGGCAATTGCAGACATAGATATTAATGCAGTCTTACAACAGGAAAGCAGGAGAGGAGTAGTGGAAACTGACCTGTTACAGAGTGAAGAAAGCTACAATTTGAGAGCCTTGAGGGTGGACTCAGAGTACCGAGCAAGGCGCAAGGCCAGTTTGAGGGCTCTAATGTAAACAGAGACAACTCATTCATTTCCTGGCCACTCAGACCCGAATAATCACACAGAAACTATATTAATTACAAGACTGTTTGGTCAATGGTACAAGCATATTCCTGGCTTACTCTTATATCTTAAATTAACCCATTTCTATTAATCTATATATTGCCACGAGGCTGTGGCCTAATGTAAAGTCCGTCAGGCATCTGTCTCCTTAGGCAGTAACATGATGTCTCCCTAATTCTGCCTACTCTCTACATCTTTGTTTGGACTTTACACCTGGCTTTACTCTGCTAAGACATTGGCAGAAATAGCTTTATTCATTAACCATTAAAAGCAACACTTACACAGAAGGACTTCCCACATCACTCTAACTTCGTACCCAGGCTGAAAAGAGAGGTTCTGCAGCTCATAGTCTACATCTCAGGCACTTTTCTTCATTTCACAGAGCAAGGCAGATACACCATCTCAATGTTTAAAAGGTTAAGTGGTTCCCAACAAAGTAGAGTGTGCAGGGAGGATAAACTGTTAGACAATCAACTCAAAACACATAGTGTCTGCCTAGTATATATTCTAAAAAGAGACAGCAACACACACACACACACTTGGGCACATCACCAGCATTTTGTTCCAAATGAAAACATTCTAGAGATGCTCTAGAGACTCTGAGATGCTACAGAGCAGGGGAGCCCTCACTTCACCACAAGTCTCTGGCATCTTCCTCAGGAAACTCTGCATTGATATTGAAGAATCTAGGCCACAATAGATCTTTGTTTAATTTATACAAATAACATGAGGAGAACTAAGTCAACCGTACCTTCTCTTCAAAGTTATATTATCTGATTTTTCATTTCTTCATTCAAAAAATGTTTTCAGTATATTCTTAGAGATTATCTATACATACTGTCACCAGTATTCAATCTTGTGAGAAAAGAAACAATTAACATATTAATCAACACATACTTAAATGTCAAAATCTGAAAATAGAATTTTAAATTTCAAGCATAGAGTTCTAATTATCAGAGTTGCTCTAATCCTTTGAGAAAAACATCTTTTCCAATTCTCTCTATATCGACCTTCAAAGTATAGTGTAAATTTGAAAATCAATAAATACTGTTTATAATAGTATCGTTCCTTTCTTTTCCTCCATCTAGTCTCTCAAACAAGCATTCACAGACATGTATACACACATGCTCATCAATCACCTGGGCATATCACTTGCGCTCTGTCCATACATATGTAAATATAGCACACTCAAGATTATTTAAGAGATAGACACTAAGGCTATTCTAGTGTATGAGTAGAAAATAGAGAGCTATGAAGAAATAATTCCAGGTATGGGATACCTCCTTATGAACTTTGCTCAGAGAATATAATGGAGCATCCAAAACAACACAGACTATTATCATAGTTATCTACCATAACTGGACAGTAAGACCCTATGCTGAAAGTTTTGTATACTTTAGATGCAAGTCATAGACAAATTAATAAAGAACTGATCTAACAATCTTCCTGTCTGTTGAGTAGCTTTCATAGTGCCAGAAGGTGCTAAATAGAATGCTGGGGGTGGGGAGAAGTTTTAAGAGAACCACCCAGCAGTAATCCCTGCATGCTATTTATCTGCAAGGCAAGATGTGCCTACTGGTGAAACAGTGGCAAGACTGTTGGGGGGTGTAGTCAACCACTTCTCAGTTTGATTTGATTCCCAATTGGATTTGAGTCTTGTTGTTCATAAGGAAATATGTGCCTAGTATTGTAAACCTGGTCAGAACCTGGTAAGACCATAGAGGGGTCTTAGTTTGTGTTTCTATTGTGTGATAAAACAAAATGGCTAAAAGTAACTTAAGAAGAAATGGGTTTATTTCACATTGCAACTTATTAGTCCATCACAGAGGGAAGCCAGGGATGGAACTTAAAGGCAAGAAAAGATGCAGGGGCCATGGAGGAATGCTGTTTACTGACTTGTCCCTCATGCCTTGTTTAACCTGCTTTCTACATCACCCCAGGACCACAAGCCCATGGATGACACCTCCCACAGTGAGTTGTTCTGCCCTACATCAATCACTAATTAAGAAAATGCATGACAGCCTTGCCCATTGGTCAATCTGGTGGAAATATTTTTCCAATTTGGATCCACTGTTCCCTAATAGATCTAGCTTATGGCAAGTTGACACAAAACTAGCCAACACAGGAGGTCACAGGCCCGAGGGGTGATTTACTGCCATTTTTCTGATAAATGGTCATGGCATCAAGCTTCTAGATATTTATGGTTATATGATATGGAATTCCCCTCTGTATGAATACCATTGGTTAATAAAGGAACTGGCTTGGCCTGATAGATAATTGGCATTGCCTAGAACAGCAAGAAGAGACAAAACCCAAACTTCAGGCAAGTAAAAGATCCTGGTAAAACAAAGAAATTTCTTTGTGATGCTATGTTTCTTTTCACAGAACTATGCTCTGTCCGTTTAAATAAAAGATTATCTTTATTGTGTGATCTTATGCAGCAAATGCCTTTGGAGTCTACACTGGATCTAATGGAGAAATACAATGTACATAAAACCCCTAGGGTTCTGTTGATACCATGGATGCTTCCCCACCCCCTTAAGAATTAGAGGAACATGAAACCACAATGATAAGGAGAGAACATTCCAGGACAACCCACCTGGTTACTCCCAGTATCTGGCAGCAGGAAGATATAGATTTGTCTTCCCAGGTCAGATACTGCAATTCTTGGAGGGCATGGTGAAGGCTTGTCTCTGTTGGTACCTAATGTCCATCAGGACGATCAACAATGAGATGGGATGATTCGCACAGCCTAGTCAAATGATGGCCCATCAAAGACAGTGACTTTTAAGAGTGGAGCTCTTTCTATAGCTCCACACCTCAGGGGACGCAAAGTTTCAAGTCTTAGAAAATTTACTGAAGAAAGCAACCCATAGACAGAAAGATCATGTGACTTCCTAATAAACAGAAAGTACCTGATTCATCTGTGTGCTGCCAGATTTGTAAACTTACAACTTTGTTTATTGTTAATATCAATTGACAAATCTAGAAGTGGAAGTTATATTTATTCTTTATATACAATCATTTGTAGTAATCCACAGGCAGCAAAATTGTTTCTATAACCCTAGATGGTAATATTGACTTCATGACTGTTCCATGAATCAAATTATTTTTTAGTAACCGCTCTTGAATCATAGCAGAAAGGGAGAGATGTAAATAACTGGGTGATATTTTCAGTTCCAATGCTTCATGATGGAGCAGTCTGACAACATGCTTCTGCAATATGTATTCCCTCCTCAATTTTACTTGCTAAGTTTTATGGTGTTGTGCAGCACTGAATAGTGGACTAGATGTGACAAGTCATTCTGACATTTTCCAGCAGTAACAGAGACCTTGCCTTAGCTCCTAGGAATGCTTCCAGGAGACAGACCTTATCTGTTAAACTAATTTGGGAGTTGCTCTCTCCTCACCAATAATAATAGCTAGTGTCTGCTTGTTCCAGGTATATTCAAAGGTTAGCTCCTGTTCTCCAGACGTAATCTCAGACAACTATAAATGACCATCCCATGATAAGAACCTGCAATGTTACCTGAGACATCTATTGAACCTGCCTTCCAGCTCAGCATCTTCATTTGCCTCCTCATCTCTCCTTCCTCAAGTGTCCTTTCTACTAGAAGCACTCCTGAGAAAACTGAAACCATCCTTTTTGGTTTACAGAAATAAGGAAAATAGCACGTGAAGGTCATTTGTGGGCATCTTAGTTTGTTTTTAATTTGGAGCAAAGTAGAGCAAAACTCATGAATAACAAACTCTTAAGGACTCAGCTGTAGGTCCTGTATGAATCAAGTTCTTGCTTGGTGGCAGAGCCAGTCAAAAACTGCTTTTTGCCCTCTTCCTTTGCTCTTTCCTCTTCCTTTGCTCTTCCATATCAATTGTTTTCCCTCCACTCATTACACTGTAACCAGGTGCACACTTTAAGTGTATGACCTGAGAAGCACTCTAAACTCCTATGGCCTCCTGTGGTCTCCAAGGAAGACACACTTTTTTTTGCATAGATTTTATTTTACCAGTAAAATCATGTTTTGAGGGAATTTAACAATCAGAATTTTGAAGCTCCTATGCAGCTATGTTCATGTTACACAGGGCATAGGAGGAGAAACTGTGAGGGATGGACTTATTTTGCTTATCAATCTGTCTATTTGTGAAGACTCTTTTCTTCTTTCAGGAAACAATAGCTATAGAGCAAAGAAAACTTGGCTAAAAGGAAATGAAGAAAAACCCAAGGAGACTGGAAGATGCTGCTTTTCATCTGGAAGACCCAGGTTTTGTGGCAGTGCTTCTTTTCTAGGGATGGGAAACAGTGTGGAAATAAACAGTATCCGAAGTGGAAAGGGACTTCCAGGACTACGGGTAATGTGGGATTCCCGTCTGTATGCTGTGAATATGCTTTATTATCGTTAATGAATGAAAGCTGCTTTGGCCTATGGCAGGGCAGAATAGAGCAAGGTGGGAATTCCAAGAAAGAGTAGAGAAGTAGGCGGAGTCAAGGGGATGCTGCATTGCTGCTGAAGGAGACAGATGCCCAGTTGCCTGGAACCTTACCAGTAAACCACGAGTTTTGTGATAAAATAAAAAAATAATAAAATGGGTTAATTTAATATGTAAGAGTTAGTTAAAAATAATCCCAAGATAATAGGCTTGGCACTGTTGTAATTAATACAGTTCCTGTGTGATTTTTTTTGGGGGGGTGGGGTCAGGGCAGCATGGAAACAAACAAGCAGTCTCTGCCTACATATGGGTACCTCAAAATTACTTATCTGCTATCTGAGATAACCAAAAACTCGCAGATTCCATAGAACTGTTCCTTCCTCATCCGATTCAACCTTTGGACTACATCTTTTATGTCTATATAACCCATATTGAGAATTCCTCCTTGCCTTGGCCTCTAGAGTCTAAAGGTCTACCAGTTTCCTTCTGCCCCTGAAGTCCTCTCTCAGCTCCAAATTCATTTTTTTTCCTTTTCTCCTTTTACCCATTTTCCATTGAGAAGGAGTAAGGTTTTTTTTTTTTAATTTTTTTTCCATTCAAAAATTTACACTTCCTCCCCTCCTACCATTCCCCTTCCGCCCCCCCCTTCAACCTCCTCCCTCTCCCTCCCTCCTTAAGAGAGGGCAGGGAATCCTGCCCTGTGGGAAGCCCAAGGCCCTCCCCCTCTACATCCAGGCCTAGGAAGCTTTGCATCCAAATAGACTAGGGTCCCAAAAAGCCACTACTTGCAGTAGAAACAAGTCCCAGGGCCTTTATCAATGGTTTCTCAGTCAGCCCCCATTGTCAGCCCAAGGACCTAGCTGGGGACATCCCCGTGGACACCTGGGATCCCCTCTAGAGCAAAGTCTCTTGCCAACCCTAAAATGGCTCCCTTAATGTAGATATCTTCTTCCCTGCTATTATATCTGCCCTTCCTCCATTCCACCCTCCCACTCCCCCAAGCTCTCTCCAGTCTTTCCTTTCTCCCTTTTCTACTACTCAGCGGTAAAAATAATGACATTTTGAATTTTGCATGCAAATGGATGGAAATAGAAAACACTATCCTGAGTGAGATAACCCAGACCCAAAAAGATGAATATAGTATGTACCCACTCATTAGTGGACTCTAACCATAATCAAAGGACATTAAGCCTATAGTTCACAAGCCTAGAGAAGCCAAATAGCAAAGTGAACCCCAAAAAAAACATATATAGATCCTCCTGGAAATTGGAAGCAAACAAGATTGCCGGGCAAAAGATGGGAGCATGGGGGTGGGGGTAGGGGTGGGGGTGGGGTGGGGGAAGGGGAGACGGTGAGGGATAAGTTCTAAACCAGAGTCGAAACAGAGGGTATGAAAAGAGGACCTTGACTCACAGGGATCAAGCATGTGAAAAAGGAACAGGTGAGAGAAGTCTTTTTCCATGGTTGACCGACAGTCCCTTTTCCATTGAAGCAAGAAACCCCTTCACAGAATCCTAGAGCGGTCCTCTCCCCACCTCTGCCTGCTTTTGGCCCTGTCCTGTAAGCAGGGGAAAGTGACTATGTGTTTTCTTTTGTGTTTCCCCTATACTCCTATAAAATCCCTTAGCATAGGTCCCTGATACCTGATACCTCCTTGTAGCAGGAAACTGATGCTGTTTTGCTTGGTTTACATAAATAGTTAACAATGTAACAATATGCACAGACATTGTTTCAGGAAATTCTCTGTCTATACAGGGGATCTCTAAGATCACCCCATGAGGAACCAACCTCCTTTCATGGTCTCAGTAACTCTTCATTACGAAGTGAAATACTTCAACTTCTTTGAGATTAGTTTTTATTCATGGCTGTAATAGGTTCTGTGAATTCTACTAATGTGAATTCTGAGTCAAGCAAAGCCTGAGGAATAGCATTGTTATCTTTAGTATATTTTGATTCTGCCAAGCTCCTTATAGCATGATTAGTCGGACTTCCATCTCTCCAACTGTCTAAATCAGCACTCCAGCATGTTGTCTTAAGGCCAGAAGGGACGATCCTATTGCAGTGGTGCAGGCTTTTCCATTGCCTGCACCAGCCAACAGCAGCTGCAGGCTGGCAGACTCTTTGGGTGAGCACGCCAAGGGATTGTTAAATTTTACATCTAACCTCAAACCAGGAAGTGCTGCCTAAGATCAGCCCAACACAAAAGCAAAACAACCTCAGAAACAAAACCCACAGCCTTCAGAAAAGGATGTAAGAGTTTAAAATCTGTGCTTATCTACCGGTTTGGACCAGGGCCGGCAGGCTCCTGCTTGTAAAACATTAGGAAACTTGCAGAATTGCAATAATAATAATAATTATTATTAATAATAATAAATAAATAAAAAGGACATAAAACGCACAAGTACCCAAATGCATGCTCACACTCAGAGACCAATTTGTTTTTAAAATCCGCTTTCAACGAGTTCAAACTTAGGCTACATTTGAGTTAATGACAGATTGAAGGAAAGGTGTCTAATTCTCCAAATTCTTCGTAAAGAGGGTCTAGGCCACGCCCCAGTCTAACTCTCTGGTTGCACAATCGCTAGTTTGGCCTAAAGTCGACCCGGGAACGGCAACCTCCGGCTCCCCCTGTTTGTGTCCCACCGAGACAGCTCTGGGGCTCGCCCGGAGAGGGTACAAACCCGGAGCGGAGGGTGTTAAGTTGCGGTTCTGGGCCAGTGACAAGTCAGGCCGGCCGCTGTGAGCTGCGGGCAGGAAGGGGAGGGCCTAGCGGGGCAAAGGGGAGCGGGGCGCGGGCTCAGGGCTGGGTCGGAAAGCTACTTCACTGCGCAGTCCGGCCGCTCCCGCCCCGAGCTCTGGCCCGGGCGTCTGGTAGCTTCTGCGCCTACCCCTGAGGCTGAGCCCGCAGCGCCTTCCCCAGAATGTCCCAGCCGGGTAGGAAGCCCGCCGCCTCCCCCAGGCCTCGGCGCGCCGCTGCAGACCGCCACACCCAGGAGGTGAGTAGCTCCCCAGCCTGAGCTGCCCCGGGGCTAGCGGCAGAGGGATCCTGCTCCAGGAGTGGCCCGCCTCAGTCCTGGGGCGTTGTCTAACCTGTCCGGGCTTGGCACCTTCCAGGATCCGGGAAAGGATCAGGGCTCAGTGCCTGCGGGAAAGCAGGTGGCCCGAGGCTCTTCGTACTGGGTAGTGACGTTAGTGGGGTACGGGGGCTCGTGGAGAAAAGTGGGCTAATGAAACAGGCGTGCGCATGGGCGTGGAAGGGGGGTAAAGTTCACTCGGGATCTCCAGAGTGAGTGGGCTCGCGTCACTGGATAAGGGGGCCTGTCCTCTGTGTGAAGTCGCCCCCAAACCTGTAGGGAGTGGCACCCTGAAGAACCGACACCTCTTCCCTAACCAGCCTCAGGCCAAGTCGGATGGGGCGGGGCCGCGGTAGCGGTGGGCGGATCCTAGTGTCCCTCCCCTTAGCGCCCTCCCACCGAGCGGCTGCGGGGCGCCCAGCGGGGTGCCAGTAAGGTCCTAGCCTGGGAGAGTCAGCCTGGGGCCACCACTTCACTCTGCGTCGTCGACGGATCCCCAGCCGCACGGCTAGAGCAAGTCTGGGTTGGCGCCATGGCATTCGCAAGTTGGTGGTACAAGACGGTAAATAGAAGGAGCCTCGGCAGGACTGGGGAAGGGAGTGTATTTACTTCGCCCATGTGGGTGGTAGAGGAAATACTGTCAGAAGTTTGTAAGGGCAGGAATGGAGACGGATGGGTGCGACCTCCTTGCAAACCTGGTTAGGCTGGGGCAAAAGGCAGAGGCTCACCCTTCTGTGGTATGCGGATGCGCTCTGGGCTGTAGAGTCTAGGAGCTAGGTGCACCAAGTTAAATGGAAAGTAATCCTTAATTCTGTCCTTTGGAACGCATGCCTGGATACAAGAGCCACTGGAGCCCAGATCTAGTTTTTCAACTGCTAAATAAAGCTAAAAACTTAAAAAGAATGCTGGACGTGCAGTTTCAAACTCGAAAGAGGAGGGAGGGGAATGGAAAAGAAGAAAACATCAGAGAGCAACTGAAATGAAACGAAAGCAATGGAGAGAGAGGTGAACAATGGGCTGGGATGGGAGAGAATAAGAATATCTCACTACTGTATTTTACTTTGCAAGCGGATAAATGTGTTCTATTTGTTTAGTGCACTGAATGTCTGTCCTACCAGTTAGGTGCGATACCCTGTCAAGCTGGCCTTTGTAATGTTTTGAAACCAGGGAGCGAGGAGGTTTTAACATTAAATTAAAACAATCGAACAAACAAACAAAAAAGGCTTCACAAACACTTTGTTGACAGAGAGACATAAGTTGATTTATGGCTGGAATTTCAAAAATTTAGGTCTACCTCCTTTCAGCATGTGCTATGGTAAAATTAATTACTAACGAGGCAGTCATTGCATCTAGCAACTGTGTGTTCGAATTAGAAATTGGTCACCTAGGTGTGCTAGCTTCTTGCGTGATCTTAACTCAGTTGGCAAAACTATCAATAAGTCAGTCTTTTAAAATAGATTTCTTTTTCTGTAAAATAGCCAAGATAAACATAAGGAGTAGATTCTCTGGACATGCCACATTCATATTTCCAATGATGCTTCTTCATGAGTATTCCCCATTATTCTTTTCTGTGCTATTTAAGCATGTAGTTTTATTGATGTGTTCTAAGAGCAAAAGTTTGCTTTGAGTGATAACTGTCCAACAATTAAATTATCTGCAAATATGGATGACAGGTGTTCAACTAACAGACTTCTCCACCCAAACTCAGCATTGCCTAAAGGAAATTGTGCCAGATTCCTTAGATGAAGATGGTCTAAATCTTTTCATTTATTACCTACTGTAATGTGCTAGCCACTTTGCTGTTTCTGCTAAAATATCCACTAGAATCCGCTTTGAGAACTATTGCTTAAAGACTTCTGCTTGATGGTAACTTGTAGAATCTTCAGCATGCCTGTAATCAGGCTCTGACTTTAACAGAAACGTACGGTGAGCGACAAATGGTTTTAAAAAATTTAACAGCCACATTCACACAAATGTTTTAAGAGGTAAAATTAATGCTAGTAACATTTTTGTTAACATCCCCATCCCAGGTAACACTTGAGCATGTAATTATGTTCTAACAATTATGGTAACTCACCTCTTTTTTGTATTAATTATTTAAAATCTGGATGTGCTTTGTATTTTATACCTATATTATCTCCCAATTTGCAGTTCCCACAAGAGCATTTACTTGTCACGGTGGCTAGTGGCATAGCATCAGACAGGAGAGCTCTAGAGAGACAGTTCCTAAACTTAAAAAAAAAGCCATTTATATGTGATCACAGATCACTGTAAGAATTAAATAGAAGTCATGTAGTACTTCCTCTCAACAATATACATATATAAAATGCAGCTTTGGGGCATGCAGAGTTTGTTCATAAATCTCTTTCTAGTTGTTTTTAGAATCAGTTTTTAACATATAAATACATATACATGCATATGTTGTATATATATTCTATGTATATACAACATATGCATACATTTTCCATATATATAGTTGATTTGTTTATGTACCAAGGAATAAAGATATGCAGTTGGACCCTTTTGTCCCTGTATTCAGCCACAATCAAAAATAATTTACAAAAATGTGTCTTTACTGAACAGGCACCAATTTTTTGTTATTATTCTTCAAACAAAATAGTGTAAAACTGTTGAAATGTCTTAATATTGGTTATTATAAAGCACACATGGGAGACTGTGCATAGGTAGATGTAACATGTCATTTTAGATAAGCCATTTGAGTGTCTGCAGGATTTGGTTCCTGAAGTCAGTTTCCAAAAGATACCAAAGGATGGCTGCACACACCTCCATCTCAGAATACGTCTAGTAAATCCTATAATTAGAGTACCTTTAGTGGGATTCTTTAAATGCTAAAAATAATGTGAATGATCTAACTTTAGGCACAATAAAATTAGAATAATGTGAAGTTGTGTTCATGTAAGAGCATGCTATCTGTAAAGCCAGCCAAAGAAATGTAGTATTGTATATTGTCACACTGAACACCATTGCTGTCTGAAAAAAATTTCTGATTATGATAAAAAAGTCACTTCATAAGATATTAAAAAGCTACATATAAAGAATATCTTATAAACATTATAATTATCAGACTTAATAGTAAATTTGGGTCACATTACTAATCAGATTCCTGACTCATAAGTTGATTCTATTATCTTGTGATAATTAAAGGTGTTTCTTAGTTTAATTAGATTCATAGCCATAGCGAGAGCACAGACAAGAAGCCCAGTCATCTGGAAGACTCCATCTTTTCAGCCAGGCTGGGCAAAGTGTTGCAAACTCCCATGGCAAAACAGATGACTTTGCTACAGTGAATTTTAGGGTCTGCACAAAGGGCATAGTATTTAGGGTAGCAATAATTAAGAGGTTAAATGTCACTATTTTTTGCCTGGCCATCCCTGAATGGATCATTTTCCATTGCATTAAAGCCTTTTAAAGGAACATATGGTATTGTTATTTAATCAGTTTTCAAACTTCTCAGAAAGTTAATTATATTATGCAAGTGCTTTTAAAAAAGTGGTGTGGCTCTCTGGGGTGGAAACTCGGGGTGTCCATTTGAGAGTCCCAAGTGAACAAGGGGATAATTAGTTCCAAGAAGGCTATTTCAGGGCTTGCGGGGTGGGTCAGTCAAACCTTCATTTTTCCCACTTTGGGATAGTTTTAAGATGTAAATCTTTTTAGCACGACAGTAAAGTTCTGTTCCTCATGTTGTTTTATTTTCTTTTTATGAAAATTTCTAGCCATAAACAAAAAATATTGAGTCTATAGTTTGCCATCCTAGAGAAGCTAAGTAATATGGTGAACTCAAAGAAAAACATATATAGATCCTTTTGGAAATTGGAAGCAGACAAAATCGCCAGGCAAAAGATGGGAGCATGGGGGTGGGCGTGGGGTGCGGGAAAGAGGAGAGGGGGAGAGAGAAGGGAGAAGGGGAGGGTTGGGGAGAGCTTGGGGGAATGGGATGGTTGAGATGGAGGAAGGACGGATATGGGAGCAGGGAAGGAGATATCTTAATTAAGGGAGTAATTTTGGGGTTGGCAAGAGGCTTGGCTCTAGAGGGGTTCCCAGGAGTCCACGGGGATGTCCCCAGCTAGGACCCTGGGCAGTGGAGGAGAGGGTGCCTGAACTTGGTTTGTCCTGTAGTCAGACTGAATATCTTGAAAATCACCTTAGAACCTTCGTCTGGTGACAGATGTAGATAGAGACAGAGACCCACATTGGAGCACTGGACTGAGCTCCCAAGGTCCAGTTGAAGAGCAGAAGGAGGGAGAAAACAAGCAAGGAAGTCAGGACCAAGAGGGGTTGGTCCACCCACTGAGACAGTGTGCCTGTTCTAATGGGAGCTCACCAAATCCAGCTTGACTGGGACTGAACGAGCATGTGATTAAACCGGACTCTCTGAATGTGGCTGACAATTGAGGCTGACTGAGAAGCCAATGATAATGGCACTGGGATTTGTCTCTACTACACGTGCTAGTCTATTTGGATGTGCAGCTTCCTAAGCCTGGATGGAGGGGGGAGGGCCTTGAGCTTCCTAAAGGGCAGGCTTCCCTGCCCTCTCTTAGGACTGAAGGGGAGAGGGGGAGGATTAGTGGGGGAGTGGGGGTGGAGTGGGAGGAGGGGAAAAAGTGGAAATTTTGATTGATATTATTTATAAAGTAATATAAAAGAAAACTTATTAAGAAAGTTTTATGACTATCATAATTTTGAAAAAATGTCTATCAAATTTTACCAGTTAAAAAAATTACAAAAACTGTTCCATGTGAAGAAACTTGGTTGGATAAATTATCACTTTAGAAAAAGCTCTAGTTCGTTCAAGGGGAGTGTGTCGTGGGGCATGGGTGGTATCCGTATGCCATAGTGTTCGTGTGGAGGGCATAGGACAGTTGGGGGAACCAGGTCTCTCTTACTTGCTGTGTGGCTGCTGGGAATCAAACTCAGTTACCAGGCTTGCTGCTAAGTGTCTTTACCCACTGAGCCATCTTACTGGTCCACGTTCTTTGATATTTTCTATTTTGTTCCCACAACATTAGCTTCTAATGGACACTCACTGATTTTTCTTTTTTATAGTTAGTAAACTATATATATATATATATATATATATATATATATATACATATATATCTTTTCTGTGAGTTTTCACATTTTTCAGTTTTAACTAGAATAGCTAGGATTTTGCGTTTGGATAACTCAATGCGGCAAATATTCCTGAGATAAGAGTCACCTAAAGTTTTCAAAACGTTTTCTTAGTAAAACTTTACATACATATAGAAGAAAAGGGATATAATGAACTGTCACAAATCAAGTTGCGTCATTAATGACCAAGATTGTGCCAGTCTTGCTTTATCATCAGATCTGCTCTTACACGAAGTATTTTAATGCGTGTGAATTGCCACTTGAAGTGTTTCATGCACAGCCAAGTTGTAGGCTGTTGGAAAGAATGGACTTTTCATTCTACATGCAGTTAATGTGCTCTGGTATGATCTGGTAGGAGACAGTCTCATGCGCAGTGATGTGCCAGAGCACCAAACAAACGCTCACCATGGCAACTGGAGATAGTGAAACATGAAATTCCTTTCCCAGCTGTTTCCTGACATAGAAAGTGAAACTTTCATATCTATGCTTAGTTCTCTTATACATTTCACACAATCAGGCTGATACCAAGAGGAAAAGCTCTGTGGCATCACTTGATTGTACTTTTTAAGAACAGCTTTGTCTTTGAGGCCTACTTCTGTTCTCTATAGTTGTTAACTATATTCCCTCTGCCAGTGCAGCAAAAAACATGGGCTTAGAAAATTCTAAAATCTTATTCTTTCTGCAATAACACATTTTTCAATTATTCTTAATTAAAACTATTATTAGCCAGAAAAGAAAAAAATAACTGAACATTGGGCCAGGTTCCACCTTAAAATTGAAAATATACTGGGATAGTTACCTTTCTCTATTAAATTAGGAGAAACTAAAAGGTTGAATTATTTACCTAAGACTACGTGACCTTCAGGGCTCTCCAGTCTGTCAGTTTACTGCATCAACTAAGAGACAGATGTGATTCTGAGCATTTAAGTCTAGGGGAATGTGAGACAGGAATAGAAAACAAAGATTGGAAAACCAACAGAGAAAGGTGAGGTAATCAGACTTTAGAAGCTGGAGAAGCTACAATAACCATAGGCAGGAGGAACTAAGTGAGCTGCATTTTGGTCATGTAGAAGCCAAAATGACAATTCTTTTGGTCTGCAGACAGTATATCCTTGAGAGGCCCTGAGATCACAGAGAAGGTTGTGGTGCGGGGGACACATACATTCATATCACTCTAGGTCAGTGGTTCTCAACCTTCCTAATGTTTCCTCATATTGTGACCTCTAACCATGAAATTATTTTCATTACTACTTCATAAATGTAATTTTACTAACGTTATGAGTCATAGTGTAAATACCTGTGTTTTCTGATGGTCTTAGGTGATCTCTGTGAAAGGGTCATTTGACTACCAGAGCAGTTGAGAATCACTGCTCTAGATTCTCACAGACACTACTGGCCAAACCCAGTTTGAGATTATCCATTCTGCAAACTGGCCAGCCAAGATTTCTGATACCAACAGAGATGTGGTGAAGGGAGCCACTCCAGGTACACAGCCAGGACTGCCGTTTTGAAGCAAAAGCAGCTTTACATCTTGGCCCTTTGGCTTCAACTAGCAAAGCACATACAAACATATAAGGTTTTGTTGTTGTTTTCTTTTGGAAAGCTTCAATTTGCACATGGACTCTTAAATTTTAAACCTATTTCTCAACCTTCCTTCTTTATCTAGTTTAGTGACCTAAAAAGACCAGACATACTTCTTAGGGGATTTTTAAAGGCTTATGGAAATAAATGCATTTAAACAAGCTTTGCAATTCATAGTCTCACCTGCCATGACCATAAAAAGAGAGGATATAATTTCCGTCTGGTTAGAAAGGCAATATGTGCATTCAGATAGTCATCAGTAAGCAAGTGCCAATCAAGTAGCTGTTTGTTTGCTTTACTGAGAGATAGACAGCAGTACACATAGGAAGTATGGTCCTTTCCTACAAGGCTTGGAATTGGGCCAGAGAAAATAGAGCACTGAGCTCCATGGTTGAGCAGTCTGTTTCCCCAGACTATATAGAACTATATAGCCTGCCTGACCCTGGGAAACTCCCCATAATACCAGCTCAGTTGGTGTTCTAAGAAGCAAAGAGTTCTGTAATGGTGTCTACAAGACTCCCTTCAATGATGGAGGAGTTACTTTCATTTAATAAAGAAACTGCCTTGGCCCATTTATAGGCCAGCCCTTAGGTGGGTGGAGTAAACAAAACAGAATGCTGGGAGAAAGAAGCCGAGTCAGTGAGTCGCCATGATTCTCTCACTCCAGACAGACGCAGGTTAAGATCTTTCCTGGTAAGCCAGCTCGTGGTGCTACACAGAATATTAGAAATGGGCTAGATCAATATATAAAAGCTAGCCAATAAGAGGCTGGAGCTAATGGGCCAGGCAGTGATTAAAAGAATACAGTTTCCGTGTAATTATTTTGGGTAAAGCCATCGGGTGCTGGGGACGCAGCCCCGCCGCTCATATTACTACACTTCAAAACCAGTAGTTCCTGGTTCTGGATGCATAATAGAAATAGCAGAGGAATTTTAGAAAAATAGATAGACTTCCTGACCTACACAGGCACAATCTAATATCCTACACACTGGCTCAGGTGTTTTCCAAAACTCCTTCAGTGCTTGTCGCGTGCTGGGCGGGAGGGAAGCCTTGCTAGACTAACTGGGTGGTTTCTGTCCTCAGGAGGGCACTGGAACAAATCATGTCCAAGTTTGTGACAGCATCGACAGCTGGGTTTCTTGTGCTGGGGAGATCCAGGGCTCTGAAGAAAACCTTGTCCTTGCTTCACAGTTTTGCCGTTATGTCTCTGGGCGTGGCTGTGTACATCTGAGTGACCTATCTCCAAGTTGAAGGACAGTTTTCAAGTAACATTTTCAATTTTTCAAGCAATTTTTTTTAGACATCACACTCTTTAATCATGTAATTTACTCATTAAAGTACATGATCAGTATTTTAAAGTTTATTTCTAGATTGATGCAACCATTCTTACAGATTGTATCTGTTTCCTCCTGAAAGAAACTTTATATCTTTTTCTTTTTAATCCTTAGTTTCAGAAGCACACTAGTCTCACTAGTCTTAGGCACCTCTTATACTACTGGAATTCCTTGTTCTCTGCCTTTCCTTGTAGGCAGATGTTTATATCCCACTTGTCTGTGCGTGGACCTGTGTGTGTCTAGATAACACTAAGAGAGGTCTCCAGTTTCTGCAAAGCTGAAGCCTGGTGGAAGTTCGTAGCAGGGTAAGAGCTCCTGCCGCAACCCTGTAGACTCCTAACTTCCTCATAGGTTTGTGTCTTTGCTGTGGGGAACTATTTCAAGCATATAATACTATGTCTTAGAATGAGGACTCTGGACAGCTGTCCTTGCCAAATTTCTGCCAGTGTATGGGATAGAATGGATTTGGAGGATTATTCCTCCTTGATGTAAGACAGAAAAAGTCTTTTAACTATTACCCGTCCCAAACACACATCTGCCACTAATCTCCTGCAGCATTGGCCACCTCTCCCTGTCTTAGCCCTGTGTGGTTTCCCCTCTTGCTCTTTTCTGACTTTGACTTTTCCTCTAATTCACACATATTACAGATTGGTTTTAGAATCGGAAGATGTTTTGCTCTGCTGTTTTGCTTTCATGTTAGAGAGCTATATTACCCTAAAGACTAGATGCAAATCACAAAATCCTATATAGATTATACCTGGTTCTATATGGTGCAATCTTCGACTAGACTGTAATCTTTAAGTATCTTGGCAGAGTAGAGCATCAGCTCTCTTTATCCTTAGATGAGGCGACAGTGTGTGGTCCCTAGAGTCATTATGGAGAACAAAGGGGAACACATGCCTAGTACCTAATATTGTCACTAGTCTCTTTTCCCTCATATGTGGTCCTTTAATAATATAGTCTATTCTATTTTGGAATCTGTTACTCATTCCCTGCCTCATGCTTCTCTCCTCTGTGACCATCCTACCAGCCACATATGGTAACAATAAACTAAGTCCTCCTTGTTATCTTTTAGAAAGAGTACTGTAGGTTTCTGATCTGTGTCAAATATGATGTGTATCATCCCCACATATTTTATTCACCAATATAAATGAATGAATTATGGTCAGTTATTTTCATCATTGAATTTTCTGTACTTGAATTTCAGTGAAAACATTTAACTGATTTGATATTATTAGCAGGAATATATATATATATTATCCTCAAGAAGCTATGAGGCAATGATTATAAAGTGGTTGTTTACTGGAAATTGAATGTCATTAGGGAATTTTTGTTAATGTTCTTGACATAATAATGGCAATGGGTTTATACTGGGACCTGTGCTAAATTTAAGGAGTTGCTTAGTATTTGAAATGTTTAGTGTTAAATTTCAAGACTTTTATAGCTTACTTTCAAGTACAGGTATACATCATAATCCTGTGCCCATGTATGTGCAAGCATAGCAAAAATATAGTGTACTGGATGATTTTGTTTCATTTGAGAAGAGGGAACATCAATTAAGAAAACGCCTCTATAGGGTCTGGCTTTCTTAGTTGGGAGTGGTGCCATCCCTGGGCTGGTGTTGACAGAGGTTTTTGTCCCACTGGGTCCTGGAGCCATTCAGTCCCAAAAAAACACACAGAGATCTACATTAATTATAAACTGACCTATTAGCAGAGGATTTCTTATTAATTAACTCTTATATTGTACATTAATCCATTATTTTTGTCTGTGTTAACTACGTGGCTTGATACCTTTTATCAGCAAGGCATTTTCATATTGTTTCCTCTGTGTCTGGGTGATGAATGTAGACTGAGCCTTTTCTCTTTCCAGAATTTTTCAGTTCTCATCACCTGACTATACTTCCTGCCTGTTCACCCCACCTATACTTCCTGTCTGGCTACTGGCCAATCAGCATTTTATTAAAACAGTACAAGTGACAAATCTTTACAGGTACAAGACCATTGTCCTACAGCAGGCTGGTGGTCACAGGTGCTATATGGAAGTAGGCCGAGAAAGTCATGAGGAGAAAGTCTGTAAGGAGCACCCTCCATGACCTCTGCATCGGCTTTTGCATCTAGATTGTTACCCTGTTTAAACCCCTATCCTGCTCCTTTGATGATGAACAGTGATATGGAAGTGTAAGCTGAATAAACCTCTTTCCTCCCCAAGTTTTTTTGTCCATGGTGTTTTATCACAGCAATATAGCCCCAACTAAGACATACAGTAACAATATTAATTAGCTTCTGAATCTAAGTAGTGAGAATACCGAAAATCAGGATATTATTCTTAAAACATTTATGTGTGTTTAGAAAACTTTAATAAAATGCTAGATTTAAAAAATCACTAGAAAAATGTTATCTAAGAAGGTATAAAAAATGTTGGGGCTTGATCATAAGTGATTTTTATTATTGTCATTTATTGCTAATGAAAACCTTTCCATTCATTTAAAATGTAATTTTTTGTTAATAAAAATACTACTGCCTATAATATATTTTTAAAGTTGAAATTGTAACTCATCATTTTGGAAAACACTCATTACAGATAACTCTCTGGAAATAGCATTTGGAATCTTTAGGCCTTGGGGGATTTTGTGTGTGTGTGTGTGTGTGTGTATGAAACTAAATGATTGGGACTTCAGTAAAAATCATTTAAAGCATTCCATTAAAAGAATTTTAAAAATGTGTTTAAATCATACACATTGTTAATACTTCAATGGGGAAATTTCTATCAACACTCCTGCTGGTGGGTAGTGTCTATGACTCACATTTGCCCCATGAGCAAGAAGCAGAGTGAGGTCCTTGCTTGAAGGAGAGGGGAGACTTGTACTGGAAAGAGCAATATAGGTTTTTCCTCTTGTAGAATGGAATGCCATACTGCCGGAAAGGAAAGTCCGCACTCAAAGCAGTGAAGCAGCAATGAAACCGTGGGTGTTGTTACTTTGCTGACACTGAAAAGGGAGATGTGGTTACAGAGAGCAAGCAAATGTGCTGTCCTGGTTCTGGAGTTATGAATCTTCAAGGAGACAGATGGGATAAATCTGTGTTTTTGTAGATTTGACCTTACCAGACACTATCTTCACACTGAGTGGCTCTTTTAGAGATGTGAAATAAAATAAATTTAAGTGAGATTTTTCTGAGATATGATATAATTCATGATTAGGGCAGCACTAAAACCTAGAAGAGAGCTAGGTTTCATCAGCAGGATGTGGGGGTGCTTTCACAGACTGAAGACAGATAAATTACTGGATTGGCTACATCTAGGCCTTTGCTTTATTTAGGTTTTGATCTACTAGGAGGCCTGTAGTTTTGTAGCCAATCATCTAATTGGCTGTTTAAAATCATTTGTGGTATCTGGACTTTCTTTTTATTTATAAAGTCCATTACTAATACAGCATTTAGCTTCTGTTTCAGGAGCTGATGCAAGAATGTTCTACAGAGCTAATCTCAAACTAATGGTTGTGTGATTTGAGGAAATTATTCTCTAGCTCTTAGTATTGTCATTGTGTTCACCAATTATAACTTGGTATATAGTTTTACTGTATATGTGAACTTGTGGACCTGCTTATTATTTGTATGCTTAATGAGACCAAGTCTCAACATGTTTCCCAGACTGATTTCAAGTTCCAGGGGTCAAGTAATCCTTCCACTTTAAGTTCCAGTAAGTCTATATTGTCACATTTGTGTTATACATAGGCCTTTAGGTCCTGTTGTTTGTTTTTGGTTTTGTTTTATATTTTTTTTTAAGATTCATTAATTCCTCATTGCCGATTGCTCTCACTTTTAGATAAGCAAACCCTTGATCTGGACACATAACAATAATAAGCCCTGCAGGAAATTCTTTTCATCAAACTGTTCAATATGGCTCATTTCAGTAGATTCAATTCACTTATCCCAGAAAGTGCTTTTGTAGGGGATGAAGTTTACATTCACTTAAAGTTATTCATATAAAATACAATGAAGGGAATGTTCTTGCCATAAGTGAGTTCTTTTATCTTGGCCATTTTTTTCCTTTTAATATATCTATTGATATATTAGAAACAACAGATTTGAAGTAAAAAAACTTGCTTTGTGACTGTTTCACATTTACTAGATATGTGTCTTAAAAACACCAAATTGCTAGTATGCTTAATTTCTCTTTTATAAAATTGGATAGCTCAGTTTTTCAGTTCATATAGAATGTCATAAAATATCTGTGGATAATGCAAATTGTTACTATTATTATTATTATTATAATTTCTGTCTACATATCAATGTTTTGATTCTTCTCTAGAAAATATATTATTTTCAAATTTGGTTTATTTTTTATTTTATTGTTCTAAGTGTATAAATGTTTAGCCTGTATGTCTGTGCACCATGTACAAGTCTGGTGTCTATGGAGGACAGAAGAGGGTTTTCCCCTAGAATTGAAGTTACAGATGGCTGTCAGTTACGATGTGAATACTGGTATCCAAACCTGTGTCCTTTGGAAGAGAAGTCTGTGCTCTTAACCATGGAGCCATCTCTAGCCCCTGCAATTTGGTTTCAATAAAGATGATCAGAATTGGAACCAACAGAGAACTGTCATTTTTCTCACATTTGACTCCCTTGTCTTATTTTTTTTCAGTGCCTAACACTTTTCACAGTAAGAAATTAGATAATGTTTTGTTTCTTCTTCTGAAGAGCATGCAAATATTTTTTTCTAAAAAAAGTGATCAATAGAGGAAAGTGAATGTATTGACTTACTTTACCTATTGTCAAAACAAATGACTATATGAACTTCTTGAAACTCTGTGTTCCTCATAAAAATACTTACATCTTTCTTTATTGTGTAGGAAAATAATGATGATTCTATTCATGCACATAATTAAAATTTAAAATCACAAATAGGAGCAGTTACATGCGTGGTCTTTCTCTTCATAGTTATAATTTCATATTGGTGAATATTTGATGGAAGAACTCTAAGAAAATGTAGAACTGTTGGAACTGATGGGTGACCTGTAAGGTTGTAGACCTTTGTTCTTTTACTAGATATCTGCTTGTGCCCATGCTGAACTAATGGTTAAGTATGGCTTCACATACAATATGGTCTTTAAAAGATCTCATCTCAATAATGAGCCAGATGTTTCCCCTACTAGCAATTCGTGCTTCAGAAATCCATGAGAAGTATACTTACAGGGGATTAGATGCCAAAGAGGCATTACCATCAGTTTTTCACATGGTTAGTTATAAACTGATTTCCTGACTCCTAAATCAATATCTGTATGATCCTATGGTTTTTAGAGCCTCTGAATAATGAAGAATTCCAATATTCTCTAGGGAACATAAAAGGGGTGCTTGTTTTCTTGTTTGTTTTGTTGTTGTTTATGCATTTGATCTTTCTGAATTAAAGATGCAATTGTCTTATATCACCTTCCTTTATTAATTATTACCTGCTTTTCTGTTTTTATATTTTTAGCATGTTAACAAAAAGAATTCTGGATCATCCTCTAAATCAGGAGAAAATAAAGGATCAGATGAGGTAATTTCTGTAATAGTTATTATCATTTTTTTTGCTTTGCTTTTAAAATTGTGACTCCTGTTTTGCAATATTAAATAATGATGTAGTAAGTAAGGTGTACTTATTGAACAGTTGACAAATTTAGGGATTTTTTATATGTATTTGAACTATGCTATGTCTGTGTGCATCTGTGCAATGATGTTTGTAAATGTGGATTCTGTAGGTGCACACGTACCCATGTGCATGGGTTTAGAGGTCAGAGGTCAGTTGCCTTCAACTTTCAGAGTCTCTGTTATTTCTCTGCTCTGTATACAAGGTTAGTTGACCTAGCCATTTCCAGGAATTCTCCTGATCTGCCTTCCATGTCCCTGGAGGAGCCCTGGGGTTACAGACTTTCACCCTATGAATCTCGAAATTTGAACTTGGATCCTCATGTTTACACAGCAAATGATTTTGACCACTGAACCACCTACCCAGTCTTAAAAAATTTATCTTGAACTAAGATGTGATTGAAGAATATTAGTCAGAAATCTTGAAAATAAAATCTCCATAGTGACCCTCAGAAAGGAACCTTTTGGGTAGTTTCAATTTTAAAACAGAGCTCAGTTTTGAATGTCTTCTGATTAGAATCGGGAGTTGTTTTGTTATGAGCATGGCAAATATAAAAAGAACCCAAATGCAATGGCAGGAGGGAATAGATGTTTTCAGGAGAATGCACCATGGAAGGAGAGCAGTGATGGCCTAGAATAACAGATCATTCAGAATGGAGACAAAAGGAAGAGAACTGTTTTTATCTACATTAGTTCAGTAGAGACACTGTAAGAACAATTCTCTGTCAGAATGGCTAAGATCAAAAATACTAAGGAAAGCTTATGCTGGAGAGGATGTGGAGTCAGGGGAACACTCCTCCACTGCTGGTGGAAGTGCAAACTTGTACGGTCATTCTGGAAATCAGTATGATGATTTCTCAGAAAGTTAGGAATCAATCTACCTCAAGATCCAGAGATAGAACTCTTGGGCATATACCCAAAGGATACTCAATAATACTACAAGGACATTTTTTCAACTATGTTCATAGCAGCATTATTTGCAATAGCCAGAACCGGTAAACAACCTATATGACCCTCAACTAAAGAATGGATACAAAACATGTGGTTCATTTACACAATGGAGTATTACTCAGCTTTAAAAAAAAATGACATCATGAAATTTGCAGGCAAGTGGATGGAACTAGAAAAAACAAACAAACAAAAAACAAAACAAAAAAACTATCCTGAGTGAGGTAACCCAGACTCAGAAATACAAACACAGTGGGTACTCACTCGTAAATGGATAGAAGATATAAAATCAGCCTGGTCTACAAGAGCTAGTTCCAGGACAGGCTCCAAAACTACAAAGAAACCTTGTCTCGAAAAACACACACACACACACACACACACACACACACACACACACACACACAAAAGAAGATATAAAGAAATGGGAGCATGGGGTATAGAGGGAGGAGGAAGGGTGGAGTGAAGAATGGAGGAAGGGGAATGGGAAAAATATATAGCCCAATAAAAACAATAATAAAAAGTTACAAGAAGAACAATTCTCCTTGCTTTGAGGTATGTCTTTTTTGCCCTCCTGAATATCTGCTTTGATTGATGGCACTCCATTGTGTACTACCAGTGCTGACCTACTTCATTACAGAAGTGCCCTGTAATAGTCTTGTTCTCCAGAGGGCACTGGGTTTCCATCTCTGTCCTGTTACTGATGTTTAGAGGATTACATCTGCTGGCACACAAGAAGCACTCTTCTGGGAAGAGAGTCCCAGTCAGGGACGTCATTCATTGTGAGTTGTTCACTCAAAGAACTGCTAGGGAAGAATTATACGCTGCTGTCTGCTCTCTTGGCAGATATTCTCAGTAGATCTCACCACTTTTCCTCAGAAGAAATTGCCTCATTTTGAATGGTTAGTAGCTATATGGCCCTGAAAGACTGGATACATAAAAAAACATACAGTGGTGGTCTTATTTTTTTTTTTCATTATCAATATTGAGCAAGTGCTTTTGTAAGTTCGGGCTCTCTTCCTTCTCCTTTTCTGTTCTGGAGCATTTATATGTAAGGAGGAGTCAAGAACTGGGACTTGCCATGTGCTGTTTTCTCTCCAACCTACCAATATCCATGAAAATGTACTTCAGAGTATTTCTTTGTGCTATGTTCTAGCCTTCAGCATTGCTAGTGTGCAAGTGTGCATGTATGTATGTGTGTGTGTAAGTCATTTATCCAACAGTGTGTTTATTGAGGCCAGAGGAAAAGTCTTTGAGGAGTTACTTCCACACTGTGGATCCCAGAGGTCAAGCTCAGGTCACCATAGATTGCAGCAAGAACCTTGACCCAGTGAACCACCTTACGGACCTTAATTTACAATGTTTCTTACCAATGATATTTTTATTGAAAGTTTTTGTTTCTATGAAATGCAAATTTTTTAAAATGAAAATAAATGTAAGATTCCATTCCATTTCCTTTAAAAATCACTAAATAATGAATTCCCATATGGAAACTAACATTTTTCATTTTTAATATTATGTCAGTATTGGACATTATTTAATTATTTTACCAACACTACCCTTTAAATATATTTCCAAATTAGTTATCTTTTAAATAAATTTTAATGAAACAAATTGCAGGAACTTTATGTCTGAAATCACAGTGTCCTTTATTCTTCAAAGGGGACATATACTCTGCGATGTCATTCTCAATTGATGTAGAGATTAAACTAGATGCACGCAAAGGAAAATCTTTTCTGGTACAGCAAAGTGCACGATAAAGTAGTTTCCATGCTGTTTTTCTGACCAATTGCATTATAATCTGGAAGCTTTAAAATCGTATCTTGAATAGACAGGCATTATTGGTGTAGGCTTAATTGCTACCACAGTCTTTGTGATATGTGGATCATTAAAGCCGGTCCTACTGTCAGAGGCTCAGGAGGACTACTCAGAAGCCTGTGCGTGATGCTGTTAGGAAAGAAAAAAAGATCTGATTCTGCCAAGGCATCCTTCACTTCATACTTAAACTGTCAAGTCATAATATAGATCAAAAGTGGAGAAAAACTGTTCTCCTGACTGTTAGCATTTGAAACAGTTCTGACGTTGTTCGATGCTCGAAAATTCACAACTCCTGACCCTGTAGTAGAGGCTGTTTGGCTCTGTTCCAACTGGAATACATAAAGTCTTTCCTCTCCCTCATAGCTTAAATTATGGCTTTAGACAAAACAAATTCAGTAGAGTGTAAACATATGAACGATAATCCATGAACCAAACGCCTTCCAATATTAAGAATTCTATGAGCTCTGGGATCTCATCAAATTCTGACTACTTCTTTTGGTTAGAGAAGATAAACATGGAAATTGATACTTAATAACTAAGATGTTTCCAAAAACAATTATCTTCTCAAAAATCTCTAATGCATGTGGCAAATGATGAGGTATTGTGACCCAGGTGATAGTTCAAGAAACAGTTACATTAAGCACTATTTTAACCTTTGTATTCATGGTATTACGGCTAATTCAAGAAACAGTCTTACATTAAGCACTGTCTTAACCTTTGTATTCATGGTATTACGGCTAATTCAAGAAACAGTCTTACATTAAGCACTGTCTTAACCTTTGTATTCATGGTATTACGGCTAATTCAAGAAACAGTCTTACATTAAGCACTATCTTAACCTTTGTATTCATGGTATTATGGCTAATTCAAGAAACAGTCTTACATTAAGCACTATTTTAACCTTTGTATTCATGGTATTATGGCTAATGCTTTTTCAGTTACTAAAGTGCGATTAGTAAAACCAGGGTCAGAAAATGGGGTTCAACCTGAAGATCTAAAAAGTAAAACAGCCAGCCACTGTCTCTTAACCTCAGTCTGAAATAGTGATCCTGTGTCTAGCATCTCAGAATGAAACGGTGTCTGAGAACTGTTTCCTCCCATTTTATAATCCTCTATAGGGCTGGAATTAAAGGCATGCATCACCATCATTAAAGGCATGCACTGCCCAGTTTCTATGGCAACTAGTGTGGCTACTGAGATTAAAGGTGTGTGTTACCATAACCTGGTCTGTAAGGGTGACCAATGGGACTGTTTCAGTCTCAGATCTTCAGACAGTCTTTATTTATTAAAATACAATTGAAATGCTACTACAAGTTACTGTATCTTTTCTTTCCAAAACTGCTGGAAAAGGGCCTCATGAAACTAATTCTTTTTTTCAATTATGTATCATTTCTTTTCTCTACCCCTCTTCTGAAAAACATGGGTAGGATTAAGAACATTTGAATGGGTTTTCTGTTACAGAGCTGTCATTGCTACTTGGAAGGCTGAGATCAGGGTGCCTAAACCCAAATTTTGTGTGGGAGTCCTCTCTGTGTGCTGTAATTACCATTAATGAATAAATAGACTGTTTTGGTCTGTTGATAGGGCAGAACTTATGTAGGCAGGGAAGACAGAACTGAATGCTGGCCGGAAGAAGAGTCAGGGAAACACCATGGATCTGCTGCCAGAGATAGATGTGCTCGAATTTTGCTGGCAGGCCACGACCTTGTGGTGATACACAGATTAATAGAAATGGGTTAAATTAAGATGTAAGAGTTATCCAATAAGAAGTTAGAGCTAATGGGCCAAGCAGTGATTTAATTAATACAGTTTCTGTGTGTTTATTTCAGGGCTAAGCTAGCCAGGTGGCTGGGACAAACAAGTGGTCCCTGCTCCTACACTAAGTCAATCTGATTTACAGTGTGAGGCCCTGTTTCAAAACAAGAAGGCACATGAGAAACAGACAAGTTTGTGTTTTGGTAATCCATTTTCAAACCAGAACATGAAGCAGGAATTCTTAAAGATTGTCTCACTTTTAGGCAAGTTCAACAGTCATTTCTCTGCAGGTGTTGCATGTACAATTCATCAAACAGTCTAGGCTAGAGCAGATACTTGCCCAGATGTCTAACCAATTCCATAAGGAGCCTCTTTGGTGCCCATCTTCCTCTTGAAGTAATTGGTGCTGCCAGGAGCAGATGTGTCTCATTGTCATGAAAAGTCCTAAGTTCTTAAAACATTTTAAATGCCATATTCTGAAGGTCTCTGAAAGATTTGAAGAATACCTAACTGAAATATATCTCTGTATATCTAGAAAACCCATTTAACATGACTACAAGCTTGGTTAGTATGACTATCTATTAACCTATATTTCTTAATTATACATTACATTTTTAATTGAGCTACACAAACACAATGCTTTAATTAAGATCAGAAATATATATATATATATATATATATAACAAAATTGATCTTAAATTTGTATCAATAAACCAAGATCCATATCAGTGTAAAATATTCATCTCTGTAGCATATCCCCCTTTAAATGTAAAAAAACATTTACAAAGAATATTTGGGAATATGGGCATAGTATTCTCCAATCTGCGTCCTGGTGTTTATTGGGCAAAGTAATTTTTTGAGCCATGTTCAAGGTGGTCTTTTGGAGGGTCTTGGTCCATCAAACCACATTAGTCTGGAAGAAATCCACAGATTCTCATCCTCTGTGGAAACAAAAGAAGAACCTCTTTTCCAAACAACATATCCTTAGACCCATATTCTGAATTCAAGATACCTTTAAAACATATATGCTGGTTTAGTTTAACAGCCCATACAATGAAATGTCTCTCTGTACTTAGCTCCTTCATAGTCAAAAAATTAGAAGAAAACACAATTTATATATATATATGTACATATATATATTCCAGTCTCTGAATTTTCCATATTTACATGGCTTATTTTTTTACTCCTTTTAATCTATTACTGTCTGTATTCTGTCTCTTTAAAGACTTTGTTTATTTTTTTTTAACAATTTGCTTCTTTTCCAACTTTCTATAGTCCTTTTCTTCTTTCTCCCACACCTCTGTACATTTATCCATCACTGTGTCCCATTTAAAGGTGTTTGTCTTCATTGCATATCTGTAATTATTTTCTGATGAGAAGTGCTTCTTAAAAGGCTAAGCTCTTCTTATAAACTTAAGTGACACCATTGCTAGGGCAAATATGGCACTGCCTGCTTGCCCCACCTAGTCCACCATGGCGAAGCTGTTTGCTGCCTCTGGGAGCCAGGCTCACAGCCCCATTTTTAGGCACACAGGCAGTCTATGTTTCCATTAAGCAAGTTGTAGCACTCTGTTCAAAAACCTCATTTAAATGCTCGGTCTCCTGAAACAGCCAGAGGTCGCTCTGGCAGCATAGCCCAGAAAGCCGGCATTTCAAAACTGCAGCTTTTTCCTGCTGTTGCTGAGTCAGGAAAAGCTCTCTTAAAGGAGATGTGGCATGCCACCACCAAACAGCAAGAAGCTGTGTTAAGCTCTTCATTTTTGTGTCTAGAATTCCTTTTTAAGTTTTTTAGGTTTTACATGGATTTTAGTTGGCCATGTGGGTGCCAATTTGTTTTATGGAGACTGCTTGGTCATTCCTGCCACTTGGCAGCTCAGACCTGATATAAGCACACATAAACTATATTATTTAAAACACTGCTTGGCCCATTTGCTCTAGCTTCTTATTTGATAACTCTTACATTTGAATTTAAAACATCTCCATTAATCTGTGTATCACCACGAGGTCATGGCTTACCAGCAAAGTTTCAGCATGTCTATTTCTGGCAATGGCTCCATGTCTTCTCCTGACTCTGCCTCCTTTCTCCCAGCAATCAGTTTAGTTTTCCCTGCCTACCTAAGTTATGTCCTATCTACAAGCCAAGTTAGTTTATTTATTCACCATTGGTATGCACAGCATACAGAGGGAAATCCCAAATCATTGATTGCAGGGAGCTCAACCACATTGACACATCTACAAAACAACCTCTACACCTAAGGCTCAAGGAATATCACAGAAGAGGATCTTAAAAGATTGTGAGGACCAGAGGACCAGGATAGGACATCTGCTTCAAGACAGTGTATTCTGTATATGACAGCAAAGATTGCACCCATGAGATCTCAAAAATATGATCTCCTAAACAAGACATGTACAATGACAATACCAGCTCTCATGCTGTCATGGTTAGTTTTATGCCAACTTGACAGAAGCAACAATGATTTAGAAGGGGGACTCTCCATTGATAGTTTTATAATTTCCTTCATAAGGCAAATCTGGTTGACTTCTTGATTAGTGATTGATGTGGGAGGGCCCACACTACCATGAGTAGAACCAGTCCTGGACAGGTGGGTGTTGACTGTGTAAGAAAGCAGGCTGAGCGAGATATGAGCAGCAAGCTGGTATGCAGCGTTCTTCCAGGGTTTCTGTTTCAGTTCCCATCTCCAAGTTCCAACCTTGAGTTCCTTCCCTGACTGCTCTCAGTGACAGAATATGAGTAGAGTGTTGTAAATTAAAATAAACCCCTCCTTCCCAAATTGCTTCTCATCATGGTGGTGTTTGGTGTTTTAATACAGCAAAAGACAGCTAGCTAAGACATATACCGATGAAACCTTACAAGGTCCCACTCCAGATGATGAACTATGGACAGCTAATACCTACTGAAGAGAGAATCACTCTTTTCCAGGCATGGACTGTTTGATAGATTATCTGAACTAAGTGGTCAATATTACACAGGTATACAAGTCATACTAAATGGATTCAGCCACTTATAAATTTGTATGTATGCATATATGCATGTAACAATATATTTTTATATGTTAGTGTGTATATATGTCCATGTATGAATGTATTTAAGTACATGCATATACTTAAGTATATGTATTAATTAGGGTTCTCTAGCGTAACACAATTTATAAAATGAATCTATATATGTAAATATATATACATATATAAAGGGGATTTATTAGAATGATTTACAGGATGCAGTTCGGCTAACCCAACAATGGCCGGTTGTGAACAGAAAGTCCCAGAATCCTTAAGTTGCCTAGTCCATGAGGCTGGAGTTCCAGCTGGTCTAGGTAGTTGCTGGAATTCTGAAGAAGTAGACGTAATGTTAGTAAAAGAATGGGCTTTCTAGCAGTGCTAAGGCAAGTAGGCAAAGAGCAAAACCTTCCTTCTTCCCTTACTTATATAGACTTTCAGCACAAGGTGTGGCCCAGATTAAAAGCATGTCTGCCTGTCTCCAGATCCAGATTAATAGAATGTGTCTTCCTGCCTCAAATATCAGGGTTAGAAGTGGATCTCCCTAATTTAAATTAAGTAAAATTCCTTCAGAGATGTGCCCTCCATTTCTGTATTTTAGTTAATTCCAGATAAGCCTTTGTTTACCTTTGAGGATATTCAGATAGTGCGCTACAGTTTAAGTAGTTCAACAAACAGGGACCCAAACCTATTTTTAGCAGTTATTTGAGCATGGTAGCTTCCAAGTTAAGCCTTTGAAAGCTTCAGCAGTCATTCAGACACAAAAGTTTGTGTAGTCAAAACTGTCGTTCATAGCATCAGAGCAGTCACTTGTAGATCATTGCAAACTAGAGTCAGAACCCTGGGCCCTGGACTCTGGGATTCGTTTTTATGTCTTAAGTAGAAAGGTGGGCCAGTGCCCTCATACACTCATCTTCACTGTATGTGAAGACAGAAACGAGAATTGTTGGGTTGGGGATAAGCTGCAATCTCACCAGCTGCCTTGTGTGAGGCAGATGGCATCATCATCACTGAGTATCTGGGGAATATAAACTTGAAAACCTGCTTTTTCCTTTATTTTATACTGTGCATGAATCAACTCCAATAGTGATTAAATCAAAGTCACCAAGAATGAATCAGTGTCTCATTAAAAAAATAATAAAATAGAGATTCCTGGAGTCATTTAAGCAGGAGTGGTCCAGATTTGAATTTTCTTCTCCATGATCTCTATGGCTTACATCTTCTCTCTGTTGTGCGAGTCTGAATCTGTGCCTGCCTAAAGGGTGTCTTGTGAATCTGTGTCTGTGTTCTGTCTGTGTATCTTTCCCTGTGTATATCTGTGTGTCTTTATCCTTGGTACAGGACTTTGCTCTGTTTTTATTGAACAGCTCAGACAGTATCCCATAGGGGAAGGAAGAGGATACTTCTCAGAAATCTTAACTAAGTTTCCTAAGGGGCTAAGCCACTGGATCTGACTGACCCCAACCGACCCAGACAGCAAACAGTATTACAGTCATCATGGTTCATCAGCCAATGTCCCTATGTCTATAACTTTGTGTTCAAACTTTATTGTGAATTTTAGGTGGTTGATTTCAACCTTTATATTTACTGCTTTCAACAACTGAACCATATGTATTACTCTGGGTCAGGGCATGGAAGAGTAAATAATTCAAGATTACAGCTATGCCTTAAGTTGGGTTGTAAAAGTTGATTATCTGGAAATCCACGGAAAGTAAGGGTAGTTGTTACATTGTCCTCTTTAAAGGCAAAGTACACAGTAGGATAGCAGTCTTTAGTCTTAAGTGACCACAAGGTGGCCTGTGGTTGTGTGATCCAGCAGAAGTTCCAGTTTCAGAATGGAAGAAGTATTTTCATAATAATGCATTGTCATAATATCCAACCCTTCTTTGGGATTTATTAAAATTCTTAGATTGTTAGGCTTATATTTCTCATAGAATTTGAAAACATTTTGATCATTTTAAAGTATTTTATTTCTATACCTTCACACCTTTCCTTGGAAATTTACAGTTACATGTGAACTAGCAGCTTGACTTCACCCTACTAATGCCCACATGCTCTTTGTACTTTCCTCTGACTCTTTTGCTCTCTGTGGTCTTTTGGGACATTTTCTTTTCTTTTTTTTTTTTTTTTTTGGTTTTTCGAGACAGGGTTTCTCTGTGGTTGGGACATTTTCTGTTACCATGCCTCCAGTGTTTTCTTCTGCAATTTGTAATCAGTTCCTAATTGCATTTTCTTTACATAGATATTGATTACTATATCCATATTGATTATATGTTGATATTGATGATATATTTATAGCACAATATCAAAACTAGGGTATTGATGCTTGTGCATCATGTATACATCATTCTGGCCCTGTTACTATTTGTGTAGATCTGTGTCACCAGCACTACAATGACGATACTCTTGACACAAGGCACTCTGGAAACACCGTGTGGGAAATAACTCTGTATTTTATTTTGTCTGTGTATGTCTTGTCTTGTTACTTTTGGTTATTCTATATATACATATATATATTTATATATGTATAAATAATATCTTGTTCATATATCTTTGTTCCTACCATATTGACCTCAGAATTTTCTTCTGTTTGTTGATGGCAGTCAGCATGTGTTCGACACATCATATGTTCTCAATATACCCAAGTACTATGTATACTGTTTTCAGTTTCTTGATGTTATAGTGGTTTACCTTTTTATAGAAAAGTTCTTGCTTTTATTTCTCTAAGACAACATTTTCTAAGTATAATTATGTCCTTAAGATCTATTACTAAATCACCCTCCAGAAAAGTTGTGTGACTTTATGCTCTGTCAAACCATAAAAAAGGGGGTAGGCTCTATATAGGAAATGACATTTTTGGAAGGACTTCATGGTTCAATATGGTGACTGCTCGGGTGAGGATTTTTGCGAAACTTGCTTATCTTTGTATTATTTAGATATTCTTCAGGCAACACTGCGAAAATTACAAACTTTCATTTATTGTGTGTGGTAGCGTATTAATCTGACTGCTGTTTAATAAAGTGTTTTAATGGTATGATCATTTGCACACTGTTCAGGTGTTCTCTCGAACTGAAATTAATATTTTCTGTTTCCAAGAAAAAAGAAGCCAGTTTGGGGAGCAGTCAGCCATCCAGAACCCATGCTGGTGGAGCTGCCACAGCCACCAAGGTAGGTCATTTCTGAATCCAAGAAAACCTTTGTTCTTCTCTGTTCTACAAGAAAGGCATCAGTCAGTGAGGCTCAGAGGGAAAGTAACCAGTATACATACACCCCAGGACCCCAGTCTTTAGTGTCATCCTTTCTCTGGCAAGGCTACACTTGCTAAAACTCTGTAAACATCATTACCAATTGGTGTGCCAGTGATCACGTACCATTGCCCACAGGAGGCATTTATCACTCAGCCACATAGGTGCTTGCTTGCTTTGATATCTGACTGAAAGAGCATTACATACATAAAATTATTAGATATATGATTTCTAAAGTGTGAGAAGAAAGAATGTAGCTTTTAAAAATTATATATTATTTGTGTGTTAGTTCCTATGTGAGCTTTTGTGCACCAAGCAGGTGCAGGTGCTCTCTGAGCCAAGAGGTGTTGGAAGCCCTGGATCTGGAGTTACAAGTAGTTCTTGTAACTGACACGCATGCTGACATGCGTGGAAAATGAATCCAGGTCCTCTTGAAGAGCAGGTGCTCTTCCCTACTCGACCATCTCTCCCATCCTGGATGGAGCTACTTCACATAGTTTGAATGATTTAAAATCTAGTAAAACCATTTATGGTATAAGTATTGCGACATATAATGTGTTCAATAGGTATTATTATAATAAATATCTGTAAATAGTCTTAGGCTTTTTCATATACTGTGAGCAAACTATTGTTCTGTTCTACTTCTTCAGAAAATAAATCAAATATCTCTCATAGTCATTTATCACATCAGGCTCTCTGCTAAGCGTTGTGTAAACTCCCTCAGAATTTTATATTATTTATTTTTCTATTCCTTAGGAAACAATAGTTCGGAGAGGTTAGGTAAACTTGATGTGCTCCCCTCATGAATAAGATAGAGTTTGGATTGACCTAGGTTTCCTGAATGGCCCTTCACAATGAGAGGTTCCATGAAATCTGAGTATTTTATTGTAATATTAAAACCTCTAAGCTTTGCAACTTATTACAGAATCACTGCAGCATCACTTTTCAAGTCAAAAAATAAAAGAAAATTTTCTGTTGATCCTATTTCTACTCTGTGCTGTGGTCAGTTATGTACAAGATTATCTGAAACCTTATGCTATTTCAGAGTTCTTTACACAATATTTTATTTAAACACCTTTTCTTTAAAGCTAATGATTATCCTATGAAGTCTGGTGATTTTTAAATTTATGCCATTTTTGATGAATGGTTGATGTTTTAGTGTGTCTAAAATCATCAAGGTACTCAATCCAACAGTCAGTAAAAAACTAATGTTGAGCCTGTAAAATCAAGTTAGCGCCAGTACCACTGAAATTTAAGGTCTTGAGTTTATCTTATAGACCTTTTCAAATCTCTCTTCTACTGCCCAGTAAAAATTACTAAAGCATTGTAAGACGATGACTCTTAAATATCAGAGTTTACTGTTTTAGAGCTGCACTATTTTAACCTTTGCTGATGCTGGGGATCCATGACACTGACACTCGCTCAAGAGGTACTGCTTCCGTGGAGTAGCAGTGTGAAGTTTGGGTTTCCTCTTTGCCATGCATTTTCATTTATTTATTTATTCATTCATTCATTTATTTATTTATTTATTTATTTAATATGTATGCAATATTCTGTCTGTGTATATGCCTGCAGGCCAGCAGAGGGCACCAGACCCCCTTACAGATGGTTGTGAGCCATCATGTGGTTGCTGGGAATTGAACTCAGGACCTTTG
This sequence comes from Chionomys nivalis, assembly GCF_950005125.1. NCBI lineage: Eukaryota > Metazoa > Chordata > Mammalia > Rodentia > Cricetidae > Chionomys > Chionomys nivalis. The sequence continues at coordinate 69,333,100 of NC_080100.1, forward strand.
AAAGAGCAGGCAATGCTCTTAACCTCTGAGCCATCTCTCCAGCCCCTTTACCATGTATTTTCTTATTTAAATGACTGAGCTCAGCAGCAGGTGAATATGATCTTTGTTGTAATGGCTGCTGTGAAGCTGAAAATGAGATAGAATGTATTGAAGCATGGCACCCTGGGCTGGACAGCTGCCAACTCCTGTGAAACCTGCTCACCATGGTTCCTCTGGTCAATCCTCATTATTTGTTGTTAAGGTACTGAAGAAGATTTTCCAACTCTTAATTTTATGTTATTGGGGCCTATATTTAATGCCTTACATCTAATTTATGCCTTTAAAATGTGATGTAATTTATGAGGAAATCCATGTGCACAGTGGTACTTAGTGAAGTCATTTGAAGGTTCCAGAATTACTGGATGTTCAGTACTAAGGATTGGAAAACAATCCCTAGTTTTTTTCTAGCATAGATATGTGACGTGAGAGACCTTTTCTATCATTTTTTTCACACAGAAAGCTACCATCTCACCTTTCTGAGGTTAGGTGATCAGTAAACCTGTTCTCTTTTTAGAAATAGAGGGACATGGCATAGGTGAAAACTGGAAGCATTTTGACCACATCTTTTTTGTTAAAGGAAAGCTTGAAAGATCTTTCCTCGGCTTTTATAACTGCCCTTTATCCTTTAATCTCAGGTTTCACCTTGCTCTTCCTTGGTGCCTTTCTGAGTCACTTTCTTTCACTAGTTTCTTGAAGACTAGATTTTGTAGGGTTTAATTGTAACTCTTTTGCCTTCTTAGTTCTTAGGAGACTTTAGGCTGCATTAGTTACCTTTCTATTGTGATCAAATAGGATGACTAAGGAACTCACAGAACGGAGAATTTATTTGGACTGGCAGTTGCGGAGGGCTAAGAGGAATGGTAACGAGGTGGGAACATGTAGCAGGAAGCTGAGAGAACACATCTCAACATCAAGCACTAAGCAAAAAGAGTGAGCTAGACCTGGTGTGAGGCTTTAAACTTTGAACGTCTGCCATGAGGGCAGCAGTTCCTCCAGCAAGGCTGCACCATCCAAACCTTTGTAAACAGTAAAGCAACTGGTGACTAAGTGTCAAGTACTGCAGCCTAGGGAAGACACCATTCAAACTACCACATAGGCATTTGCCTGCTTCCTTCCATACCATGTTGAAAGGGCTGTAACTCAGTAATAGCATCTCAGGGAACAATAAAAAAAGCAGGGGTTATTAGTGTGGAATAAGTGAAGCCTTTTACTGCAGAATTGCCATAATACATATAAGAAAGCAAATATTATCCTGAAACAGAGAAGTCATACCAAATGGCAGATACAGCAGGCTGTCAAGTTTAATCCTAGTTTTCTTGATTATGGACACATTCATCATGACAGTTAAAATAACTAATAATTTTATACTTGTTGATAACTATTAAATCAGAAATAAATGTGTTTTTGATTTTATGCTAGTGATGTGTTTATAGAATGTTTCTGCCTATTCCTAAACAGAATTTGTCCTAACAAAGTTAATGATTATCTTCATAAGCAATATCCTGTCTGCCATGTAATTATAGGCTTAAAAGATCTAAAATTATGACATAATTTAGATATATCTAACTCAAAATAGTGACTGAAAAGTGTTAAGCACCTAAAATTCAGTTTTTAATAAATAATGAACACTGATGAAATTGTCAACTTTATATAGTCTCTGACTAAAGTCAATATGACAATAATTGTGAATCATAATTTGTCATTTGGTTTTATAACTGCAAGAGTCCTGACAACTATTTTGATCATCAAAATAGCTTGTATGGTTGTCTCAGTAGAAGAGTATGCTATCAGGATATAGTATTCAGAGTTATGTCTGATTAGAACACACCCTGACTACTAGTTTAGGATAGAAAGGAATTTCTTCAGGGACAGTAAATAGTTCATAGACAACTCATAAAAATCCAGCAGAAGGAGACTCAAACTTTGCTCCTGTATTACTGTACAGCATCACATAGATCTTTTCTGTCTAAATCCTGCTACAACCACGGCCCAGCATTTAGCTCCATTAGGACTGGTAGCAGAGCCTGTTGCTGTCAAGCCCGTTCTGTAGAATTGCTGTTCTTATGGTTAGATGCCTCTTCACATTGTTCACCTCCAAGCTCTTCTTAGTAACAACAAAAGAATTTATTTTTATTTTTGTGAATGTGTATGTGTATGGTTATATGCCACATGAGTAGGTGCTCTCAGAGACCAGAAGAACGTGTTGAATTCCCGGGCCTGCTATTTTAGGCAATGGTAAATTGCCTGGTGTGGGAACTAGAAACTGAACTCAGGTGTCCCGGAAGAAAAGCAAACCGCAGCTCTCATTCTGAATTTTCCAAGTATAGAACATTTGACGAGCCAATGTAACTAACAAGACTCAATCTTTCTACAAGAGACTATGGACATAACTTTTCTACATTCTAGTTTGGGGAGACACACACTATTGAAATGAAAAATTAGCAATATACTAAAGATTTTTAATGTGCCATCAGCTGTCAAGTGGCAAGTCTTCACTAAAGATCGAAAGACACAGGAGAACTCTCTAATTGAACAGAAAGTTCAGTTAGGTCACTGATGGTTTGTTCCTCGGCAACAACCTGCGTATAAACAGAAGAAACCACACGCACCATTTTTTTTTTTCCAGTCTGGATGGGAAAAGATCAACAAAAGCAAAGCAGCCTTCAGGGAAATGCTTCGCACATCTTAACTTTGGTACTACAGACATCCAAAGCTCTTGCTTTTCTTCCTTCTCCTTAGTCAGCGCCAGGAGCTGGACTAATTCTGATGTTCAAAATTAGAATCCCCTGGGTACTCTGAATCATGTGGGTCATACATATACTGCAATGTACTATGAAGTGGCACTTTAACCTCATAATCATATCAATATTGTTGCTTAAGGCAAGGATAAGTTCTTGAATTTAAAGGAAAATTCATTCTAAAATTAGTAATCATAAAATAATTGCAGCACATTTTAAAATATTTTCTAAGTAACGTACAAGTGACTAACATTTGTCAATACATTCCTGCTGGTAACCTTCATGTTATTTTTATATACAATTGAATCTTTGGAAGTTATTAAAATGAGATTTCTGATTAAGGAAGTCTGGGGTGAGGCTGATACTCTGCTTTTCTCACAAGCTCCCAGCTGTTTAACTACTCTGTCTTTAGATTACCTGTGTATCAATGGAGAATTTGGCCAAAATGAACATGTTCAGCTTTGAAGCCAAAGAATCAATTCCCAGTGTGGAACAAGATGTAGTATTTTAAGTGTTGACTAGGCACAGCCAGGTGATGAAAACACCATATGATCTGAAAACCATAAGCAGACAGAGGACAACCCTCAAAGAACATGACAAGCACAGCAATGGTTGGCCACAGAGGCAGGAAGAATGTCTTTGCTCCTTTCCAAGCCTGGGAGCCCCTTTCTCCCTGGCTAACTTCACTGGACAGTTTCCTTCTAGCCCTGTGGTTACTCTTCTGACTCATCCTGGGCCCAGAAACCTTCCCCTCCACCCACTTTTCATTGAAGTCACAGCTGCCTAATGCTGGAAGCTAGGAGCCAGGACTGGAGTATGTCCAACCAAGTCAGGAGGAATATCATTCAGTAAAAACTAGGAGAACTGAAATACCCTACTTCTCCCAAGGAAAGAACAATTCTCACAATCAACAAGAAGTGAAATTTAAGTTATATTTTCATTAAGATGAATTCTAACAAGATATTTTGGGGGACTATAAAATATCACAGCTGGACATTGTCTTACTTCACAGGCTCTATTTGATAGAAGTAAAAGAAAACTGAAAACAAGTCCATTGTGCTGACCTCCCTGAGTGGGAAGGCAGAGTGGCACCTGCCCCGACTGGCAGTGGGATGTGGAGAAGAACATAACAGGGAAAGGGAGAGCTTCGCTCCCCAGTGATCCTTAGTTATCACCTCTGTGTTGGCATCTCAGCTGGGACTGAGGTCTCCACTCCTCAAACACCTGTCACCATGATTCCCCTCACTCCAATTCCAAGCCAAGGACAAGGGCGGTTATCCTAGTAAGTTTGTGACTTTAGAAAAACTTAGATTGCCATGTGACTTTTAAAATATGGTAACTAACTGCATCAGTCACTTTTTAACTTGGTTTTCTTCTCAAAGAGTTGTGCCTTAATTAACTAATTTATTTATCTTCCTAGAATAGCAGTATCCATTTATGAATTCACATATTTTATTCACTGGTTTCAAAACATTTTTTGATGTTTTCAAATGTGAAATTGTATAATAGTCAATGATTTAGTACAATTCAGATTCTGTTAGACTGTTCTTTTTAAATTTTTTCTTTCTTTTTTTATTGTTACTTAAAAAAATACCAATCCAAATTCTTACTCCCTCCCCTCCTTTCAGTCCCCTCCCTCTCTCTCCACAGACCCTCCCCCACATCTCCAGCCCTAAGGGAGTGCCATGCACCCCGCCCTGTGGAAAGTCCAAAGACCTCCCTACTACATCTAGGTTGAGCAAGGTTTACATCCAAAGAGAATAGGATCTCATGACGCCAATATATGCAGTAGAGACACATCCCAGTGTCACTATCAGTGGCCCCTCAGTCTGCCCCAGCTGTCAACCCCCTTCAGAGGGTCTTGGTTGTTCCCATGCTCATTCACTCCTAGTCCAGTTGGAGTTGGTGAGCTCCCATTAGCTCAAGCAAACTGTCTCAGTGGTCAGTGGATGACCCCCTCATGGTCTTGAATTCCTTGCTCATACTCTCACTCCTTCCACTCTTCAAATGGATCTTGGAGCTCAGTCCAGTGCTCCAATGTGGGTCATTGCTTCTGTTCCCATCTGTCATTGGACGAAGGCTCTATGGTGATATTTAAGATAATCATCAGTCGGACTACAGGGTAACGTCAGTTCAGACACCCTCTCCTCTATTGCTTGGGGTTTTAGCTGGGGTCATCCCTGTGAGTTCTTGGGCATTTTGGGCTCTAATCAGGTTTCTTGCTAACTCTATAATGGCTCCCTTAATCAAGATATCTCTTCCCTTGTTCTCATATCTGTCCTTCCTTCATCTCGACTATCCCATTCCCTCAAGTTCTCCTCAACCCCCCTTCTCCACTTCCTTCTACTCCCTGCCCCCAACTCCCAAATTTTTGTCTAATTCTAATTTCCAGGTGGGTCTATACATGTTTTTCTTTGGGTTCACCTTATTACTTAGTTTCTCTAGGATCCTGAGCTAAAGGCTCATTGCCCTTTGTTTATAACTAGTATCCACTTATGACTGAGTACATACCATATTCGTTGTTTTGGGTCTGGGTTACCTCACTCAGGATAATGTTTTCTAATTCCGTCCATTTGCATGCAAAATTTAAGATGTCATTGTTTTACTGCTGAGTAGTACTCTAATGTGTAGATGTGCCACACTTTCTTTATCCATTCTTCAGTTGAGGGGCATCTAGGTTGTTTCCAGGTTCTGGCTATTACAAATAATGCTGCTATGAACATAGTTGAACAAATGCTCTTGTACTATGATTGAGCATCTTTTGGGTATATTCCCAAGAGTGGAATTGCTGGATCCTGAGGTAGGTTGATTCCCAGTTTTCTGAGAAACCACCACACTGATTTCCAAAGTGGTTGCACAAGTTTGCATTCCCACCAGCAACGGACGAGTGTTCCACTTGCTCCAGCAAAGGCTATCATTAGTGTTTTTGATCTTAGCCATTCTGACCAGTGTAAGATGGTATCTCAAAGTTGTTTTGATTTGCATTTCCCTGATAGCTAAAGAAGAAGAACATGTCCTTAAGTATCTTTTGGCCATTTGAAATTCTTCTGTTGAGAATTTTCTGTTTAGTTCAGTACACCATCAATCTGTAGTTTTACAGGTGTTTGGAATCGGTATTACCATTGCTACCTTTCATTAACTTCATGACTTCAAATGGCTATTTAGGGAGTGTGCTAAGAAGGATGTCAACCATTGCTGCTCATTTTGTTAGTCTAAAAGTGACATCAAAAAGAAGACCTGCCATCCTCTGCCGCTTACAGTACTTAGGGCACATAGGACATGTGGCCTGCATCACACATTGTGGGCTTAGTTACCTAGCCTGGGGATGCCAAGCGCCACCACTAGAGAGCACCAAGGGACCTCAGCCCAGGCGGAACAGGTTCAGTGCAGGAGTCCTGAGGAGGAGGGCGAGAGCACCGGCAGGCCCCGCCCAGCCCTGTGAGTCACTCTGAGGGTTCAGTTTACACTCGGAACTGAAAGGCGGAGGTTGAGTTTCTACCGGAATGCAGTCATCCCCTAAACCAAGCTGAGGTCTCCGGCCCGGCATCACGCTCTGAGTGAGTACTGATTTGGGTCGCTTTGCTCCAAAACCGCCTCTGCCTTTCGCGAGCTCTAAACCTGTCTGTGCCAGGATCCTGCCTCTGACTCTTGGCCGGGGATTCGGTCTCTTTCTGTTGTCATGACTGAAGCTAGCATTTCTCCCCAGATAGGCTCTAACTCTGAAGGACTTTGTTCTCCACCCTTCCTGTCTGGAACACTCTTGCTGGCCCTATAGCTGGGAAGTTATCTGCTGACAGGACAAGAAGGATTACAAAATAGGGGTTTGTGCCCCCTGGACCTCATGTTGAAAGAGTAACAGCAGCAGCTACCTAATGATTTGGCTTGACACTCTTTGGTCTCCAGCATCAGATGCCCCCCCCACCCGACCCTGGAGGCCTGTGCCCAGCCCCAGCCCCAGGGCCCCCAGTCTATCTGTTTCAGAGAATGAGCTCACTGTGTGTGACCTTTCAGTGTACCTGACACATACTGGGTGTGGTGGGGCAAGTGTTGTAACACGTTTGAGCTCTGTTTCCCTGAACATAAACCAAGACTGTGGAAGGATAAAGTCACTGATGAAAGTTTCACATCTATCAAGAACACAGAGTCTTCCCAGAGATTTCAGAATGTCTTCCGAAGTACTAGGGCTCCACATTGTCCACTTGTTTACTCTCTAAGAAGCAAGTTCATTATTCCCATTGTGCATGCACCTTGAGAAAACAAGAGAGAGTTTATGCAGCTTCCCACATTCAGTAGAACTGGGAGCCAGGAGTCTTTAAGAACCCACCACTCAGTCAGTGAGACACGGATGCTTTATTCAGAAACTCTGGAAGCTTCCTGCATGTCATTTTTTTTTTCTAGAGGGAATTTCTCCAGTGTAGAGCGGCTCAACAAGGAGCGGCATGTACTGCTCAAAGACAGAATGTGTGTTCTCTTACCAAGAGCTAATATTTTGCTTGTGGGAATGAATTTAATTTTCAATATCTGGAAGGAGTATTAAGTTTCATGGGGATGTGGTAAGGGGTTACACTTGACTCTAAGACGCTTAAAGGGCTGAAATGAACTGGCAAAGGTTAGCAATTTCATGTCAAACTAGAAAACTCACATTGGAGACTAACGGAGAAGTAGAGGAGACGGCCATTGGAGTGAAAGAGTAAAGAAGGAAAGCGTGCGAGTGTGTGTGTGTGTCCGCGCGCACACATTTTAATAACTTCTTGTCTGTTACAAACTTGTGCTTTACACACTGTGAGATGGTGTTTATGAAGCAGTCATTCTGAAATGAATGCTGTCTTTGTTGCAGTTCTGTTGTTTTGAGAGAGGATTCCCAGTGCATGATTACATATAATTATCCTTCAAGTAACTTCAGTTAGACTAGAGACAGTTCCTCTAGTATCTGGAAGGATTGGATAAGAATACATCTCCCCCACAATGAAAATGTAAAACAATAATTTAGAAGAATGAAACCAAACAGAAAAACAACAAAAATGGTGTAATTAGTTTGAACTAGTTTCTTAAAATTTGGTGAGGTATTAGTTTTCCTATTGATGATTTGTAACAATGGCTATATCTTTAAGTCATTACATATTCTTAGGTAGAAGTACTTCCTTTCCACAAATATCAGCTGTCTGATGAATCTAGGCTTGTATTCTTGTGCACACAAATGTCTTTGCATCTTCTCCCTATTAAAAAATATTACAGTTTCCTCATTTTGGAGATGATGTGAATCTGAAATAAATATATTAGCATCCTTATGTTTGGACTGAGAGCATACTTTTTTTTCAGTATGCTGTATTAATAATAGGACTTCTGGGAAAGCACAGTTGTTCTTCATAAACAATTATATGTTCCTCCGTGAATGACTTGCAGAAAAGCACATCAGTTACCCATTGCTTTTCAACAGACAACTTTTGGAACTTTGTGTGACAGTTCCAAGTTATTCTGTTACCTTGATATTTTAAGGATAATTTACAACATCCAGAACTTTATGGCTTCTGAGTATGTCTATGCATTTGAACATTAGGTATTCGGATACCAACTATATTCATGTTAGTAGCAAAGAGGCATTGTTTAGTTCATACATAGTAGTGCTCTATATTGTCTACACTAAACAGTAATACGTTACTTCAAAGTGACTGCAATAGGCCCATGAAAATAAGTTAGCATAGTTTGTATTGAAACAATATTAATACTCATGGACACATTTTCTGAAAAATACTATGTTCTGAACTACACTGAGTATTGATATGACAGTGATGATGTAGATATAAAATACATTTATTGAATCCATCTTAAATATTAGGAAAGTAATATCACCCCCCATTTATTATTTCCTCTGATATATTCAACAGCTATCTACAAAAAACTTTCTAAGCATTGAGTCTTAATGCATGAAAGGTTATTGCATAATCTAGTCTCGTTTGGTTGCAATAACCTTAGTTTTCAGAATTTCAGGTTTCCTATCCTGTGAGCCTGCCAAAGGCACAACCTCATCTTTGAACTGCCACATCATCTACCATAGTGTCTTCCACAAGCACTCACTCAATCAGTATCTCTTTAAATGGGTTGCAAACATATATTAGTTTTATTTTAATATGAATAGAACCCTGGGATGCTCTTACATTAATATCCGTTTCTTACTTCTATTTTTATACAATATACTCTTAAACTTTTGTCAAATAATAAACATGTTAAGTTTCAAAAAGTATTTGCATCTTATAGAGTATTATAATGAATGCCATTTTATATTTCTTTCTAACACCAAAACAAGTTTCTTCATCAATGCAACAGTATCCAGAGACTGTCGTATTAGAATAAAACTAATCTGGCTGATTGTAAAACCCTCCTTTGAGATTCCGTTGATTAATCTCCCCTGGTTGTGGACTGGGTTTCCATTCATTGTCATGTGTGCCAGTGATTTTTACTTTGTCCTGGTGCTTTCCACAGCTGAACTGGAACCCTCATAGCAGCAGCTTAAACCAGCTGTGAGAGTGTTTTCTCCAGCTGTTCATCTTGGTTGGCATGTGTTTGTGTCTTTATTTTTCTTGACAAGAATGCCAACGTATAAAAAAAGGAGAGGCAAGCTTATGGGCATCTAGAATCCCATCCTTTTTCAATCTCTAATGATGCAATTCTTTCAGTTTAGTTCCTGATCTCATATTTGGCATTCAGAGTCTGGAGGATGCTGCCTTTAGTTAGAGGGGAAGAAACCCATACAGTTTTACATATTTAGAAAATTATTTTCTTGTCTCTTTCCACACAAATGGTTCACAGACATTCATTCCAAAGTGTTTAATATTTAGAGTTGATAGTAGTTATATGTTTCATTACTAGTCCCTTTGAATACTCTTTAAGATTTGAATTTCTTTTAAATTGTATGTATATTTATATATGGACAGGTGAATTTGAGTATAGGTGTCCATAGAGACCATTGGCATTGAATGACAGATGAATTTACAGATATCTCTATGCTGCCATATCTGAGATTATACCTGAACTTGGTCCTCTCCGAGAGAACAGTACATACTCTTAGTCAGTGAGTGATCTCTCCAGTTCCTGCTATACTCGTAAAATAATAGCAATTAAAAATATAACTTTGAGCCTCCGTGTGGTGGTGTAAGCCTTTAGTCCAAGTGCTTGGGAGGCAGAGGCAGGAAGATTACTGTGAGTTCAAGGCTGGACTGATCTACATAATGAGTTCCAGAACAACTCGAGCTATAGTGACCCTGTTTTTAAAAAATAAAACAAAAATGAAATAAATTGTTGTGTGAGTGATGCCTGTCAGAGTTCAGAAGTCTAACAGTCTATTAAAGAAACCTCTATGTTCTACCAACAGGCACTGCTTTTGGTCAGTCTTATTAAAAGTGTAGCCAGAGAAAGTTTCAAAAATAGAATTATTAGTCCATTTTCCAGTTATATGTCCTTTTTCTTTGCTGTACATATGAACAGGGCAAATGAAATTATTTTTTATAAGTCAGCTTCAAAGACTAGCCATCATTAGTCACATAACATCATTTTTTTGAGGTGTACTTTTTATAAGACACAATTTCAAAGATGTCTAGGCCTACAACAAGGAACTAAAACTCATGACCATAATTTAAACTGTTCACAACTGTGACTTCTCTTTAATATTCTCCATCTCTTTTCCTCTGCTGCAGTTAGATAAATGTCTGCAACTGCCTCATCCACTCCCTTATGTCCCTGTTCAGTTATTCATAATTCATGCTTTTATCTATGAATGATATGACAGTTTCATTCCTTTGTCTCTGAACTTTAAAACATTTCAAGTCTGCTTCAGATTACCTTGTTGTATCCAGCCCTTGAAGATGATTTCTCCAGTGTTTGCAACTGTTGACTTTCACTAACAGTGTGTCCTTTCCAGATGGCATTTGAAACAAACTCAGAAGAGTTTCAGGGAAGATTGTTTCCATGAGTTTGTCTCTTTGTGTTGTAGACTTGTTTCACCAGATATTCATAAAACACTCTGGCTGTCATCATTTAGGTCTTATGTGTGTGGCTGCTTAGCTTGGAACGCTTTGCCACATGGAGAGAGTGATTTGATTTCTGAATGTTTGATGTCATAGCTGTGGCTTTCCTCTTTCTCATTGTGTGTTTTTAAAGTCTTGGTTACATCTAGAGAAAAAGTTCATTGCTGTTGCCCAGGGTAGGGATGTTGGGGTGGTGTTGCTTAATATGTGCTGTGGATAGTGTATTCTTTGTATTTCCCAGCTTTATGCCAATAACTCTTCACAAAGTCTGCAGCCAAGATTCCTTTCATCTTGATATACTGGGAACCCAGTATTGGGTCTGTTTCTAATATCACCATGAGCTGATCATCTTTTAGTGTGCTCAGGAGATCTCTCCAACAACTACTACTCTAAATCATTCACATAACTTTCATTTATTCTCAGTATTTGTATATTCATAAGGTATATTAAGACATTTTAATATATCTAATTCTAATGCAATATTTTCTATGTAAATGTATAAAGTCATATTTATAAATAAAGTTCCAGAGTCCCAGAGAAGTAGCAAGATTTGATTTGATTCTGATTATGGCTAGTGAATAATCTTACAAAGTCCTACACTTTATGTTATGTGCATAACTAAGCAGAATTTGTATCTGAATTCAAGTAAGCATTGGAAATCAATCTTATACTTTTATTGTTGTGCCCATTATATTAATATTATCTGTTTTTTTTTAAATAAATGTTTATGCCTACTGATTGGAATTAGAAGATCTGGTGGTTAGTTTTGTGTCAACTTGATGCAAACTAAAGTCATTTGAAAGGCAGGAACCTCAGTTGAGAAAATGCCCCCATAAGATAGGCAAACGTATGGGGCATTTTTAAAGTTAGTTATTAATGGGAGAGGGCCGAGCTCATTGTCGATGGTACCATTCCTGGCTGGTAGTCCTGGGTTCTATAAGAAAACAGAATGAACAAGCAACGAGGAACAATTCAGTTAGTGGTATTCCATGGACTCTGCTTCAGTTCCTGTCTTCAGCTTCATGCTCTGCTTGAGTTCCTGTTTTGGCCTCCCTCAATGGACTATGACTTTGAATATGTAAGACAAATAAACCCATTTCTCCCTAAGTTGGTTTTGGTCATGGTATTTCATCATGCCAATACTAACCCTAAGATAGAATAGGGTTATTTAGATCCTTTACATATGCAGCATAAAAGAAGTGTTAGCCATCTTTGAATATAGAAAAATATCATTAGTTAAGAGTAGAATATATTAATAGTAATATTAATACTATTATATAGTAGAATTAATAGTAGTATATAACCAAAAATTCTTTTACTATGTAGGAAATTACAGGACTTCTGTTCAAATTGAAAGATAAGTATCATTGCCTTTATTGTTTAACTCAATTTCAAATAAATCATACCTTAAAACATACTCTATCCCACTATATTTCTGCCTGAAGTGAGGGTGGCATGAATTAGTAATAAACTGAAAGACATTTATCTGAAATAGGCACAACATAGTTCAGGACTTTGCTGTAGGTCACACAGCAGTTCAAGACCCACAGATACTCCTCTCTAATGTCACGATGACTCTTCAACATTTGTGAAGACTTACTTAGTTTGCCATTAGTGAAGATTGTGAATTTCCAGGTTTCATTTTTTTCATTCCCCATTTTAATTTTGGTCTTCTGAAAGTCAACTTGTATAAGAGAACCTTTCTATAATTTCTGCCATTTTAACATTCTTATTAAGAACACAGTTTAGAGTCAGACATTGGGATGCATACCTCTAATCCTGACATTGCAAAGGCAGAGAAAGTTTCTTTGAGAAAGGTAAACAAGATTAGTGTGTAACTTCTTAAAGCAATGATAAATACACAACTGTCTGCCGTTCTCGAACAGCTTGACTCACCAGCTAAAGTAAATTCTTACTAGAAAAGCTTGACTTTTTGACTTTTGTGGACTTTCATAAGCTTATAGAATCCCCAGTGACAGGATTTATAATCAGAGACACATAAGTATAGTCACTCATACTCTGATCTTCCTAGCTTGTGCTGATTTCATACATCAGCTGTGGCTATTGTCCCAGTTGCTAGGCAACATTTGCATGTTTATTTTGATTACACCAGAGGCCAAAGTTTCATTTATGCTCCACTGCCAAGAGCAATTTGAGTTTTGATACTCTATTTTTTATCTTAAATATATTCATCATTTTAATATACCTCATAAATGTATGATATTCTCAGCAGAGATGTCATCATCCACCCCTCCTGCCAGATGATATTCAAATTGCCTCAATCTGGAGTACTAGATATGCTACAGTCTGAACTGAGTATCTGTAGGATTTCCTCATATCCAAGTTTTACCTAAGTTATGTTGCTCATCTGGAATGCTTACCTCATTCAAGCATTCATCTGCAGTTTTTGTAACCTCCAACTATTTTTAGTTTTGTAAATGAAGGAATGGAATTTGTCATAGCAAAATATTTATGGACCCTGTTATCAGGTTTGTGACCAAACGAAGGTTCCATCACTTTGAAGCCTCACTTTGCTCACTTATTAAATGCTGATAGTGATGTTTACCTCCTAAGTGTTGGTTGACGTACCCTGAAATTAGGAAGGAGAAGCATTTGATCCAGTTCATAACAAGGGGAAGAGTCTGTAGCTCCTCACCTACCTGTAGGTTATACTGACTAAATATGCAATGAATAGCATCTCCTTCCTCTGTGAAGCCTTCCCTAATCATCTTTTGGACACATCTTGAGAAATGCAGATTGCCTCTGCTGACCACCTATGATGTTTAATTCTACAATAGGTGTTTTCATGATCAGTCTACTATCCTCTAATATATAAGTGACCCACTAGCACACTGTTGTGTTTTTCCTGAGATAGCTCAACTTCATTTATAAATGACAATTTGCTTATTTGTTATAAGATTCATATTTCATTATATTAAACATTATATGTTGTTAATCAGAGCTTCTTAAACCTTTCCACCCATAACTCCTTTTATCACAAGAAAATTTAAATAACAGTGGATAGAAGTTATATAAAATAGGTATACAACTTGAACATTTATTGATAGTAAATCATAAAGAAATTTTACTTTGAAACAATTAGTTTCTATGTACATAATTTTGCCATTAAAGATAAAAGTCAAAATACAGACTGATAAGATGGATTTGCTTATTTATTTTTATATTAAGAATTCAGTCCTGATTGAACACTTAATACTGAAAAACATACAGCATCTTCAGTGTAATTTGGAGTTGATTTTATGATTTTCAGAGCTGAGAATGCTATTTCCATAAATACATAGTACAAAATAGCAGAAGGATGTGTAGGGCTATTTTAAAATTATTGAAAACACTCTCCTAATCCAAAGCAAAAATTCACTTAATTGTATTTTTGTGAAACTCAAGTCAACAATTCAAAGAGCAGTTTTTCAAAACCAAACATATTATTATAACACAATTCAAACTAATTTTATACTTACTAGTTAAGGAACGATAAGAAGGAAATGTTGAAAGGCTTTGTTTTCCTCAGTTAAATCATTGTGTTTTCAAAATCATGAATCATATGTGCAGTAAAATCTCTGTAATTCATAATGGTAGCCAACATTCTCAGCTGAGGTTCTTCTGGAAGAATCTATTGGCATTTAATGATGTGATCTCATGCACAGTGCACTTTGGCTGTGTTGTATGTTCAGAATCAAGGCCACAGTAAAGTTCCATCATGTGACATGGATTGGCACTTCACAGTTCTTTGTACAGGAAGAAAGTCTGTTTGTGGTTACGGTTCCAGTGCAATAGGAGTCCATTCTGGCTTGGTAGCATGGCAGTAAGTGACAGGCATGGAAACAGAAGCAGGAAGCTGCAAGATGACATCTTCAAGTCCAAGAAGGCCTGAAACTAAGGCAGAACTGGACCAACATCCACTCAGGAGGATCCTGCCAAAGATTCTCAGTGGGTCTTTCTGGAGCTATTCCCACCTCACAGCTTGAAGAATGTCCCCAAACCTCCATCTTAATATTCTAGAGCTCACAATTATTGAATTTGAATTATTCTTTGGTAATTTCATGTTTAGAAATCTTTTACTCTTGGCATTTTTTGTAACCTCTATGTTCATTTAGATGACCCTCACAAGAAATTGCAGTTCTTATTAAAAGCACAGTTTTATTTAATAGTTAAAGGTACACAAATATATTCTATGATATGACAACATTACACACAGTAAGAAATCAGAATGTCTGTATATTCACTTTCTGAAGTGAATAACCCACTATTAAGAAGGAAACATATAAACTTGTATTCACTGGGTGCAGTATTGCTGTTTGTAGAGAGTGTAGTTTTCTCTAGGCAGGCACTTGCTAGGGAATAAGGCATTTACTTATTGTTTCTTACAGTTGTCCTGAAAAAAAAAAAAAAGACGCTTTAGGGCTTGACTGTCTAGATCTCCTTTTTCTAAGATGCTCAACAACTAATTAGTGAATGTAGTCGTGTAAATGGCGAAATGTTCACAGAATGCCTTATCTTTACCATTTTTCTCTTCTCTTCTCTATGTGAACTTTCTGGTGATCATGCAGTAAAGTTCACACGATGCTGCATTTGGACAAATTCTAATAATTTGTGTTTATTGTTGTGCAAAATTCATACAAATACACATTGAGCCACTTCTGTATAGTTAGCTTTGGAAACTGGCAGGGTATGGAGCACCTGGGATAGGTCTCCTTGAGGGGTGCATATTCTTCTTTATTTCAGAGATCTTGTGGTTACATCCTTCATTTCTTTTACATTATTTGAAGTGTGTTATTAAACAAGACCTAGTTTGTGAATCAGAAATGAATTTCCGTCTCTCTTGTACATCTAGTAGTGCTAATTTTAGAAGTTAAAAATCAGTGTTGATTTGTCAGCCTTTATTAAATTTAGACAATGGTTAGTATTAGTTTTGTATTTTGTTCCAATTGCCCTTTGCTTTAGGATATATAAATGAATCTTATAATAACCCCATAGAGCACCTAGTCCTGCAGTCAGGAGATGTTAGGGTTAATTAACATCCTGTGAGGGCATAAAGAAGCCTCCAAGACTGAAACTTAACTCTTGTGACATACAATTGGTTCTAGGCAAAAAAAATAAAAAAAAAAAGAACAGGTATTAAAACTATAGTTTATTATTGAATGTTAAAAATGGAATCAAGATTTCACTCAACTGGTGATTTTTGAGCTCCTTTTTGCTGCAATATACTCAGCACATAGGCACTGGAGAGAATGGGATACCTTATTTCTTTATAAGCCCATAGCTTTACTGATAAATCATGACCCTTAAGAACTGGGTTATGCCTCCAGAATATATGATTACACCTTCAAGTGAGAAGTACAAAATTTATGGATCATATCTTAAACTTGTGAAAGGTTTCCTAGGGATGGGGAGGGATGGCATGGTGAGGACGTCAGAGGTGGGAGCAGCATGATGCTGAAGCTTTGACAACAGGTAATGTTTTACAGCAGTTGCTGTTCATCAGCCCTCCATTCATATATTAGCTTACCCTTAAAACAGTTTTCAGAATGCTTTAACTAAGGAAAAATTATAGCTATTCTCATTTTGCCTCTGCGAAAACTGAGGCATAGAGTGGCGAAATAACTTTCCTGAGTTTGTGCATTCACTGAACTGTCAGATGTATCCCATCAAGCAGTCCTGAGGCTGGGTTTCCTCCTTTGCACTATGAATTAGAGCACAGGACTACTTGCTGAGGTTCTGATGAGATGACAGGGACTCCATCCTGGTGGAAGGGATCATACGTTAGGGAGCCATAGTAAGAAAATAAATCAGTTGACTAAACAGATCAAATAATGAAGATTTTTTTTTAAACAAAAAAGACAGAAAGCACTGCACTATATCCAACATAGAAGATTATTGATATTATTAGTGTGGAAATAAGATGCCTTATTCATTCTGGAAACATTTGTTAAGCAGCTATAGATCAGAAGGATTTGAGAAATAAATTGAAATATGGATGCCAGTGGGAGAGAACAAAGCCCCGAAACTATTAGAAGAACCTTGGTATAATATAACTGTTGGTGTTGGCAGCTAGACCAAGAGTGTGTGAAATGAAAAAACAAAAAAACAAAATGAAATGGTGGGAGGTTAACAGCCAACACTGCTAATACAGGATATTCTAAGTGAGATAAATTCCTTACAAGGCCAAAGCCAATGGGTACTATGCCCATTTTACAGATGTTGAAATTTAGACCCCAAAGAGTTCAATAATTGGGATGAATAAGTTACAAAGCAAGGATATTAACTCAAGTCTTTCTTAGTTTCCTCTTTTTAAAGTAGTCTAGTGGCAAAGCAGACTTATTGATAAAATAAAGTGAATTGCTCATACAATGGAAGATACTTAAAACTATAAAGAATTCAATATTCTGAGAAAGCAACATTTTAAAAGTCATAGTGACTGATAGGATTATGAATGAGTAGTAAGGAGCTTGGAGTAGGTGGAAGAGGCTTCCAGAAGAAAGCAGATCCAAACCTGAGACTCCCAAGGTCACAGCAGCCAGTGGAAAAGAATAGCAGAGGCGTGGGGCCTGTTGTTTTTGGTAACCTTTAACAAAGGCAGGTCCATGAATATGAAGGACCACAGGCAGGGGGAATGTTAAGGCTGGTATTGCTACTTGGGAAAAAAAGCAAGGTCTAACTTACAAGAATAAAATCTAGTACGTCTGATGCTCCATTCTGTCTTTTCTGAACTGAACCAGCAGGTTAAGACGAGGAGAGATTGAAGTGAGGCCAGCTAGCCCCAGCAGAGGCCGTGAGAATCACAAAAGACATGAGCATGCCTGAAAAGAAGCCAAATGCCTCTGGCAGACAAACATTAAGTTAGGGTTTCTGTTCTGCAACCAGAGAGTAAGGAACTGAGGGAATAATTTTTCTTTTAACTGGAATTAGCATCAACAGAATGGGTAAAGGATCATAACAGAAGTCTATCACTTCATCAGAAGCCCTAAACCCCCACCTTTTCCCATTTATCAGAACCTTTGGAGGCTCTCAGAACCAAAATCTACTCAACCTTTACAAATGGTCCTCTCGTAATCAAGAATAAATACAGAACTAACAAGTTCCTGTCAAGTACTGTTAATGTGTTTTCCAAGCTTTATAAATGTTCCAGGTAATATGAGACAACTCTGCCTTTTCAGCTAATATCTTCTTTTGACGAAATAAGAAATCTGCCATATTAAGACTATACTTTCAGGGATCATTTCTATAGTTCGTTACTAGAGAAGTTTCTCTGACTGCAAAACAAAATTTTCCAGGATAAAAACAAATTTAAACAATACGTAGCCACAAATCCAGCCTTACAGAAAGTAATTGAAGGAAAATCACAAACCAAGGAGTCCAACAATGCCCACAATAACTCAGTCATCTAATGACCCTTCACCAGCACAACTTGAAGAAGGGAAACAAACAAACTCTACTACCAAAAAAAAAAAAAAGAAAGAAAGAAAGAAAAAATGACCGGAGTTAACAACCACTGGTCATTAATATCACTTAATATCAATGGACTCAACTCACCTATAAAGAGGCACAGGCTAAGAGATTGGATACGAAAACAGGATCCAACATTCTGCTGTTTACAAGAAACACACCTCAACCACAAAGACAGACATCTACTTAGAGTAAAGGGCTGGGAAAAGGTTTATCAAGCAAATGGACCTAAGAAACAAGCAGGTGTGGCCATACTAATTTCTAACAAAGTTGACTTCAAACTAAAATCAATCAGAAGAGATGGAGAGGGACATTTTATACTAATAACAGGAACAATTCATCAGGATGAAGTCTCAATCCTGAATATATATGCCCCTAATATAAAAGCACCCACTTATGTAAAAGAAACATTACTAAAACTCAAGGCAGTCAACAAACCACACACACTAATAGTAGGAGATTTCAACACTCCTCCCTCACCAATGGACAGGTCAATCAGACAGAAACCTAACAGACAAATAAGAGGATTAAGGGAGGTAATGAATCAAATGGACTTAACAGACATCTATAGAACATTCCACCCAAATAAGAAAGAATATACCTTCTTCTCTGCAGCTCATGGAACCTTCTCGAAAATAGACCACATACTCGGTAACAAAGCAAACGTACACAGTTACAAAAAAATATTAGTAACCACCTGTGTCTTATCAGATCACTATGAATTAAAGTTAGAATTCAACAACAATGCTACCCCCAGAAAGCCTACGAACTCATGGAAACTGGACAGTCAACTACTGAACCACACCTGGATCAAGGAAGAAATAAAGAAAGAAATTAAAGTCTTTCTTGAATTCAGTGAAAACGAAGACTCAACATACTCAAACCTATGGGACACTATTAAAGCAGTGCTAAGAGGAAAGTTCATAGCATTAAGCACCCACTTAATGGAAATGGAAAAAGCACACATTGGAGACTTAATAGCCCACCTGAAAGCTCTAGAATGAAAAGAAGCAGACTCACCTAGGAGAAGTAGAAGACTGGAAATAATCAAACTGAGGGCTGAAATCAACAAAATTGAAACACAGAAAACAATCCAAAGAATCAATGAAACAAAAAGCTGGTTCTTGGAGAAAATCAACAAGATTGATAAACCCCTATCCAAACTAATCAAACAGCGGAGAGAGAATATGCAAATTAACAAGATCAGAAACGAAAAGGGAGACATAACCACAGACACAGAGGAAATTCAGAGAATCATTAGATCTTACTACAGAAGCCGGTATGCCACAAAATTGGAAAATGTAAAAGAAATGGACACTTTTTTAGATAAGTACCATATACCAAAGTTAAACCAGGACCAGGTGAACAATCTAAATAGACCTGTTAGTCGCGAAGAATTAGAAGTTGTTATAAAAAACCTCCTTACCAAGAAAAGCCCAGATCCAGATGGCTTCAATGTAGAATTCTACCAGAACTTCCAAGAAGACCTAAAACCTATACTCCTTAATGTATTTCACAATATAGAAACAGAGAAGTCATTGCCAAATTCCTTTTATGAAGCTGCAGTTACTCTGATACCAAAACTACACAAAGACACAACCAAGAAAGAGAACTACAGGCCAATCTCACTCATGAACATCAATGTGAAAATCCTCAATAAAATACTGGCAAACCGAATCTAAGAACACATTAGAAAAATTATCCATTATGATCAAGTAGGCTTCGTCCCAGAGATGCAGGTTCAACATATGAAAATCTATCAATGTAATCCATCATATAAATAAACTGAAAGAAAAAAACCAAATGATCATTTCATTAGATGCTGAAAAAGCATTTGACAAATTTCAACATCCCTTTATGATAAAGGTCTTAGAGAGATTAGGGATACAAAGGTCATACCTAACTATAATAAAAGCTATTTATAGCAAGCCGACAGCTAACATCAAATTAAAGGAGAGAAACTCAAAGCTATTCCACTAAAATCAGGAACACGACAAGGCTGTCCACTCTCTCCATACCTCTTTAATATAGTGCTTGAAATTCTAGCGATAGCAATAAGACAACATAAGGGGATCAAAGGGATTCAAATTGGAAAGGAAGAAGTTAAACTTTCATTATTTGCAGACGATATGATAGTGTACATAAACGACCCCAAAAACTCCAGCAAAGATCTCCTACAGCTGATAAACACCTTTAGTAGCATGGCAGGATACAAGATCAATTCCAAAAAAATCAGTTGCCCTCCTATACACAAAGGATAAGGAAGCAGAGAGGGAAATCAGAGAAGCATCACCCTTCACGATAGCCACAAATAGCATAAAATATCTTGGGGTAACCCTAACCAAGGAAGTGAAGGATCTATTTGACAAGAACTTTAAGTCTTTGAAGAAAGAAATTGAGGAGGATACCAGAAAATGGAAGGATCTCCCTTGCTCTTGGATTGGGAGGATCAACATAGTAAAAATGGCAATTCTACCAAGGGCAATTTATAGATTCAATGAAATCTCCATTAAAATCCCATCAAAATTCTTCACAGATATTGAGAGAATATTAATCAACTTTATATGGAAAAACAAAAAACCCAGGATAGCCAAAACAATCTTATATAATAAAGGATCGTCTGGAGGCATTACCATCCCTGACTTGAAACTCTATTACAGAGCTTCAGTATTGAAAACAGCTTGGTATTGGCATAAAAACAGAGAAGTCGATCAATGGAACCGAGTAGAAGACCCTGATTTTTAACCCACAAACATATGAGCACCTGATATTTGATAAAGGAGCTAAAAGTATTCAATAGAAAAAAGAGAGCATCTTCAACAAATGGTGCTGTTAGTACTGGTTGTTAACCTGTAGAAGAATGAAAATTGACCCATATCTATCGCCATGCATAAAACTCAAGTCCAAATAGATGAAAGACCTCAATATCAGTCTGAACACACTGAACCTGATAGAAGAAAAAGTGGGAAGTACTCTACAACATATGGGTACAGGAGATCACTTCCTACGTTTATCCCCAGCAGCACAGACATTAAGGACAACATTGAATAAATGGGACCTCCTGAGACTGAGAAGCTTCTGTAAAGCAAAGGACACTGTCACTAAGACAGAAAGGCAACCCACTGACTAGGAGAAGATCTTCACCAACCCTGCAACAGACAAAGGTCTGATCTCCAAAATACATAAAGAACTCAAGAAACTAGACTTTAAAATGCTAATTAACCCAATTAAAAAATGGGGCACTGAACTGAACAGAGAATTCTCAACAGAAGAAATCCAAATGGCCAAAAGACACTTAAGGTCATGCTCAACCTCCTTAGCGATCAGGGAAATGCAAATTAAAACAACTTTGAGATACCGTCTTACACCTGTCAGAATGGCTAAAATCAAAAACACCAATGATAGCCTTTGCTGGAGAGGTTGTGGAATAAGGGGTACACTCATCCATTTTGGTGGGAATGCAAGTAAATCAGTGTGACGATTTCTCAGGAAATTTGGGAATAACCTACCCCAACATCCAGTAATACCACTCTTGGGAATATACCAAGAGATGCCCTATCATATGACAAAAGTATCTGTTCAACTATGTTCATAGCAGCATTGTTTGTAATAGCCAGAACCTGGAAACAACCTAGATGCCCTTCAATGGAGGAATGGATGAAGAAACTGTGGAATATATACATATTACAGTACTACTCAGTGGTAAAAAACAATGACTTCTCAAATTTTGCGTGCAAATGGATGGAAATAGAAAACACTATCCTGAGTGAGGTATCCCAGACCCAAAAAGAGGAGCATGGGATGTATTCACTCATAATTGGTTTCTAGCCATAAATAAAGGACATTGAGCATATAATTTGTGATCCTAGAGAAGGTAAATAAGAAAGTGAACCCAAAGAAAATCGTATAGTCATCCGCCTGGATAGGGAAAGTAGACAAGATTGCCGGGCAAAAACTGGGAACTTGCGGGTGAGGTGGCATGGGTCTAAGGGGAAATGGGGTGAGAAACGTGAGAAGGGGAGGATGGGAGGAGCTTGGGGGAATGGGATGGTTGGGATATAGGAAGGGTGGATATGGGAGCAGCGAAGTATATATCCTAACTAAGGGAGCCATCTTAGGGTTGGCAAGAGACTTGACTCTAGAGGGGCTCGCAGGTGTCCAGGGAGATGTCCCCCAGCTGGTACCTTGGGCAACTGAGGAGAGGGACCCTGAAATGACCCTATCCTATACTGATGAATATCTTGCATATCACCTTAGAACCTTCATCTGGCGATGGATTGAGATAGAGATAGAGACCCAATTTGGAGCAAGGGTCTGAGCTCTTAAGGTCCAAATGAGGAGCAGAAGGAGGGAGAACATGAGCAAGGAAGTCAGGACCACGAGGCGTGCACCCACCCACTGTGACAGTGGAACTGATCTATTGGGAGCCCACCAAGGCCAGCTGGACTGGGACTGAATAAGCATGGGTTGAAACTGGACTCTCTGAACATGGCAGACAATGAAGGCTGATGAGAAGCCAAGGACAATGACACTAGCTTTTGATCCTAATACATGAACTGGCTTTGTGGGAGCTTAGCCTGTTTGGATGCTCACCTTCCTGGACCTAGATAGAAGTGGGAGGACCTTGGTCTTCCTGCAGGGCAGGGAATTTGGACTGCTCTTCAGTATCGAGAGGGAGGGGGAATGGAGTGGGGGGAGGAGAAGAGGAGTGGGGATAGGGGGAGGGGGGAGGGGGCAATATGTGGGAGGAGGGGGAGGGAAATGGGAAATGGGGAGAAGGTGGAAAGTTTAATTAAAAAAGAATAAAAATAAATAAAAAAATCTGCCATATTTTCAAGTTGAGTGAATACAAATATTACTAAACTGGAGACGCCCATTTCTTTTCTTTTTTCTTTTCTTTTTTTTATTGAAAATTTCCACCTCCTTCCGTCCTCCCACTTCCCTCCCCTCCCCATTCTCCCTCCCCCTCCCTCTCCAGTCCAAGGAGCAGTCAGGGTTCTTTACCATATGGGAAGTCCAAGGTCCTCCTAGCTCCGCCCAGGTCCGGGAAGGTGAGCATCCAAACAGACTAGGCTCCCACAAAGCCTGTCCATGCAGTAGAACCAAAACCCAATGCTGAGAAGTCCTTGGCTTCTCAGTCAGCCTCCACCATCAGCCACATTAAGAGAGTCCAGTTTGATCACATGCTCCATCAGTCCCAGTCCAACTGGCCTTGGTGATCTCCCATTAGAGCAGTCCCCCCATCTCAGTGGGTGGACACACCCCTCGCGGTCCTGACTTCCTTGCTCATGTTCTCCCTCCTTCTGCTCTTCATATGGACCTTGGGAGCTCAGTCCAGTGCTCCAATGTGGGTCTCTGTCTCTATCTCCATCCATCCCCTATTCATCAGTGTGGCTATAGGATAAGGTCAGTTCAGGCACCCTCTCTGCTGCCCAAGGAACAAGCTGGGGACATCTCCTTGGACACCTGGGAACCCCTCCAAAGTCAAGTCTCTTGCCAACCCTAAAATGGCTCCCTTAATTAAGATATCTACTTCCTTGCTCCCACATCTACCCTTCCTCCATCCCAACCATCCCATTCCCTCAAGCCTCTCCCCATCTCCCCTAATCCCCACCCCACCCCCACCCCCATGCTCCCAGCCCTTGTCGAGCAATCTTGTCCACTTCCAATATCCAGGAAGATAACTATATGTTATTCTTTGGGTTCACCTTCTTATTTAGCTTCTCTAGGATCACAAATTATAGGCTCAATGTCCTTTATTTATAGCTAGAATCCACTTATGAGTGAGTACATACCATATTCATCTTTTTGGGTTTGGGTTACCTCACTCAGGATAGTGTTTTCTATTTCCATCCATTTGCATGCAAAATTCAAGATGTCATTGTTTTTTTTACCACTGTGTAGAACTCCAAAGTGTATATGTGCAACATTTTCTTTATCCATTCTTCCACTGAGGGGCATCTAGGTTGTTTGCAGGTTCTGGCTATTACAAATAGTGCTGCTATGAACATAGTTGAACAAATGCTTTTGTAGTATGTTTGGGCATCTTTTGGGTATATTCCCAAGAGTGGAATTGCTGGGTCCTGAGGTAGGTTGACTCCCAGTTTCCTGAGAAACCCAATCTCTCAAACTTTTAAAAATACCTTCACATACACCTAAGTAGAAATCTACTGTTATATATCAGCATTTAGTGTTCATGCTCCACATCTTTCATCTGTTACACAAATAAAGCCTAGTGTTCTGTTTTAAAAAGTTAAAAATTCTCATTTTTTTTAAAATTGACAATATTAAATAGATTTTCTGTGAATAATAACAATGTGATAAGGTTTCTTGACATATTGTGTTCAAATATTGCCTTTTATTATTCTTTGTATAATTTCTAAGCATATATAACAAAACATGTAAAATATATCCTTGATTACTCAAAACTGAATTTTATCTAAGTATTTGAACCGTATCTTTTATCCAGTTCATGAGTAGATTTATTTTAATAGGTTCTTTATTTAAAATGTTGACTCAAATTTTTAATATTCCAATTAAAATGAATGATTAAAACAGTGTCATAAAAATCTAAAAAACAAAACAAAACAAAAAAAAACAAAAACAAATGGTCCTCTCTTCTCAGGCAGCCTCATAACAAGCTTGAGTTTGAGTGTCTGCTGAGTAACCTTTTAGTTCACTGGACTTAACCCCTCAAGGCCATGGTTATGTCTAATTGCGTAGTCTCAACTCCTGGGGCAGTGCTTTTTAAACAATGGCTCTTAAGTGGGAGGATGGTGAATTACTTTTATCAGGTCATTTCTCTGATGCTTGTTAGTCTGACTCTGCCTTATCTCACATTAAAGAATCAGTACTACTTTGGGTACTAAGAAATTTCCTTGGATATTTGATAGGACAAGTATTGTTTCAACTGCACTCTGGTCTGACCTGCAGTGCTAGTTCCCTGGAGCATTTCAGTGTGTGGGAATACTTAAAATCTGGCAGCCCCTTGACATTTCTAGGACCAATGAGTTCTAGGCATCACAGTACATAGACACAGATGAACTTCACGTTGGTTCTGGCATACACAATTATGCATGCCTTATTTATGGATCATCTCCCGGCATCTTAGTTTGAGTTTCTATTGTGGTGAAAAAGCGTCAAGACCACAGCAACTCTTATAAAGGAAAACATTTAGTTTGCTGGCTTACAGTTCAGAGGTTCAGTCCATTCTCATCACAGTGGCATGCAGGCAAATATGATGCTGGAGAAGGACCTGAGAGTTCGACAACTTGATCCATAGGCAGCAGAAGTGACTGTGTACTGGGAGTAGCTTGAGCATATAAGTGGCACACTTCCTCCAACAAGGTCACACTCATTCCAGCAAGGCCATACCTCCTTATAGTGCCACTCCCTATGGGCCAAACGTTTCAACCCATGAGACTTTAGGAGCCATAACTATTCAAACCACGACACTGGCCTTTGTCTTTGTGGTTTCCCCCTTGCCCTCTGCAATACCTTCAGAATCACCTGTCTCAGCTGTCCTCTGTTATGGTTCCATAGTTGGGTTTTCATGAGACTCTGACTTGTAACGTGATTGTTTAACTCTTGTCAACCTGGATAGGCTCTACCTTTCACAAAGGCTTATCTGTTGATCTCACCACAGTATCCCCAGAACTTAACAGAGGTACACACTGTGTTCCACATAAACTGGATCCAGTAAACTGCAGTAAACCCTGGACATGAGATTCCATTTTCTCATCTGTTTAAAGTCTATATGTTAGTCTTTAACAAGGTTATTGCTAAGGTTCATACCCTTTAAAGATCTATGAGTTAACTTTTCATAATTTTTTATTCAAAATTAATATTTACATTCATGTTTGGCAATTCAAATGGTACAAAATGAAGGCATATTCAGTCCTTTACATGAGATAATAAACATTAAACATTCTTTACCTTCACTTCTAATATAAGAGGTGAACAAGACACAATAACCCAGAGTTGTTGGGTCTGTAATGGGGTAGGGTCATTTCCCTTGCCCCCAGCTGCCAAGGATCAGCATCCATATTTCAGTTTTAGAAAACTTGACATGTCTTAATGTAGAGCTTCCATAGAAATCTCCATGCTGAGGATAGGTGGAGCCAACTGGCCTTAGGCTAAAGTCCATTATGACCATGCTTATTTGTAGGTGCTATATGGAGAGGTTTTATTATTCTTGGTGGGCCATTCAATGTCTACATTATTGCACATGAGGTACACTTTCAGGGATTATTTAATGGAATAGTATTCAGGCAGGAATAATCTGGAGATATATGATCTTATAAACATTTTAATAAATTTATATGATTAAGGTGGGCTGGAAAGATTGTTCTATGGAAGACAGTACTTGATACTTGTTGTAGGGAGACTGCTTGTCATATCCCGGCTGCCCAGACTCCCAAAATAATGACACAGAAACTGTATTATTTAAAACACTGCTTGGCCCATTAGCTCTAGCTTCTTATTGGCTAACTCTTACATCTTAATTTAACCCATCCCCATTAATTTGTGCATCACCATGAGGTCATGGCTGACCAGCAAAGTTTCAGCATGCCTGTCTTCATAGGCAGCTCCATGGCTTCTCTTTAAACTGCGCCTTTTTTCTCCCAACATTCAGTTTAGTTTTCCCTGCCTACCTAAGCTCTGCCCTGGTATAGGT
The DNA here is from genome assembly GCF_950005125.1 of Chionomys nivalis. NCBI lineage: Eukaryota > Metazoa > Chordata > Mammalia > Rodentia > Cricetidae > Chionomys > Chionomys nivalis. The sequence continues at coordinate 69,360,039 of NC_080100.1, forward strand.
CCAAAGCAGTCCTTTATTCACAGCTGACAGAGGGGAATCCCACATCAGGGACTCTTGCAGAGTATCCTGGTTCACTTTTAAACACACCCTTGGTGGTTCACAACATCTATAATTCTAGTTTCTAGGGAACATGATATTCTTTTCTGACTGCCCACTGGACACCAGACATACACATAGTACATATACTGACATGTAGTTAAATACTCAGACAAATAAAATAAGTGATAAAACTCTTTTAAAATTTAATTTTTGCATAAAGATTTTCACCATAAAAAGCATTTTTATTTACAGAATTTATTTCTGCTACTAGTGATTGCATGATTGTGAACTTACTGAATTTGATTAGAGATTTGTACATTTCTACCATTCCACTGTGAAGATAGAATTATCTCAGTATGAGCACTTTATTTCCCATCAAATTTTACTCTTAATAAAAAATATTTCTCCACTAATTTAACTATAAGAAAAACCTATCTTTGTATATGTTCTAGTTTTTTATCCCAAAGAGAATGTAAAAGAGGTTATTACAGTGTGTGTGTGTGTGTGTGTGTGTGTGTGTGTGTGTGTGTGTATGTGTGTGGTGCATGCTATTGGGAGGCAGACCTGATGGCTGCCTAAGAATGCTTATAAATAAGTAAGTTCATATGGCTTTGTTTGAAAAGTCAGTGTGCTAAAACTGTGGTCTTCTATCTGTAAGTCACCACACTTTAGCTGTAGTATTAGTTGAGGTCCAGGGGTAAGTGATTTTGGTCATGGTCATCAGGTAGTAACAGAGTCATCCTATCATCCCCTTGAATGGGCATGTCAGTGGGAGAAGAACAGTAATGGGTCTTTGCTGCTTTGTCATAGCTTCCAAAGTGGCTCAGGGCCAGGCATTGGAGACAGAGTGGAGGCCCACATTGTAGAGTTTTCCCAACTTCCTGACAGTCACAACTATTTACTAACAGTGGCTTGCTTAGGCAGCTTGTTCCAGATGGAATCCTTGAGCTGCAAATTCTATGAATTCAAATGTGAAGAGATTTAAGTGAACTTGAATGATAAATGCCTATTTTTAATATTATCACGGTGTTACAAGCTAAGTAATGGAACAGTACTCAATACCATGCATGCATTGACATGCTCAGGTGCTACCCACTGCTTGGGTGATTCACTTGCAGGACTCCACCTCCCCCATGCATTCCAAAGGAGGGTTATTTACTAAGTCTTATGCTCCAAGGAGGAGCCAATATGACACAGCAACATTCTTTCTATACCCCTGTCTTCCATCTTTTTTTCTTATATAGAATTACAAGGACAATTGTTATTCATGTTATATATTTGTTTCTTCTATTTTTTAATGTAGAGATAGATGATAGATAGATGAATGGATAGATGAATAGATAGATGAATGGATGGATGATAAGTTACTGGTAGCTATGATATAACACCTGAAAGAATTTTTATAAAGAAAGCAGGTTTATTTTAGCTCATAGTTTCATGGATACAGTCCATCCCCTAACCATGCCATCCTAATGACCACTTTCTCCAACTAGGTTCTATTTCTAAAAGTTCTCTCAAAAATGCACTAGTTGGAGACCAAGTATTTAAATACACTTGGAGCTTCTTTCATACTCAAACTATGTCCCTATTTGAAATAATGTGCTAGTAATTTTGTTAACATTTATAATGTGGTGGAAATTTTCCACAATTATTGCAAGTACTTATAAAACTTGCAAAATAGACACTAAGACCCACTTTTACATATATGAAAAACTGAGGCTTAAAGTCACAATGCTAGTAAATAACAGAGCTAGCTAGGATTTAAACAGGGTTTAAAAAGAGCTCTAACAAGTGTCAAAGTGCACGTTCTTTTTAAAAATAGTATTAACAGGTATAGCAAAGATTACTGAACAGTTATGTATATAAACTTGTAAGGTAATTGTTATCTATTGAAGAAAAGTTGTGCGTGGAAACTAAAGATCAAAATCTTTAAGTAACTGGTTAATATTATGTAGCGCATTCCAGACTCTACATCTGAGCCCATTTGATCTGGTCACAGACGTTGGCCGGCAATACCTATTGGGATTTGTGAACATGGTACTACAAGCTAGGTGAAATCAAGGTGGAAAGTTAAGGGAAGTGTGGAGAAGAAAAGCTGGGGATAATTTTAAGTGGGTGTCTTAGATAGGGTTTTCTTGCTGTGATGAAACACCAATACCAAAAGCAAGTTGGGAAGGTAATGGTTTGTTTGTTAAACTTACACTTCAGCATTGCTGTTCATCATTGAAGGAAGTCAGCATGGGAACTCAAACGGGGCAGGTCTGGAAGCACTAACTGATGCAGAGGTCACAGAGGGGAGATGCTTACTTGCTTGCTTCCTATGGCTTGCTCAGCCTACCTTCTTATAGAATCCAGGACTAGCAGCCCACGGATGGCACCACCCACAGTGGGCACTCCCCCATTGATCACTAGATGAGAAAATGCCTTGCAGCTTGATCTCAGGATCCTCAGCTGAGGCTCCTTCCTTCGATGACTCTAGCTTGTGTCAAATTGACACACAAAACCACCCAGTAGGGTGTCATGGCAAGTCTGACTTTTTGTTTCCTTTTAGGTGCCTGCTTCCTTGGCTGCAACCAGCAAATTTCCCAGTATGAGTACCACAGAAGCTAAGGTAAAGAACCGTTGAAGGGCAACCTGAGTGAATGCCACTTCAAGTTTATCATGAGCAATATCCTTGTTGACAGACGGGTTCCTTATCTTAGGATGATCACATTCTGGAAGTCGGTGTCTTCTTCCTGAGTTGGAAGCTTGTGCAAATTCTCCTCTTAAGAGAATTTCTGTCCAAGAGGTGTATGTTGTTTCAGAGTATTTCAAAAGTGTTACTGCTAGAATTCCCCCCTTGATTACAGTTTTGAAAAGAAAAGAGATAATTTCTCTAAATACATTCCTCTGGAACTGAGAAAATAGGGAGTCTAGCTTCCTGGTAACAATAGTAATATTTTTGGTAGACATTTAGAATTGAACAAATTTATACTAAGTGACCTAAGTGACCACAGAAGCAAAGGGAAAGAGTATGGTTGTTTGAGATGCATTCTAATCCTGTGCCTGACAGAGAAGAGGATTGTCTCTATGACAAACGTCTTAGAGCCCTAGTGGGTATTTATTTTCATATGTATCCCTCAGAATTTCAAAACAATGAAAGAGGTGTCATTGCTGCACAGGGTGACCCCAGTTCTGACAAACGACTGAAGCTGCGATTACTCAAACTGTTTCTTAGAACTGTTTCAGGGTAGAAATAAAAAGAAGAGACATTTGTAAAATGTTCTCAACCTCTTTGTGCATTCCATTATTTGGCTGTTTTAAGAACTCCCAGCTCCATTATTATTAAATTGCTTTATCAACAGTTTTCAGCCTATGTATGCTGTCTGTGTCCCCTGTCACTGTGCTGTCTCGGCAGTTTCCTGTTCCAGGGGAAGTGGCAGCAGAAGTTACTACCAGGGATCCTCTTGCCTTATCTTGAATTAGAACAGTGAAAATATTTGGGAGTGTCCTTTTGCCTAAGTTTTATAAAGGTTAACTTAAATTTTATATTTTCCTGACTTAAAGTTTTACCTTCAGACTAATTTCTTAAATATGTTATAATATTAACTATACTATCTATTAGTAACTAATTAGTTGCCTTTTGTTAAATTATTTTAAAATCATATGTACAAATATACATATATAGATTTGTAGTACTGGGAATTAAACACAAGACCTTGAGACTTCATGTGTGCAAACAACTAAATACTATACCTTTGAGGGATGTCTCTAGCTGCCTCAACCTATTTTAACTTTGAAAGACTAAAGAAGGGATACATACAAACCAAAATACAAAGTAAAACCCCATTGAATTTGATATCAAGGGCTAGGATAGACAGATAATTGGGCTGTTTCTATGTTTTTGGTTCATGTAGCTGTTGCCCAAGGATGATCCTGTGTTACCTGAGGGCCAGTGTTTATTTCTATGTGCCATGGTTTCCAGAGCAAGTATCAATAATCCTTGGGTATCACAAATCATTTATCATGAGAATTCCTGGCAGTCAAAACAAACAAAACCTTTGAAGGAGGAAGAAATATGGGAGATGGAAGAGAAGGGCCAAAGAATGAGACACATGTGATCAGGCCTTACCGTTGTCAGATGTAGACACATGTGATCAAGTCTTACCGTTGTCTGATTTAGACCATTTGTGGCCTCTATTTTTGTTCCTTTGGAGTGTGTCAGTCACACAGCTCTCAGTCATTGTATCTTCATTGCTTCTTCTGTTTCTCGTGATTACACAGTGACGACTGTAGTAGCCTCCTTTTGGAGATGTCAGTACCTGGAGCTTCAAAGGTTCACATCTGCAAATACTTTGAGCTTTTAGTGAAAAGATGATGGAGGAAGGTCATTGGTTAATAAAGAAACTACCTTGGCCCCTTTAATAGGACAGAAAATTAGGTAGGCGGAGTAGACAGAACAGAATGCTGGGAGAGGGAAGCCAAGTCAGGCAGTGGCCATGATTCTCCCACTCCAGACAGGCGCAGGTTAAGATCTTTCCTGGTAAGCCAGCTCATGGTGCTATACAAAATATTAGAAATGGGTTAGATCAATATGTAAGAGATAGCCAATAAGAGGTTAAAACTAATGGACCAAGCATTGTTAAAAAGAGTACAGTAGCCGGGCGACAGTGGCGCACGCCTTTAATCCCAGCACTCGGGAGGCAGAGGCAGGCGGATCTCTGTGAGTTCGAGACCAGCCTGGTCTACAGAGCTAGTTCCAGGACAGGCTCCAAAGCCACAGAGAAACCCTGTCTCGAAAAAAAACCAAAAAAAAAAAAAATGTAAAAAGAGTACAGTTTTCGTATAATTATTTGGGGGCATAAGCTAGCCATGCGGACGGCCGGGGACGCAGCCCGCCACTCTTATTACAACAAAAAGATGCTAATTCATTGAAGTAGCAACTACAGAACCTTAACCTATTTACACTTTTCAAATAGGAAAGACTATGTATAAAGAAGCGTCTAGACATACAATAGGAGTTCTGTATTTTTGTCTCTGAAATGTTAAATTGCTTTTCATACCACTAATTGTATTCATGATGCAGTTCCTGATAATATATGCATCATGGACACTGGAGCCAGACTACAAATCTGAGAATGCTATTTCTGTGCCAGCTATGGTGCTGGACAGCCCTTCCTTGCATAAGAAAACAAACAGTGGACAGTGCCTGTCGCAAAGCTAGTGCCCACTGTGAGCACTACAGCTGACCAGTAGCCACCATGCAGCCTTGTCACTGCATACACAACTCCAGCTCTATCACACACTCTTCTTGAGAATTTCCTGGAATTTTAGATCTTTAATTATTTACTGGAAAGAGGTATAATAACAATGTTGTCTCTGAGAGTCATGACACATTACAATTGAGCTGGTAATTGCACTTAGGGAAAGTCCTGGTACCTCTGTGCTGATAGACAGCCCCTCGTGCATTATTTCTCCCATTAGGATTAAGTTTGGTACCATTACTACCAAATATAATTTTTGCGTTTATTGATTTAAATTTATATTATATTAAGAAGCTTCTTAGGTCTGAATACAGAATGTTAATTGTAGTTTAAAGTTTTCCCAAGTACTATCTTGATTACCAAATTGTGAATGTGAAGTTTTTGATAAATCCAAATTCTGGTAATGCTAGCTGGTTTATTTCCTTTGTAAATTATTTAATGAATTGCATTTGTGTAAACTAAAAGAGGATTCACAAATAGAGGAACACAAACAAAAATTTATCAGCAAAGACATAGTGTGAAAGGACCCCAAATTTCTTTAGAAACATTTGATAGTGAACTTTGATTTTTTTGTTACTCCAAACAATAGGTTTACTGGTACAACTGGGAGGCATTTTGTGAAGATGACTGTACCTAAACCAATACAGCACCAGGGATAATAAATTAAAAGAATATTTGACTTAGTGTCTTCAAATTATAAAATTTAAGTTGAAGCTTTGTGGACAACTTGAAATGTCCAAGAGGGAAAACATTAACAGACGGCATTAAGACTGATTTGTGGTCATCACCTTGGAACATTTAGAAACATGTATCAAGTTCTGTGCTGATTTCTGTCTTGCCTCCATCAATGTTGATTGTATGCATTTATGGAGATTTTTGCTCTTTGTTTGTTTGGAGAGTTCAGCTTTAGCTAGTGAAAAGTCTGTAAAACATTGTACTAGAGAGCCCTTTAGAAGCATGTTTAGAACTTTAGAATAAATTTTATATTCAGGAATATAACACATAACTTACAAAATTGTTTTTAAAACTACAAACAGAATTTCAAAAAGCTGATCATGACATGGGTCTTTTATTCATAGACAAATATGGGAAATACAGGTATAAAAAGACTATGAGAGCTTTTACACAAAGATTTAACCTTAAAAATTAATTTTGTAAATGAAAATCCTCATGAAAAAATATAAATACAAGCTTAAAGACTTCCTTGGTCACTTGGTGTTTGTGTGCCTAAATCCAAGTAGAATTAGATATGTATTCATGTAGGAGATGTGTTAAGCTAGAAGAATGAATCTTGATATAAACATTTTAGCCATTTATGTAGATTGTCAGATAAAAATGAAATCACTCTTATATTAGGCCATTCCAGTCTCCAAACAGATGGAAGGACCACATCCACATGACAAGAAAAGGCACAGGAAACAGGTGATGTGGTTCACTGTGCCTGGCAGTAATGTGTATTAGTCACTTCAGCCTCTCAGCATACACTGTCCTCTCTAAGGCTTCAGCATGGCCTTCCTCTGGGCTTACCCACCTAGCACATGCCGTACTAAAAATAACTGCTCTGCTCTGTTCACCACCCTTTTCTTTCATACTTTGAACCCAATCCATGGCTAGTATTTCAATGATAAAAAAATTACATTTGTAACTTGGAAGTACAGAGCCCTTGGATTTGAAGAAGGAAGGAAGACTTACATTTTATGTGGCTTCTGTGTTTACTACAATGTTATTAGTAAACTCTCTATGTATTCTTGATGCACAGAGTAAGAAGTAAAGGGTTAATTACCATATGACCAGTAATATCTGAAGTGTGTAAGCAACTTAAGTCAAAAATTTTATATTGATAATAATACCAAAATCACACATAGTTGAGGAAACTCTGTTACCATCTTAGTAAACTATCTCCATTGTAATTTTTAACTTCTCTTTCCATTTAATTTTTTTTCTAAATTTAGGCTGTGAAAACAGAGTCTGAGAAGTCACAATCAAATAAGGTAAATAATTTAAGTCTGAGTGAATTATTCTGACCCTTTTTTAATAATAATGAATGAGTTGTTTCCTATATGGGTAAAGGAATTTGTCAGCTAATTTAAATAACTTTGACTATTCTGCTGAATATAAATCCATAGAATACATATAAAATATTTACCACATTAATTTCATGCATTGATAATAAGATATACAGTATTTATAGACAAAAGTATTTCACAAGTTGTTTTATTCAAATCTAGATTTTAATCAATATTTTTTTAAAGAAAGTAATGAAGGAGGGAAGGTCAAGCAGAGAAAATAGTCTGGGAATTAAAGGTGCTTGCTATGTAAGCTTGACGACCCGAGTTCAACCCCCAGAACCAACAGCTGAAAGAGAAAACCAATTCCTGAAAGTTGCCTTTTAACTTCTATTACTCCACCATGGCACATGCTTGTGCAAGCATACATGTGCACACACAAATATACACACACATACACAAATACTCATGTACATGCATGCACCTATACACATACTTACACACATGCACTCAACTTGTGCACATACGTGCATACACATATAACATACACAGCACATATTCATGCACACACATGTACACTCACATGCATGCATGCACTAATAATTTTAAAAGGACAAAGGTCATAGGTACCTTGAAACACTAGGAACAGTGTGCTGAACCTGTCCCTAGATCTTTAGAGACAGTCTTCTCTGGGATGGTGGAGATGTCATGAATCACTCAGGATCTTTGTCCTGTGAACAGCTATTGTTGCTTCCCTGATGCTTGGCTGTCCAATCTGAAAGTCTTTCTGCCTTCACAGTAATGTGGATTCCAGAGTACCAACAGCAACACATCTTTCTCTTCAGTGCAGTGCTGCATTTCATTCTTTCAACTATTTAAGCAAATACTTAGATAAGACCCTAAGGTTTTCTGTAGGGCAGAGAACTGAGTGAAATATTGGAAGCACAGATATAGATAGGGCCATGGGGTGAATAAGGAAGGCTTATCTGATGCTGTAAAAAGCCTATCAGCGGGTTTTGATCCTACTTCATGTTCTGGCTTTGTGGGAGTCTAGACAGTTTGAATGTTCACCTTACTAGACCTGGATGGAGGGGGGAGCACCTTGAACTTTCCACAGGGCAGGGAACCCTGACTGCTCTTGGGACTGGAGAGGGAGGAGAAGAGGAGTGGGGGGAGGGGGAGGGGGCTGGGAGGAGGGGGAGGGAATTGGGAGGCGGGGAGGAAGCGGGAAAAATTTTTTTTTTCAATTAAAAAAAAAAAGGAAAAAAAAAGGCCTATCAGCGGACCCCTGCCTTCAGCCTTTGCATAAGGGATTTTAGAGCAAGTAGGTGAAAATTGTCTTTGTTTCATATTTCAATGTTTGTGGGTTTTCTACCAAATGTCAAAAGAATTGGCCCTTAGGGGATGTGCCTATATTTCGTCTCCTATGGACAGAGACTTTTCAAAATGAATGAGTGGCAGAGAGCACAGCAAACTCAGCTCAGCGAACTTAGTGCTCACCTTAATCTTTTGATGCCATTGTAGGTTGCCTGACAACTACTGATCAATCTTAGGGGATGTGCAAAGCAGCTCAGAGGTTAGAGGAATGTGTGTCTTTGGAGACATCTTAAAGACCCAGTTTTCCCTTGCTGGTGATTGTAACTAATGGAGACTGTTGGCAGGTCATTGATGACTACAGTATATGCCTGGAGTTTCTCCTGAGGACAGAGTGGGTTAGCCCAAATTGTGTTTGTGGGCCACCTTATAATTATAAAAATAGTATATTCTAACACATTAATTTATTTTTTACTTATTTGAAATTAAGAGCCATCTGTGGCTCATGAGAAAGATAAATGCTGTTAGCTAGGATTTGATCGTGTATATCAATTTCTGTTATGAGACAGGCTTGTTTCCTCAGCTGACCCAGAACCATTATGTGGCCATAGCAATGTTCACTGTTCCCCCACTCCCTCTGAGATAAGGTCTTTCTGTATAGCCTTGACTGTCATGGAACTAGCTCTATAGGCCAGGCTGGCCTTGAACTCATAGAGATCTCCAAGCATCTGCTTCCCAAGTGCTGAGATTAAAGGCATGTGCCACCATCACCTGGCATAGTCAGTGATTCTTAATGAAAGTTTTGGGAAGATTTGCAGTATTTCAGATTTTGTACCTAAAGTATGATGGTGGTGGTGCACACGGATCTTTGTGAGTTTGAGGCCAGTCTGGTCTAAAGAGCTAGTTCCAGGACAGCCAAGGCTACACATAGAAATCCTCTCTTAAAAAAAATTACAATGGCATTTACCTCACACTAACTGATATTTGTGCAATACAAAACTGCAAAAAGCACAGCCCTCATTCTATAAAGAAAAATATCTGAACTGATTTAAACCACCATCATGTTAATAATATATGTGTACTTTCAGCCCCCAAATTTTCCAAAGCATGCATCAGATACAGGAAGTAAACATGCTCATAAAGAAAAAGAAGTTTCCAGATCAAATGAGAAGATTGTGTCAGAGAAATCAACAGAACCAAAGGTGAGCTTGATAAATATGTAGCCACTAATATCAACTATCTAATATCACAGACTGAATCTGTGGGGTTGAACTGGATGCAGTTGGTATTGTAACGATTTAGAACTGTTGTTGCCCTGGTTTTGCAAGATGCAATTGTTGGAATATGGAATTATGGAGAATTATGTGCCTGAGAAAGGCATGCAGATAGATTTAGAGAAATGCACTGTCCAACCTTCTCATTCTGCACATGGTGACCATCATGACAACAGGAGAGCAGACTTTTCTGTCTCCAAACCAGAAAGTTTGAAATAAGGCTGTTTCCTAGTCCCCTCTAAACTTGGGTCAGCGAACGATTGCAAATGCCCTACAATCTCGTTCACTTGTTCATATTTGCGCTCTCTCTTTCTCTGTTTCTGTGTCCATCATTCTGTCTGTCTGTCTCTCTCTCTGTGTTACTCAATCTATGCTTGAATCTATGGACTCAAATAATTTCCTCCTCAACCTTCAAAGCATCTGGGATTACAGCATGACTGACTCCCTCTGCTTCTTTTTTTTTATTTATTTATTAAAAATTTCCACCTCCTCCAATCCTCTCATTTCCCTCCCACTCCCCCATTCCCCCTCCCCATCCCTCTCCAGTCCTAAGAGAACTGCCCTGCCCTGTGGGAAGTCCAAGGCCCTCCCCTCTCCATCCAGGTCTAGGAAGGTGTTCATCCAAACAGACTAGGCTCCCAAAAAGCCAGTACATGCAGTAGAATCAAAACCCAGTGTCATTTTCATTGGCTTCTCAGTCCGCCCTCATCGTCAGCAATATTCAGAGAGTCAGGTTTGATCACATGCTTGTTCAATCCCAGTTCAGCTGGCCTTGGTGAGTTCCCATTAGATCAGTCACACTGTCTCCGTGGGTGGGCGCACCTCTCATGGTCCTGACTTTGCATGCAAATGGATGGAAATAGAAAACACTTTACTAAGTGAGATAACCCAGATCCAAAGAGAGGAATATGGTATGTACTCACTCATAACTGGATTCTAGCCATAAACAAAGGACATTGAGCCTATAGTTCGTGATCCTAGAGAAGCTAAATAGAAAGGTGAACCCAAAGAAAAATGTATATTTATCCTCTTGGATTTTGGAAGTAGACAAGATCACTAGGAAAAAGCTGGGAGCACGGGGGTGCGGGTGGGTTGGGGGGATGGGGAGAGAGAAAAAGGAGAAGGGGAGAATTGGGGAGAGCTTGGGGGAAAGGGATGGTTGAGATGGAGGAAGGGTGGATATGGGAGCAGGGAAGAAAATATCTTAACTAAGGGAGCCATTTTAGGGTTGGCAAGAGACTTGGCTCTAGAGGGGTTCCCAGGTGTCCAAGGGGATTTCCCCAGCTAGGTCCTTGGACAGCAGAGGAGAGGGCGCCTGAACTGGCCTTCTCCCATAGCCACACTGATGAATATTTTGCATATCACCATAGAACCTTCATCTGGCGATGGATGGAGATAGAGACAGAGACCCACAATGGAGCACTGGACTGAGCTCCCAAGGCCCAGATGAAGAGCAGAAGGAGGGAGAATATGAGCAAGGAACTACTTCTGCTTCTTTATACAGAAGTCCTCATGCTTATTTTGCATCATAAGACATGAATTCATGAAACATAAACTCAGGAATCAATTCTGAGTTAGAGGCACTTTGCCCTTAGAAAAAGAAATATCTATGAGACGTTTCTCATTGAGAGCATTTTGGAAGATAATACTAGGCCGGCCCAGTTTACAATGCATTTTATATCAGATATCAGAGTTCACAAATATATGATTCAGGAGTTAAATACAAGAACATGGGTTTTTGGTTTGGCTAACAATATTGTTGAAAATTATTTCTAACAGGCTCAAAATTATTTTTAATTAGGTACTGGCAAAAGATACCAGGACATTTCACGTAAAAGATACCAGGACATTTCACGTAAAATCCCAATTCGTAGCTTCTCTTAGAAGTCAAACTATGTGGAGAACTGGGTTTAGATGAGAGCAGCTGACAGGGGCAACCCCAGCTCATTTGTGGGCTCCAGTTCAGCACAGCACACTGAGCTCATTGGTCAGGGGCAATGGTGTTTTCACATCTGTCTGCCCTGAATGAACACTGGAGGCTCGAGCCCACCCCTGTGCTGTGCCCAGCATTGCACTACATGCAGAAAAAGCTAGCAAATGTTTTCAACAGTGGATCCATGAAAGCAAACTGTCAGGTGTTGGTGACATCTGAAACTCACGCTCTTGGTCATAGTCAAAGGTGCTTACTTAGTCCTGTCACTCTTCTGTCTTTGCTCAGACAAAATCACAAGGTGTTCCTTCTGCTGCTGGTGAGGGTGTGGCTGCTGGTGTGACTGTGACTGCAGCATCGGAGAAGGCAGATGACAAGGTGAGTACACATTCAGATGTAACATGATCTTTTATGTCAGACTTCTGTTCTAAGAAGCACACAGAAGACAGAAATAATAGGCACTCTGTATGAATTTTTGTGAAGAAGAACATATGTTTTCAGAATCTGTAGTACTAAAGACTAAAATAGTAAGTAGTTTTCAAAACTAAAATAGTTTTGAAATGTGTGCATCCATTAAATACTTATTGGGCACCTGGCATATAATGGTATCAATGCCAAAGAAATTAAAATGTAAGTTGGTTCAGGCCCTGCCTTCTAGACTCACAGGCATGAAGTCAAGATCATAAAACATTAATGCTTAGGTACGTATTATACTTACCTTAGAATGTTTCCATTAGCAGTCTTACCACTAAGTCAGTTACAGCAAGGGTGTGAGTGGATAGCATGGCAAGCCTTCACATCACGAGTGTAGATGTACTGGCCAAACCAGGAAGCCTGCCTTTGCACCTTGGAGGAGCTCCAGTTGCCAGTCCTAAAGTCTCAGACAAAATAAAAAGTGTGACACATGCCCTGAAACATCTTGCTATATGGTATCTTGGGATATCATGCACATTACTTTAACCAAGCTCACAGAAACTTTTAAGTAGAAACACTCACATATGAGGGCTTTTGCAATAAATTGCTTGTATATTTGGTCAGGACCCACCATTACCTGGAATGATCTTATCACCGTGGTTGTAATGAACTAATATGAAAATGAGTAGATTTCAGGTCAAGTTTGGATATGTTACAACTCCTCATGAGTGCTGCCCCTAAGCCTCTGGTTTCCTTTGAAAGGTTGAAAAGCTTGTAGAATTCATGTGAGATAAGGGTGCCTAGTTTAGGCTAGACTAAATGAATGTATTCAAAATTTGAGGTTTGATTCTGCATATAAACCAGCCCAAGTCATCAGTAAAAGCTAAATGATCCCACTAAGAAAAGTTTGCATAGAATTCTGTTATACATTGGCTTGATTCTGAAACTTTCCATAAGTTATTTTATTTGATTACTCCTGATTCTGTCCCAAATTAATCAGATCTGTCTTAATTTCATATATGGCGTTATAATTGACTGAGAATGTACTAGCTTCTGGGCATTAGTGGCGCACGCCTTTAATCCCAGCACTGGAGAGGCAGAGGCAGGCAGATCTTTGGGAGTCAAGATCAGCCTGGTCTATAAGAGCTAGTTCCAGGACAGGCTCCAAAGCTACAGAGAAACCCTGTTCTTAAACAAACAAAGGAAAAGAATGCCCTAGTTACAGGCTAGCCCATCTAGTGTTGAAGTAGAGGAACTTTAACTCAAGGCAGAATAAGAGAGGCTCCTAAAGAGAGATATTTTGTAAGGAAAGGGTAGATTTCATCTTACTTGGGGAAACCATAGCACTTTGAGAGAGCAGAGACATTTGAGGTAGGCATGGAAGGACAGCCGGGATTCCAGGTTCACAAAGGCTTCAGGGTATTGCCAATTGTCACATGAGTTCTGGGCACAAACACATTCCAGTGTCAGAAGGCAGAGTCCAGAGGCAGCAGTAAGACCAGAAGGACAGGTTAAGGCTGCTCAAGAGAATGCTGTGGAGCATGTTGGTAGTAACGGGGATAAAGGTTGCTGGGGGCTGTTCAAAGGTACTAGTGAGTCATTATGTAGTGTGGCTAAGAGCTAGAATAGAGGAAAAAACTGGGAGCTAATCAAAGTTATTGCAGAGGTGAAGTCTTCAGGTTTTAGAGGGAGTTGGCCAACGAGGGCAGAAGTAAAGTAAAATACAGTGTTCTGGGACTTCAGAATCTGGCCTGAGTACACTGATTACACCTAAGTAAGGCAAGACAGATGCTGCAACACAAAGCTTTTGGAAGTTGTCACTGTGTGGTCCACACCCAGGGTCAACTGTGAGCACGTGCCTCCTTAGGAGTGGAGTGGAGGCCTTGCAGTGCTGTCCCAGAACCTCTGGTTACCCTTGAAAGGCCGAGAAGCTCATAGACTTCATGTGGAGGAAAGGGTGCCTAGTTCGGGCTACACTTAATTGAAGTTTATGACAGGCTAAGAGGGAATGTGTAGCAAACTATTGTTTGGTGCACAGAAGAAGGGAGGACAGAGAGAGATGAGGGAAGGGAGAGAATGAAGAGAGAAAAAGGAAGAGATTGTGCTGACAGAAGGAATAGGAAGGTGTGTGAATGTCTCTACACAAAGTGGTAACTGACTCCCCAAAGGTGGCTCAGATCCCAGATCACAGCTTGTACATAACAGGGATTTCAACACCAAAGTCGTAGCAGTTGATTATTAGTCTTTAGTTGTATGCAAGTACTTACATTGTGCTTGTCAAGTATCGTCAACACAATCCTCACATCCCCTAGTTAGGTAACATCACTGTCCTCACATCATCACTGTGAAACCAAGGAATAGCGCAAGTGACTGCAACATTTTAAGCAGCCATGCATGTCACTGCTGGTGTACAAATGCAGGCAACCTGGGATCTGCTTCCCAAAGTTGATGCTTCCTAAGTGAATGAAGCCTCATCCATATAATCCCTGCCAAAAGTTTAGTCCCTGGCCCTAGAAGATTTGGGATAGATCATCATCACAAATCAGGAACATACAGAATGTGTGCCATTGGAAACAAGCAAGAGACCCAAGGTGCCAAGACAAGGGCACAAACCCAGCAGCAGAATCAGAATGTTGCTTTGCTATGGTAGGTTGAGGGATGTGAGCTGACATCTTCAGAAATCATGTCTGAACAGAGGCAGGATGCTACAGGTAGGAAAGTTACTAGCTGTCTTTGAGAGGAAGTATGGTAATTAATGATGAGAGAGGAAAATCAAGGAAAGAACAAGGATATACCAAGGCAAGCAACACAGTGGTCTTGATGAGTTGATGCGAAGACCCAGGGAACAGTGGCTACAAGAAGCAATTTCAGAAAGAACTTGGAGGGTTGAAAGGCCCAGGACAAGTATGGTGAATAAAGGCCAGGCAGTCCTGATACAGATCATGGCTTTGTTCCTTGCTCTGCAACCCATGGAAAGTTGCCTCATCTCCTTTATCTTCCTTCTTTTTCCTCTCTCAATCTTTTCCTTCCTATCCCCCTCTGCTTCCTTTCCCTCCCTTTCTTTCTTTTCTTCCATCTCTATCTCTTTCATATACCAAACAATATTTTAATTGCCTTTCTATAAGGAAAGCCTTTTATCACAAATCAGATACATACATACTCTCTTTCACATCACTAAATAGGCTTCACATTTATAGTTAGTTCTGAAACATGCAACATTGCTCTCCAGAGCAGATTAGGGGACTAGTACATGATCTAAGCTATTACATTTGAATAATTCATCTTAAATGTGTCATAAAGTTGTTTCATAAAGGTATATGAAAGTTTTTAAAGTCCTTCTAAATTCCCACTAGAAAAAAGAAAAGAAATCATTAACACCAGCTTCACCAGTGGAGTCCAAAGTAAACAAGCCATCTGACAAGGTATGGACATCACATCAGTTCTTCATCAGACATTTGTCCTCTGCTGCTTGTCTCAGTCTGATGTCTTGTGATTTTAAAGCAAAAATTTAATGACTTTGAGTTTAAAGAAATTATGACCAAGTTGAAAGTGAGGCCTTCACACTGTTTGTACCATTTCATGATAAAAGCCTGTTTGAAACTCTAGTTCCAATACACTGAGCTTATTAATAGTTTCTATTTTTAAAATGTGTTCTTTAGCAACATCATAACTGATTAAGACTTGACTTTGCCCGTCACTTGGTTGTAGAGTAGGGACAGCTTGAGAGTTAAGTATTACCTCTCTAAGTATTCCGTATTGGTAAAGAATATAAGGTACTGTCTAACTATTCTGTATTGGTAAAGAATATAAGGTACTTTTTTGAATTCTATCCTCTCTCCAAGAAATACCAACAGTAACTTAAAAAGGAAAAATAGTCCAAAGTTAGTAGACCCTAATTTCTATTACTTATATCAATAGTGATGAGTCCTAAAACCATCGTGGGAATGTGGTCATGTTCAGTGACATGTTTAGTCTGCAGTGAGGGTCTTTCCATTTCAGGTGCCTGTCCATTCTGAGTTATCCATAACTACAAAGCAAGGTGGTAGATACTTCTCATTAACATGCTGAGTTCATGTTTCAAACTAAACTGACAGTTCATATATATTTTACCATTGATCTCAAATGATTTCTCTTCAGAGCTATCTTTGGGCAAGCAAGTGAGCAACAACAATGCTCATAAAGAAATGGAAAAACGCAGGAGAATTCATTTTTAAAAATAGCTTCTATTTGGAAGACATGCTGTCTACAGATTATGTACTATGAAACGTGAGAGTGGGGGAATGAAAAGCAACAAGTACCAAGTGGCTAATTCTTGCATTTGTTTTTCTTTTTCGGTTTTTACTGTCAGTATCTTGACTTGATAGCCATTGTGAACTAATAAATTTGTTGCTGTAATTAATGACTTGGTACATTTTGAAATGGTGATTCTTACCTGAATGTAGCCTTTTATCTTTCCAACTTAGAATCTGGACTCTGTATCTTCATAATAAAAATGGGCTGAGTTTTAACTCTTTTTGGAAAAGTTACAGTACCTGATAAATTTTTGTAGTTAAAAATCAAGGGCAATATATCTACCAAATAACATTTACATTCTTTCTATTTCCTTTCCAGTCAGACATGGATGCTTTAGATGACCTGATAGACACTTTAGGGGAACCTGAAGAAACTAGCAAAGATGATTCATGGTACACTGGACCAGAAGTTTTGGTATGTAATTGGAAGCCAGTAAGAATTCATCTTCAGTGGATAGGCAAGCACATGAAGCTGTGACTGTTAAGTATAGGAGGACATATCATATTCTGTTGAATATGTAGAAGCAGGATGGTATCAACATTGATAATAGAAACCAAAAGTTAGTGGTCAGCATGGAAACAGTCTGCCTTGTGACAGCTACACAATTTCATTGGCTCAGAAAATATCTGATGGTGCTAGGACTCTCCCTGACTCGCTCAGAAAGTCTTCTTTTATGTCCTTTAGATTTGATGTAGTGCACTTGAACTTATTTTGAGTTTTATATCCTTATAATCTGAGTTAATCTATTCTTACTTTCCAAAAAGTAATATAATTTTGTTTCCTGATATTAAAAATGTTGTTAATTAGATGAAAACATTTTCAATAGATACCATTAAATATTTGTTTCTACAATTTACAAT
The DNA here is from genome assembly GCF_950005125.1 of Chionomys nivalis. Lineage (NCBI taxonomy): Eukaryota > Metazoa > Chordata > Mammalia > Rodentia > Cricetidae > Chionomys > Chionomys nivalis. The sequence continues at coordinate 69,377,412 of NC_080100.1, forward strand.
AAATAGAAAACCAGAGAAAAAGACAACTCAGAAGAAAATTAAGAAGTTGTTTGGACAATGAGCAAATAACATTCACCAGGGAATTAGGAAAATGACTTAAAGCATGGTGTGGTGCCATTTGTATGACCAGACTTCCAAAAGTTTGAAAGTCAGACAACTCAACTAAGGCACTAGATACTAAAAATAAGTGTCCCTTTCAGTCATAGGTCCCTTCCAGGGAGAGCCTAGGAGCTTTGCCAGTGTGTTCTGCAAGAAGCATAGCTGGCAGAACATTTGGAAACAATATAGTTAACAGAATATAGGGAGCTACTCAGTGCTTTCTAAAGGGAAAGTGGCTTCCTTATTCATCAACATGGATATAATACAAAGCCATAATTTTGAATAAACCAGACCAACAAAATTATATTATTTATATGGCATTAGAAACATGCAAAGTTATGGTGTATAATGTTTATGAATAATCCCACATGCAGAATAATATTTTTAAACTATGATCCACTTTAATGTCTAAAAATTGATAAAATTACATTTATCATGGTATAAGAAATAAACCATAGATGAGATGAAAATATTTTAAAATGTAACAAAGTTTTACTTCTAGAGTTTATGAAGGATAAAAAACACAGAGAAAATGGTGGAAATGATGGACTTAAAGAGCAATGTGCTATCTGTAAGACTAACTAAATAATTGTTAGCATACCGGAAGAACTTTTGGGGCATGTTCAGTTTTAGCTTCTTAATGATTTATTTTCATCTCAATAGTTACAAAAAAATTAGTATTGGCATATCCTTTTATTTTATATATCATTGTCAGCATATTAATGGCATAATCAATCTTCATGTGTGATTTAATTCTAGGATCCAATGGATTCTACCTACCTGGAGCCACTTGGTATAAGAGAAGGAACTATTCCTCCAGAGTACAGGGAACTTCTGGCTGTAAGTTTTCTTCTACTTTTATTTCTTTCTTGGAAGATAATTTCCTATCAATACCAAAGTTTAGAAAGTTGAATGGGGCATATACAGTGGTTAATAAAAAGTGTGCTAACCTTTTAGAACATCCCTGACAATGTATTACAAACTGGATAGCTTAAGCAAGAAAAATGTGTCATCTGCTGTTTCCAGAGTCTGCAAGTCACAGTTAGGCTCTGGGATAGCTGGCTTCTTCAAGGTCTCTGAGAGGCAGCTTCTTCCAGGCCTGTTTGCTAGGCTTGTTGATGGCTATCTTCTGCCCGAGTCCTTTCACATCGCCTTCCCTCGGTTGCTCTGGGCCTCAGTTTGCTCTCTTCATAAGGACATGAGTTTCACTTGATAAGGATCCCCACTAATGACCTAGCTTTACTGAATTTCTTATTTAGAGATCCTGTGTCCCATAAGATACCATTCTGAGGTTCTTTGTAACTTCAGCATATCCGTGGGAAATTACACAGTTTAGTTCATAATAGACTGAGAATACATTTTATCAATCAGAAGAATTAATTTTGACTTCTCGCTTTTTTTCATTTTTGTTTCAGAAAAAGGAAGGAATCACAGGACCTCCTTCAGACTCCCCTGTGAGTTTGTGTTCATGTATTTTCAGATCTGTATCAATGCGGTGTATCTTCCTTTGGGGGTATAGAACTACCAGTCCCAAACTGGGTTTGGTGATGCCGTTCTGTAATCCCAGTTATTTAGGAGGCTGAGTTCATGGCAGCCTGGGTAAATTATACTCTGTCACAAAATCAAAAGTAAAATGTTATCTGGGGATATAGCTCAGTGGCAGCGTACTTGTTTGGTGTGCCCAAAACTCTGGGTTCAATCTCCAGGATCAGACAAAACACAATGAAAAAGCCCGAACAATTCTGTATCTGAAGATGATTACCACACCAATCTCTTAATCAGATAATGTTTCTTTTCTGTTTCTAGAAAAAAAGGTAGGCATGGGGCTGTTTCACTGTTCCTTGGCCATGTATATGTATGGAGTGATGGGGTCAAGAAGATAAAAGGATATAGCAAATACTGATAATTATTAGTATGGCGAGCACATATAACCACATGTAACTTGGTTAGAAGGAGGGAAAAGGAGAAGCCACCCACTCCCTTCCAAACATGGCCTCCTTCTGAGTTATTTCGTTAATGTTTTTCATTTGGTATCTAAGGAATGCAAAAAAAATGTTTCTTTGCAAGTCTCGTAATCTCTAGTTTGGCAATTAGGAGTTATTCTGTGCTCTTTTCTCTAGAAACCCATGGGACCTGATGATGCTATAGACGCCTTGTCTTCTGACTTCACCTGTAGTTCTCCGACTGAAAAACAAGCTAAGGAAGAGGTATTGTTTTTAGCTCTGTTAAGGAAGCCTCTGCTAGAAAGTGTCTTGGATGTAAAAATAGTATTTTAGTTCTGTTTATAACAATTGAACTTCCATCATCTATAAATATCTGTTGTATTTTCTTTTTCAGAAATCTACAGGTGAGGTTTCTAAAGCTCAGTCTGCTGGAGTGACCAGAAGTGCTGTTCCTCCCCAGGAGAAGAAAAGGAAGGTGGAAGAGGTACGCTCTTCCTTAAATAGCCAGAGCCCAGATGACAACAGTTATTTGCCTGATTTTGCTTAGTTATGAATAATTTTAGAGCATAACCTTTACTATTGTCATACAAGACCATCTCATGTTGTAACACAGAGACAGACACAACTCTTGAAACATGGAATCTTAGACTTGAGTTCCTCAAGGGAGCTTTGTGGGTCATTTTAGGGATGTCAGCAAAGCTGTTTCTGCTGCCTCAGCAACAAGCTGTAACCGAACTCTGTCTTCAGGGTTGATCCTGCAGCTCCAGGCTGGATGTGGGCACGTGTGCCCTGTGTGAGGGGTGCTGATAATGCTAAGGGCCATTTCTATCAGGGCTGCCTCTGCTTCGGCCCTGCTGGAGGGAATAGTTTATTTTTATCTCAATGGCTGGGAGAGCTGTGAGGAGCACCACGCCCTGGCAGTGGGAGTTCTCAGAGCCCTGACATTGTCTTCAGAGGCCGCTTCAGCTTTCACGGTTACTTGAACTCAGCTGTTTTGCTGAAGGGCCGAGCTTTCAGAAGACATTTCAAACACATTTTTAAAAAGAGAAAGAAAAACAGGATTGTGCAAGTCTACTTGCTTGCAGCTTTTATTTTGATCAGGGTCTTTTGTAATATCATTTTTATTATAATCATATATCTTACTTGCAAAATAAGTCTTGAGTGTACCCTCTAGCTGTGCTATAGGAACAGGTCTGGTGTCTTAGGCCAAGCTTTCATTCATCGGTAAGTCCTTTTTCTTCCTCTTGTAATTTTCAAATAATGCTTCCTCTCTAGTAATTTCCCAATCCACAATTCACCTTCTGTATTTAAAATGTATATTTAACAAATAAATGATTATATGGATTCTCTAAACTCTAAAACTGAAGAATTTTCTGTTTTGTTTTTATGCACTGTTTCCCTTTTAACAGGATGTCATGAGTGATGAAGCCCTGCAGGCCCTGTCAGAGTCACTGGGCAGCCGGCAGCCAGACCCTGAGTGCCACATTAGCGAAGACGACCAAGTCAAAGAGGTACTGACCTATAATTCATATATGAAGCTGAACACTGGCACAGGACGAGAATTCTTTTACATTGATAGAATTGAAAATGAGCAACTCTTCATTATCTCATTTTTAGGATCTGGTAAATGTAGGTATTTATTTCTGGACAGTGAGAAACCACGGCAGATGTTTCAGTGTTTATGTAAAACATCTACTGTGTTAATGCTTGAAAAGTGAGCGTGAGGCTCAGTGGTCAGGTGCTGACTTGGCCTGTGCAAGGACCTGGGCTGGAATCCAGCACTTCAAGAATGCAAAACCTTTTCGTTCAGTATGTTGGCATACATCTGTGATCCCAGAACTTAGGAGGCCGAAGTAGGAGAATTATGAGCATGTGAGATCCTGTCAGGAAAGAAGGAGGAATGGGGTGCAGGGAGAAAAAGAAAGAAACACTAATCTGCTTTCTCAAAGCTAAGGAGGCAACAAGATAACAGTAGTGCTGAGGTGAGAATCTGTGAAATTTGTTTTTGCTAGGTATTGTGAGTTTGTGTTTTCAGAAGAGTGCTTGTGGAAGGAGGTGATCATGGAAGAGTGTGATGAACCTTCTTCTGTATAACTATGGGGAAGAAGATTGACAAATCATCTCAGGTTAAAACAAACTGAGCAGCAATCACTCAACTGCTTATTTACTGGAGCTCACACACACGTGCAGCACATTTGTCTCATAGCCTCCCAGCCCTTAGCAAGCCCGTCCAAGCTTGTAGCAGGTAGAAGTAATGATTAAGTTGTGATTTCAGGAAAAGGACAGAAGTAAACCTCCTGTATCTGACAAAGCAGGAATCCTGGAGCGAGACAACCAAAGGCTTTAGGAGCACTACCCTATCAGTTCAGGGAAAGGAGCTGGCAAGTAGCCGTGTCACAATGCCCTGACTCTGCTGTCACTTCCTGTTCTGAGTTGTCAGGCAAGGACAGTCTCCCTGACTCCCAGGAACTCTGCCTGAGTCTGAATTGGCCCAGGTCTATTATGGGCCAGTTTCTCTCTTCTACTTTTTGGGAGGGCTCCCCTGCTGCAGTGTGGCATGAGAAGCTTCATGATGCTGAACACAAGGGAGACGGAGAAACAATCCCTGCCCTTCAAGATCATGTGATGTGCTCAGAAGAAAGGGAACATGGGTCCAGATACCGTGAGGTGCACATTACTCAGAGCCTGCTGTCTCTAAGGATGGTGGTCTTGGTGGAGTCTGGGTGTGACCAGGAGGTTCTATGCCATGAATCTATCACCTGGGGGCTATGGATTTCACTTTTGTCAAGGCTTTATATAAATAATTAGAATAATAATTAGAATAATTTAATAAGACTACACACAGACAGACAGACACATGCACATACATATAAATATATGTAGTTTTTTTTCCATATATATGGAGTGAAAATGTGTAAACCTAATAGGAGAACCAGGATAGTCTAACTAACCCAGTCACTAACCCAGATGAATAATTGGAAAACAGTGATGTAAAAGGAACTCATGCAGCACCACGGGTA